>NC_140494.1:97771196-98293696 GCF_964271855.1 Acomys minous | reverse complement strand
AGGTGACTGAAAGTAAGAGAAAACGGAAGTAACTTGCATGTTTAGGCTGCACATTTGTTCGGGTTGCTATGTGGAAATAAAGTTGTTTCATTTCATCAAAAGTTTATTGAGCATCCAGGTGGTGCTATGCACCCTGCTAGATGCTAGTAATACAAAGATGAAGATCAACACAGAGCAAAACAAAAAGAAAAAGAAAAAACCCACTTCCTTACTTACCCCCAGTTTAAGGCAAATTTGGCTTGTGTCTGGGAAGCCAGCCCTGCCGGGATTCAGCACCAGGGTGTGGCGTGCTCTCATCTCGCCCTATCCCCCCTATCTCAAGGCTGACCAACAGGTAGCCCTCCAAGTCCTACATATCCTAACCTGTCTGCACTATTACCTACACACACACACACACACACACACACACACACACACACACACACACACTGTTTTATGGTGGACGAGCACCGGGGAAGGTTAGTGGGCTGTGGATTCTGGCTAAGTAAGGAGAAACGGCAGACAATCTGCCGTATGAGCAGGGAGGGAGAAGACCATCGGGATGGGGGAACTGAGAGACGCGCTGGTAGGGTGAGGGGATGCAGGCAATCGAGAAAGCTTGGTGCCTACAGGGCCGGGACAAAGTGTGTTCTGGTGCAGAGGTGATGGATATGGGGCCTTGGGAGTTGTTCATGGGATGACACTGAAGCGAAGATGACGTTTAGGAGTTGCAGAGGGACAAAAGATGCAGGGGTCCCTGGGGCCTCAGGGAAGAGAGGGCGAACGCCCAGGACGTTCCTGTCTTTCAGCTATTTCTGTGCTTTCTGTCTTCACACAGTACATTATTTCTTCCAAAATGCCCAAAGTGGTGATGACCGGGGAGTGGCCCAGCCCCTTAGTCTTCTGACTTGAGGACAGATGCGGAAGCTGGCTCTGTCCACAGTCACGGGCGCTGAGCAGCTAGGAGCAAGGCAGATGGAGAAAGCAGGAGGCCGCGGGGTGGGCCATCGTTGCTCTGACATGCTTCTTCCTCGTTCCATGTTTCTCTGGAGAGTAGCATCTTGTTTTCTTACAGCTCGAGGAAGCTCCTCAACCTTCCTGGGGATGGCTGAAAAGCTTCTTTGTAAGAAGGCCAGGAGGAAGAACGTGAGTGGTTAAAACCAGGTCCTGGTCGGATGCAGCTCGCTGGGTCAGAGGTGAGTTGGCCGTGCAAGTCTCTACAGGAGGCAAGCCGACCCACATTCTCATAAACAGAGACAGGAAGAAAGACCTAGTATGGCATGCTTTTGAGGAAGCCATTGGAGGCCACCAAGCACTAGAGCCTTGGTATTTTGTCCTTGCCTAGTCCCAGGCTCCCAGGGTCCTAGGAATGTACATGGGGTTCACCCTCACCACCCGGAGGGACGGGGAAGCAGATGTCCAGAAAAGGTCCTTAAGAAAATGACTTCTTTGTGATCAAAACAGGCCCTGTACAGCCAGGTGCCAGCATCAGACTTGTCTTTAGTTCAGGTCAGTGTGCGTTTCAGGATAAGTGGCCTCTAATTTGGGCTGGGGTTGGGGGTACCGCAAACTTTAGGGATCGGAGGCATGTGAGATTGGGAGGTGGGTGGGAAGCATAACCGCTCCCAGGGGGCGCATAGGATCGTCTCACTGGGTAAAATTATTGTTAGTTTCCATAAAACCCTTTAGGGGATTGGGCCGGAAATTTAATAATCTATGTAGTCCTAAGAGGGCACAGCTCATACCCACTGAGAACACAGCCAGTAAAACCAGCGCACGTGCAACCGGGTTTAACACCAAGATTAGTGCTCCATCCATCTGTGCAAGCTCACTTGCCTGTGCACCCTAAACAGGGATCAGGCCACGACCTACCCTCACCCCTGGCCAGAGGCACTGGGACTTCTCAGCCTCCCTCCCACCCCGCAGCCGCTGACAGCAGACCGTGGGCAACTGGAGCGGGCTCCCGAGGAGGCTCAGGCACTGATCTCCACCTGCCCAGTCTCATCCTGCTCCCGGATTCTGTGCACGCCAGCAGTCCGCAGTGTGCGCGAGGAGCTGCGGGAGCGGCCAGGCGAACTAGGGGCCCGTGGTGGCGACGTGTGCGTCCGGCCGGTGGCGGGGGAGCGCGCTGGGGAGCGTGGGTAGCGGCGGGCTGAGCGGATAGGCAGCCCAGGAGAGCGGCCTGGCACCGGTGGCGACACAGAGTAACCAGGAGGTCCGGGCTCCGTAGTGCTCCGAGGCTCTGCTGTGGGGTTCTCATCCGGCTCTGGGGAGTCCTGGAAACACAGGCGCTGCAAGGGTCAACTGTCTCCTGACCCAATATGGGAGCCCTTTGTTTTGGACACTGGGACTACAGAGGCGAGGGGGTGGCGAAGGCAGGGGCGGGTCTCGGATTCTCCATCCACACCCCCACATCCTGCTAAGTTGCAGGCATAAAACTAGGAATACACAACACCTTGTATGGCCCAGGCACGTGCCAGGTACCTGGCAGTAAAGGTTAACATGACTCAGTGCCTTGTCTCTTTATCCTCTTTCAGACCTTGTCATGGCAAATGGGGCTATTTCAACTGAGCAAAGAACAGAGGGAGGGCTCCAATGACTATCAAGTAGGACTTGTGACAGAGGATAGCCTGGACGTTGTGGGAGCTGCGATAGTCCATGAGATTTCAGGCTGACTGTTGCTTATATTGTGAAGGCCAGGTCCGCCACTCATTTGCTTGTTTAGCCCTTCATAAGGTTTTTTTTTTTTTTTTAAATCTCTGTCTCACTTTCCAATCTCTAAAGTGGGGATTTCTGCAAATACTTCAAGGACGTAGGCACATCATCCTCTCCCTGGGGGCTCCTTAACAGAACCGCTCACCTTGTCCTTCAGGATATAGAGTGCCATTGGGTTCTTCCGATCCTGTTCTCCACTTCGGGGTAGGGTGTCTGCTGCGTGAGAAAAGAACGGGGTGTCTGGTCCAGGGACAGACCCTTGCATCAGTGATTCCCAGCCTTCCTAATGCTGTCCTTAATACTGTTCCTCATGATGCTGTGACCTCCAACCATAAGTTTATTTTCTTGCTGCTTCATAACTATGGCTTTGCGACTGCTATGAACTGTAATGCAAATACCTGTGGTTTCCAGTGGTCTTAAGTGAGCCGTGTGAAAGGCCCACGGGTTGAGAACCATTGCTCTACACCCAGCACCTATATTCTGTCACCGGAACCCTTCTTTGCTCTGCCGATTTCCCCATCACCCACTTTTCCTTTTCCCAGCAGGCCTCTCTGTTCTGACTGCTGATGGGCTGGGCCAGTGGGTAGCTGGGAGCTCACCTTCTGATTTTAGGCGGTCGTCATTCTGATCCATGTATTCCAAGGAGCTTTGCTTCTCCAACTTCCTCTTCTTCCTGCAAATCAACCCAACCCCCCCCCACCAAGAACAGAGCTTTTGAGTGTGAACAGGAAATCCAAGGAACGGACACAGAGAGGGTTCTAATGACCACAGCAAAAGCCTTTTGATGGAAAGATGGGCTAGGAATGGTGGTAATCCATGAACTGTGGCTTGCGTCACCATCTAGGTTTGCATGCTAAGACTGTTGTTAGCATTGTGACTGTGGGTAGGCTATTTATCCAATATGAGTTGCAGTGTCTTTTTCTGTAAACTGAAGGGCCTTGACTTAAAAGGCAGCACACTAACCAAGCTAGCTGACAGCCTCCCCCCAAAATCACCATCAACAATGCTGGGGTGGTCAGAGGTAACTGAGATGCTGTTCCATATACAATGGAATAATACATTTAGAAAGAGGCGCACCCTAGGGGGGAAAAATTCAAAAAAAGACAAGAATAGAATTGGGAGCTGGAGCCAGGCGTGGTGGCGCACTCCTTTAATCCCAGCACTCGGGAGGCAGAGGCAGGCAGACCAATGTGAGTTCGAGGCCAGCCTGGTCTACAATGTGAGTCCAGGACAGCGAAGGATACACAGAGAAACCCTGTCTCACAACAAAACAAATAAAAACAAAACAAAAAGCAACAAACAAACAAATAATTGAAAGCTTGGGAGGAGGAATAGTGATAGCCTTATAAGCATGAAGACCTGCCTTCAATCCTAAGAATCCACATGAAAAGATAGGTGTAGTGGCACACAATGGTAATCCTAGCACTGGGAAAGCAAAGACAGGCAGAAGAATAACACCTCTGGTATCCACACACATGGGCATACACACGCACATGCATTAACACATACCCATACTTGCACCTACACGCACACACACACACGCGCGTGCACACACACACACACACACACACACACACACACACACACACACACACACACGGGGTGGGGACGGGGGAGAGAATAGAGCAGGGAAACTTGAGATGTAGTTCAGTAGTAGAGTGTTTAGCATGAACACAGCCCCAAATTCAATGCTTAGCGACACAGTCACTCACTCAATCAATGCTAAACTTGGAAACTTGGGAGTGAAATAGAGTGAAGAGAGCCAGGCATTGGTAGCGCACACCTGTAATCCCAGCACTCAGGAGGCAGAAGCAGAGGCAGGCAGATCTCTATAAGTTTGAGGCCAGCCTGGTCTACGAAGAGAGTCCAGGACAGACAGGGCTACATAGAGAAACCCTGTCTCGAAAAACAAAAACAAAACAAAACAAAAACAGAAATAGACTGAAGTAAGAAGGAAGGTATGGAAGTCGACTAGTTACCTAGACTTTTTGGAGGGTTTCCAGCAGGCACAGACTGTCACCAGGGTCACGAGGAGGAAGATGCCGCCTGTAGACAAGATGATATAGAGGGAGCTTCTTCCTAAGAAAAGAGCGGCAGAGAGGTGGGGACAGTTTGAGAAGGAGGGCAGCAGTGGAGGGAAGAGAAAGGGGCCCAAAAGCATGAATAGGCAATGACAGAACTCACCCAAAGCCTTACCTCCCACTTGTGGCTGTCCTCCATGGACAGCCAGACTACCTCTACCCACACCCCCCCCCCCCGCCCCATCTCACCCCCCTGTAGGCCAGTGGTTCTCAGTCTATGGGTTGCAACCCCTTAACCATCAGAAAACTGATATTTATATTATGAGCCATAACATCAGCAAAATTAAAGTTAGGAAGTCACAATGAAAATAATTATATGGTGTCACCACAACATATTGTATTAAAGGGTCATGGCACTAGCAAGGCTGAAAACCACTGCACCAGACAGTCACTCTCGGGAGTGCCCTCTGCCCCAGTGCATACTCATATCTTGGGCGGGTAGGGAAACTTACTATATACGGTGATCTTGACAGGCAAGCTGCGGACCTGGCTGATAGGGTTCTCTACCACACAGCTGTACAGGTCGTCATCCTCCGTGAGCACTCGGGTGATGGTGAGCACCTTTTGGTCAGGGGACAGGAGCATTCGGGAGTCATTGAGGAGGGGCTTGCCATCCTTCAGCCAGGTGTAGCTAGGCTTGGTGCCATTCTCATGGGAGCAGTTGAGGGTGAAGGCCTCACTGAGCTCCAGAACAGTGGTCGAAGCCACTAATACCTGTGGCCTTGAAATGGGCACTGAGCCCCGGGAATGGGAGGATGGAAATGCCTGTGAGTCATAGTGTACAGCACACTTCCTCCTCCTCCTTCAGTCCCCCCATCTTTCAGCATGTAACAGTTCAATCTGTTGACTGAGAAGTCCCTCCAGAAATCCTTAGTGTAGTCCTGTCCCAAAATCCATCCATCCATCCATCCATCCATCCATCCTTCCATTCTTCATTCACTCATTGTTAATCAAGCAACTTCTAGACTGAACAACAAAGTCATGATGAGTTTCCTCACACCCTTCTTCCTAAGTACCATTCTGAAACCACTGGGCTTTAGTTAAACTGATCTAGCCTGGAAGATATTTTAGCTGGTGGAAACTGGGGCCAACTCTCTCAGTTTAACACTAGACTCTATCAGCTTGGGCAAGATACTCTCTGTACCTCATTTTCCTTGTCTTCAAAACGCAGAGAGGGACATTACCCCTTGATTATTATAAACTGTTAAGTGGGCTGGCCCATGCAAACACTCTATCCATGTTAGCTGTGACTAGATACTACCTCCTAATGACCACTCAGCCTTTTACGTTGAGTTTTCTTGGGTCTAGCCTTAGTCCCAGCCTTGTCCTGCCTCCTTCCCTGCTGAGTGCTTTACCATCCACGGTGAGGTTGATGGTCTTCTCCCCAGTGAAGGTATCGTCAGTGATGGAGATCTCTACTTCATAGGTTCCCTCATCTGCCAGCTGCAGGTCGCTGAGAAGCAAGGAGCCATTTTCAAAGAGCCGGATACGGTCTCGATAGTCAGGCCGCAGAGTGCCAATGACCTCTGTGCCTATAGACTGCACCACAGTCACTGGCTTGTCACGCTTCAGCTGCCACTTCACCACGGGCTTGTCGCTGCTGGTGCTACTGTATTGCACAGAAAGCAGGGCCGACTTCCCCACCGTGCCGTGGATCAGACGTACTGGGCTGGTGATGTTCACCCCCTCCAGGGGGACTGCAAACAGAGGCCCATTGGGGAAGAGGGCAGTGTCAGGCCCTCAGCCTGCTTCCACCTTCAAGCCCTGTGATTGTCCTTGCACCTGAGACCCTTAACTTCCTGTCAGTCCTGGCTTCTTACCCATCAGCACCACCTCCTCTCCTACGGAAGTTCTTTGCTGCCTCTCCTATGTCTTTCTTTCCTCATAGCCACCACAGCTCTTCTATGGCATTGTCTCTCTGGCATTTTCCTCATTGCCTCATTCTGGAAGATTACACTGGTACACATTCTACGTGATCCTTTCATAGAAATATTTATTGAACATCCTGTGTGTTGAGGCTAATATGGAAGTAGGATGGGAGGAAATTGAAAAAGTGTGGGAACTTAGATCCCCAAAGAAAGAGGAATGTGTGCAAAGACTGTGCCCTAGAAGAGGACGCTCAGGGGCCTGAACACACAGGTACTTCCCAGGCACACCAAGAATTGCTCTGTCCTTACCCCAGTTATAATTGCTTCTTACCAGGAGAACTCAGTAGAAAACCCATTTGCATTATCTACAGAGGAGGAATTTGAGTGTGTAGAATAAAGGGTCTGGAATGTAAGGCCTTCCAAGACTTGGCTCTACGACGTACTGGCTGTGTGCATATGGATAAACAATCTTTCTAAGCCCCATCCTTCTTATTTATAAAATAAAAATAGCCACTGTAAACCAGGCACCAGCCTGTAATACCAGTTCTTTGGAGGTAGAGGCAGGGGGATAAGAAGTTCAAAATCACTCTTGACTAGACAGTATGAGCATACATGAGACCCTGTCTCAAAAGGTGGCGGGTGGGGGAGGACAAAATATAAAGAGAGAGTTAGGAATGCAAGTCTGTACATTTCCATTTCTTTGTTTTTTTTACTTGTACTAAATGGTCTGGACCAAATCAAGAGATGAATGAACAAAGTTTGGTTATAGTAATTAAAGAAAATTTTATTTGTTGAACAAATTCAATTGATTTAAATAGCAGGTGCTTTGTTACGTATGAACGCCTCCCCTTCTGTAAAAGGTCAAGGAAAGGCCAGTAGCCACTTTTCCACCTCTCTGGCCTCAAGTTTGTTTTTTTTTCTTTGTACAATAAAATAGTTAGTTAGACCAGATGACTTCTAACTAATTTCCAACTCTCATCAGCCAGGTATTACCAAACCTCAAGAGATGATTCTGCAGATTAAAGCTGTTGAAGGTGGGATTATGTGAATACCATTTGCTTATTGGAAGGAAGTATTTTTTTAAATATTTATTTATTATGTACACAGTGCCCTGCCTGCCCGTATACCTGCAGTCCAGAAGATGGCATCAGATCACATTATAGATGGTTGTGAGCCACCATGTGGTTGCTGGGAATTAAGCATCAGTACGCTTAATCTCTGAGCCATCTCGCCAGCCCTGGAAGGAAGTCTTAAATTGAGGATGTTAGAATGGATGAAGATAACTACTTGGAAACTTTTTCCTTTGTTTTGTCTTGTTTTGCTACGCTGTCCAGGATGACCTCTACCTCCCAGTCCTCCTGCCTCTACCTGCTGAGTCCTGGATGACAAAAGCATGCCAAAAGACCTGTCTCATAAATATTTTCATAATATTTTTTTGAGATAACACATCAGGTATTCAAGGCTGGTCTCAAACTTGCTATGTAGCCAAGAATGGTCTTGACCTCCTGATCCCCCTGCCTCTACCTCCAGAGTCCTGAGACTGTAGGCATGTATCACCTTACCCAGTTTATGCGGTGCTTAGGATGATCCTAGGCCTTCATGCATACGACGCAAGCACTTTATCATTTGAGCTACATACATCTCAGCCCCTCAAACATTTTTATCTTATGTGTATGAGGGTTTTGCCTGAATGTATGTATGTGCACCACATGTGTGCCTGGTACCTAGTGAGGCCAGAAGAGGGTGTTAAGGCCTCTGGAACTGGAGTTACACAGAGTGAGGCCTGTAGTGGGAATCTCATGTGTCTGTATAGATGCGTCACCTGTCAATAAAAAGCTAATGGCCTATAGCTGAGGCAAAAACTAGGAGGTGAGACATTCAGCATGAAGAAAGGATTTTGGGATAGAGTCGGGTGCAGGAGATTTGTCCGGGAAGATGTGAGGAAGACAGAAGCACAGGCAACCATCCACGTGGCAGAATGTAAATTAGTATAAATGGGTTATTTTGAGTTATGAGCTAGTTAAAGAGGAGGCTGGCTATATGGCTTAGGTAACTGTAAATATATTTTGAGTCTCATCAGTCATTATTCCAGGAGCTTAAGGTTAGGAGGAAAAATCCCTGCAACAGTGGCCTGCCATGTAGTTGCTGGGAATTGACCCTGGGGCCTCTGCAGAAACAAGTACCCTTAGCTACTGAGCCATTCCTCCAGCCTTAAAGTTTTATTTATTTTTGGTTTTTTTATTTGTATGTATGTATGTCTATGTGAATGTGTATTATATGAGTATGGGTGCCTGTGGGGGCCAGAAAAGGACACTGGAATTGAAGTTACAGGCTATTGTGAACCTCTTGACTTGAGTGCTGCAAACTGAACTCAGGAATGTTGGGAGAGCAAGACATGCTCTTAACTGCTGAGATATCTCTGTAGTGCTTCTCCTCAAACAATTTTCTTTTTCTTTTTCTGAGACAGGGTCCTACTGTGCAGTCCTGGCTGGCCTGGAACTTGCTATATACTAGTCTGACCTTGAATACAGAGAGATCCACCCACCTCTCCCTTCAAAGTGCTGTGATTAAATGCATTTGACAACATTCCTAGCCTAACCTCAAGCATTTTTTAACAAAAATATTTTTGTTTTTTTTAAAAAAAATCTTACATGAAAATGGAAATAAATGAAAGATGGCCCTGTATGCCTTATTTGTTTTGGCAGAAGAGTGATGGAGACCTGAGTTCTTTCCTCCCCAGTAACATGGAGAGCTGCTAGGAATTTCTGTGGTCTTGTGTATCAGATTAAAACCCATTTGGCTGCATGTTCTGTAAAGTTTCTTACAACTTTCAATTTTGCGATGACTTAAGTGGGATTCCCTATCTAACAGCTACTGATGTCCTCTGCGGGCACTTAACACACACATGCACATTTACAGACACATACATATACATGTTTTAAATTTTTGAGAGACTGGAGAGATGGCTTAGTAGTTAAGAGCATTAACTGCTCTTCCAGAGGACCTGGGCTCAATTTCCACCTTACAAATGTCTGTAAGTCCCGTTCTAGGCTATCTGACACCTTCACACAGATGTACATGCAGGCAAAACACCAATTAATGCACATAAAATAAAAATAAATAAACCATTAAAAAATTTGACTAACAGCTCTGCCATGGTTTAGGTGTGTTGCAAGCCTTTTCCTCGAGGTGGTAATATTAGGAGAGCGTGAACTTTTTGGAGTAGAGTGGGTTATCTCACTGGGAAGCCTGTCCTTGGAGGAAATTGAGAGAGTTATTGTGGGACTTTGTGTTAATTCTCCAGAAATTAAATTGTTATTTTTAAAAACGAGGCTAAGCTCACCCTCATCCCTGGTTTACTGTGATCTCTCTTCTCATACACGGTTTTTGATGCTTTCTATTGTACTATGATGGGATGTCATTGAGGGTCTTTCCCAGAGTTGGTGTTACATTGTTTGGAATTTCTACCTCCAGAACTAAGAGCTAAATAAACTTTTCCTTATAAGTTGTTCAGTCTTAGATATTTCATTATAGAAATGGAAAGCTGACTAATGCAGGTCTCAAGCACTAAACTTCGGAGCCTCTCATTTCCTTCTAGCAGTGATGATCCTGGACCTCAGACAAGGAGAAGGCATTAGAAGGCATTAATTATCCTTCTCTCTCCTATAATCTCTGATTTCTTTCTTTTGGGTTTCCCTGAATTATATTGTCTCTTTTCCGTTCCAAGGTTCCCACTTGCCCTTTTTTTTGGTGATGTTTCCCCTCTTAATTGTTATTTAAAAAATCAACTTAGATTATATTGTGAATAAAAACACTGGAGAAGATGCAGCCTTTCGCTGCCTCCTAACTTACTGGAGCCCGGGCGGCTGCCCTCCTTATGCTGTGAACATGGGTATTGCCCACAGCGGAAGGGATGCACGTACACTCATTGAAAGAGGACGGCGCCATCTTTCTTAGACTCTGATGACAAGAACATTTTTGCTAAGCATGCACACAGTTGCCTAGAAACTGGAAAGAATCTAAGTTTGGGTCTCATAACTTTACTGTGACACCAAGAACTGGGACAGAAGCCAAAGCAGGACACAGAAATGAGGAAACGGCTAACACCTCAGGCCCAGAGTGGCAATAAAAGGGAGGAGGATTACTCAACCTGGAGAAGCAATTAACTTAATCATTGTCTTAGAGGCATGTATGTAGAAAGTCTCTGTTCCCACCGTGGGCAAAACAAAAGGAAATTACCATCTCTGCAATATGTTCCTATCTATCTAAACAATGCCCTGGTGTTCAGGTCAGGAGTTTCTACTCAAGGAGGATTTGACCTCCTGTGACACCGAGAAAAGGCAAACTTCAAGAATGTGTGTCTGCACTGAGCTGTGACCCCTTTATGCTTCGTCCCTTAAAGGAATCACCTTCTACTGGTTCGCGCACCTTTATGGGGCAAATTCTTCATTTTGCCTTAAACTCACCCTTCAAACGCATCAGTGGGATGGTGCCAAACTCATGTTGTAAGACTTGTCTCTCTGCACCTTGCCCGTTTTCTCTAGTGCCAGTAACCACACTTGTAACCCTTTTTATCTGAAGCAAGTTTTGTTTGCTTGGGTCTGTCTCCTTCCATTTCTTTGACCATCATAGATGCCCTTCTCTGGACTTTCCCCAACTGTTTTATTTCCTTTCTGTAGTATGGTGACCTGACCCTCATACAATAATCCAAGGGCAGCAAGAGCTTTGCCCTCTGAAAGGAAGAACATTTTGTTTTCTGCTTTTGGTTTTTAATATCCTTTCTTTTTAGTGATGATCTTGACGTAGGCAAGATAGATGTGCAGAGAGGGAAAACGAGGCAAGCTGTATGGTGGTTGGACAGTGATGTAACCACAGAGTTACATTACAGAAGGCATCATCAGACTACTCAGTTAGTAAAAGTCAACTTTACCCAGGTCAACTTTACATCATCTGGGGCCAACAAGACCAATGAAAATAACTATCTGCCCTTTAATTCAGTCTGGTGATATCTCTTAATCATTGACCTTAAGGAATTCCTGACTCCCATCATGCATCTGGTGTCACGACATATCCAACGACCCCTTATAAGAACAAAAAGCATGGAGCAAACCCTGTTGTGAGAGGCCCTCTCCATTCCTGAAGTTCCCTGTGACTTCTGTGGTTACCTAAAGTTTGCTCACATCACGCTATCCGTGATGAGTGATACTGGAGAATCTTGTTCCCTCTGAGTGCACTTTCACCCTGAAATTAACTTCCTCCCAATTATTTGCTTTCTCTCATCTCTGAATTCTTTATTTAGTGGCTACCCAAACCTGGAAATGCTGGATTGGCCGTCTTCACAATCTGCTGTCCCTACCTTTGCTGAATTCATCCCTGGGAACTGTTAGGTTCCCTGGAACAACAGCTGAGGCACCTATTGAGCATATCAAAATGGATGCTGGCTGCCAGGTTCTTCCTGCTTCTCTCAGTCCCTACCTGTTAGATGGGCCTCCTGGTTGGCATACTCAGTCCCTTCCCCAAACTTCTGCAGTCCAGGGGCTAAGCTGCCCTTCTGCCAGCTGCTCTTTCCTATATAACCCAACCATTTTGGTTACCAACTTTCTTTGTACCTTTGGGCCACCTGGCTGCTGTACCTGGTTCCCCACTCTCTCCTCTCTGCACACCCTACACCCCCACCCCCACTCATATGGCACAGCTAAGTCTGGTCATGTGCACTCTTTACTGCCCCAGATAGCCCTGCCTCTGGCTATGCTCTCACGTATCTACAATAAACCTTCTTCTCAACCCGGGCTCAGTCATCTCTTTTCTTTTTCTATTTATTTATTTGTTTGTTTGTTTCTCATTCAGCAACAATCTGAGAAAACGACCCATCCTTATCCTTTTTATGGCATAGGAGCATGATTTGTTGTGTAATGGTGGGGATTATTGCATTATACCCCTATGTTACTATTCTGTTGAGGCCTGGACTATATAACTGTAAAATCATTTGAAATGTTGTCATTCAGGGACATGGGGGACAGGATATTGGGAAACTGTGAAGAAGTCCCTTGAGGTTCAGGCAAAGAGGAGGCGGGCTTTTAATCTACTCTTTAAGGAACATGGATGTTCAGGAATAGTTTAAATATGAATTAAGACAGCATGAAAATTGCCATATTTGTGGGCTGAAATGATCACTACTGTTAATCTGTCTATTCTCTGAAATCAACAATTTGATCTATAAAAAGCATACAAAAAAAAAAGTGCGGCCGTGGTGGCTCATGCCTTTAACCCCAGCACTTAGGAGGCAGAGGCAGGTGGATTTCTGAATTTGAGAGCAATCTGGTCTACAGAGCAAGAGCCTGGACAGCAAGGGCTACACAGAGAAACCCCTTCTCAAACATTTAATAATAATAAAAATAATAATAATAATAATAATAATAATAGTAATAGTAATAGTAATTTGACCTGTAGTTTAATGCACTACCACTCAAATCTCAGGTAGCTTCCTTTCTTGTTGTTGCCAAGATGGATCAACAGAGTAGACTAGAGGAGACTTGCATATGATGTCAGTTTATGACGAAGGTGACCACAGTGTAGCAAGGAGAGAGTTTGTTGTCCTTGTGTGACAGGACCACTGCTTTGGAGTTGCTCCTGGCAAAACTGCTTTGGCAACCCCTCACTTGGCCCTTCCCAAAGGTGCCTCTTTCTAACGCTTGTTACAATGATCATGCCCCTCCCTTTTGCCTTGCATTCCAGATTCTGAAAGAGAAGCCCTGGTACAACTGTCCAGCTAGGAATGAAGATATGCTAAAGAGACACTGTGCCCTCCCTTTGGCCGTCAGACTATCCAGACAATGGTCTCCAAGGAACTGGAATTCCTCAGGAATCTTATGATAGGAGAAGGAAAGGCGAAAGCCTGACATCAGCCAGAGAAAGAACTTCTCTTCCAGGAGGAAAAAAAATTCCCATAGTTGTGACTTGTCAGAGCATCTTGTTCAAACAACAACAGGTCAATGATGGGTAGGAGAACTACACTTCGAGCAGGAGTGTTTAGTTATAAATACCTCTTGCTCTTTATAAACCTAAACTTCATATCTGTACCCCAAAAATGGACTTTTAGGGGGCTGGATCTTTTCTATTCCTCTTCCCAATGCGGCTACACTGAATATTCTTTCTCTGCTTTTTTACTATTATCTTTTAAAGGCATTAGTTTATTTGTTTGTGGAGGCCATGGTATGTGCCCTATGGAACCCTTCGGCTCTCTCCTTCCACTCTGTGTGTCTCAGGGATTAAAGTTGAATTGTAAGGCCTGGCAACAAGTGTCTACTCACTGAGTCGTCTCACCAGTCCCTTACTGTCTTTGCAATTGACCTATTGAGGACAAGTGTCTGAGCCTAGCTTGTTAGAGTTGTCAGGGCCAAGGCTCTGACTCTTAACAGTTCTGGCAACATCATCTAATAGTTAGGTCCTGCTAACTCTTTAGGGTCATAGGACACAGAACATCTTTGCTGACCTTTGCAGCTCCCTCCTTAGTCTTTAGCTCTGTGCACTGACCAACATAAAATACGTATACTGATGTGAAGTTTAACTTGGAAAATAGCATCTCTCTTAAAAACAACAACAACAACAACAACAACAACAACAACAGGAGCTAGTCAGTTCAGGAGGCTGGGGTTAACTGCAGTGTTCCAGAGAAGAAGATACATGGCTTGGATGAGAAAGACCCTTATTCAAAATTTAGCCTTCCTGACTAACACTCCTCTCCCTCTAAGATGTGTGTGTGTGCATGCACTTGAAGGTGTGTTCCCTTATGCAGAGGTCAGAGGAGGACATTGAGTGTCCTGTGCTGTTACTCTCTGCCTTATGCATGGAGACACTCACTGAACATGGGGCTAGGCTGGTAGTCAGGAAGCCCCAGCCATCTTCCTGTCTCCTTCCTGGCTCCCTGTACTGTCTTTAACAGGCATGATGCTAACAACACCAGTCTTTTTATGTCTGTGGCCTCTGAGCATTTGAACTCAGGTCTTCATGCTTATGCAACACGTACTCCTATCTACTGGGCCTTCTCCTCAGGCTCTAAGGTAGAGCTTTAAGGATGATAGCCCCTTAAGGCCAACTCTTGAATACACAGGGTCCTCCCCACCAACTCTGGGTTCTCCAGTACTGACCACTGAGTGGCAGGTTGCCTGGACTTATTCCACTAGCAATCATTATAATAAATAGTGCTGGGACATGTAGAAGTAACAATGAATCTTTAAACTTTATTTATTTATTTATTTATTTATTTATTTATTTATTATGTATACAATATTTTACCTGCATATGTGCCTGCACTCCAGAAGAGGGCACCATATCTCATTACAGATGCTTGGGAGCCACTGCATGGTTGTCAGGAATTGAACTCAGGACCTCTGGAAGAGCAGTCAGTGCTCTTAACCTCTGAGCCATCTCTCCAGCCTGTAAATGAATCTTTCTCCTATATAACATGTTGGGGAAATGTCAGTTCTAGATAAATTGGAGATCTAAGTCTGAAAAGGGAAACAACATTTTAAACAGAACAAGACAGTGACTGCCGGGCTTGAGAACAGATACAGACTTCTTAGAGCACAAAAAAACACCAAAAAAACCAAAAAACAAAAAACACCAAAAAACACAAACAAAAACAAAAAAACAAGAACCTGGGTGTGGTAGCCTATGTTTATGTGGGTTCTAGGCTATAGATTGAAAGACAGAAGGAAAAAGAAAACAACAAGCAAAAAACATCCAGACAACTCAATTGAAAGCTGTGCAAACGATTTGAATCAAGGGCTGGAGAGATGGCTCAGGAGTTTAGAGCACATAGTGTTTGTTCTCCCAGAGGACCAGAGTTTGTTTTCTGTTACCCGCATTGGATGACTCACAACCACCTCTAAGTCCATCATGTACGTTCTCAACACACACAAACATACAAAGTTAAAAAGATGAAAAAATGAACCAGACATGGTAGTGCATGCTTTTAATCCCAGCATTCAGGAGTCAGAGGCAGGTGGATCTCTCTGAGTTTGAAGCCAGCCTGGTCCTTTTTTTTTTTTTTTTTTTTTAAAGATTTATTTATTTAATGTATATGAGTGCTTTATCTGCATGTACGCCTGCACACCAGAAGAGGGCTTCAGATCACATTATAGATGGTTGTGAGTCGCCATGTGGTTGTGGAACTTTAACTCAGGACTTTAAAAGAGCAGATGGTGCTCTTAACTGCTGAGCCATCTCGCTAGCTCCCCAAATAAATCCTTTTTAAAAAAAGATTTGGAACAGGTGCTTCAGAGAAAGATATATCCAATTGGCTAATAAAAATGGGAGAAGCTCAGCTTGATTATGGACTTGATTATCATGGTGATGTAAGCTGAAACTGTAATTTAATCCCATTTCATTCTAACAAGGACAAGATGATTGACAGATGATTGGCTCATGGAGGCATTAACTTTGTCAATGATTAATGCACCAGTGCTTGGTCCTAAGACAGCTACATATGGCCTAGTTGGAGGAATAGGTCATATGGGGTATGTCTTGCCTGGCCCCTTCCTGTCTGTCTCTCCCTTCTACCCACCATAAGCTGATTTGCTCTCCCACATGTTTCCTAACTTTGTGATGTTCTGCCGAACTAAGCACAGGCCCGGAAGCAGTGGAACCAGGCGACTGTGATAAAGGACAAGTAGGGACACTTTACGTTCTGTATTACAAGAGCACATTGGCAGTGTACACTGTAGGTAGGAATCTGCGTTGGACACTCTGTAACTTGCATAATCATGTAGGAGGAATGTGAGACTCATCGGCCTTAGGCATGTGTGAATACTCCACTCCAGAGAGATGAGGATGAGGGGAAGTTGCAGGAAGAAATAAGGAAGAAAGTGCCAACAGCATGAATCATAAAGATAAGGCTTGACCACCTCACTGGAGGGACTAGACTAAAGTTTGGATTGATTAATTGCCTTTCTTCTTGTTCCCTATAGAATGGGCTAGTTATCGGTGGTCTGAGTAAAGCAGATTTGGGGATGGTGACACTCTGGCCTCCTAGATTGCTGGCTCTGTGAATAAAGTACTGTTTGAAGAGTCACTTCCTGTCTTTGCTCACTGGCTTTCTGTAGTAACAGGCAACACAAACTACTTGGCTTCATATCTTGGTGAGTACAAAGCCAAAATAAACATAGCCAAGGCATAAAACTGGAGCAGAGAAAGATTTATTACCTGAAGCAGGGAGGGAAAGCATAGGATTTATTTCCAAAGCAATGCTCTCCTTGAACAAAGGAAGAGTCAGGATTTCATTCAGGGAGCCTATATATACGCTCATATAGCGGTTGGCCAAACCTTAAGCTGTATCACTTAGACAGTATATATACCCCTGGGTTCGCCCAATATGATATGGAGGACTTGTTTAGAAGATGGAAGTGATGGCAGAAATGCCTCTGGACCTGCTAGGCTCGCACCACAACGTTGATGCTGAAAATGAAGGCTCTTTGAAGATACGTTAATTCAGGAGTCTGCTCTGAAGGTGCCTGACTCAGTGGTTAACAGCAACTGAAATACTTGGGTTCTTCTGTGGTTATAGCATGATTTATTTATTTATGTGTTTCTTTCTTTCTTTCTTTCTTTATTTATTTATTTATTTATTTTTGAGAGAAGATATCACTATGTAGCCCTGGAATTCACTGTGTAAACTAGATTGGCCTCGAACTCACATAGATACTCCTCCCTCTGCCTCCCCAAAGTGCTGAAATTAGAGGTGTGTGCCACCCGCCTAGCCTCATCTGTTTCTTATCTGTGGAATGATTACATGGCTTTGTTCCCTTGTTAAGGCCACATCAGGCTATATCCCTAAGCTGAGTTTTTCTCTATGGTATTTTCAATTACACTATTTTTTTTTTAACTGAAAAGCATCACCACTGCAACGTGGTAGTGAACTTAGGCTAAAAAGATACTGTGTGTAACGGCTCATTCCTGTAATCCCATATCACAGGAGGCTGAGGCAGGAGAGTGGCTGTAGGTCAAGGCTGACATGAACTACAGTATCAGACTGTTCTCAGTATCTACCCGCTTTGCCAAATTCAACACAGAACCCAGGTAGAGACGGGTCCAGAGAATAGAGCCTCTGATGTTTGGATTCATACCTTAAACCCTGGGAAAGTCTTATTTGAATAGTCTGTGAATTGTGCTGTTGAGTTTACTAAGGCTGGAGTTGGCCTGATTTTAGACCAGCGAGATGGTCTAGTGAGTAAGGGTACTTGTCACCAAACGTACCTGGGACCACAGGGCAGAAAGAGAGAACTGGTTTCTGAAACTTGTCTTCTGACCTCTCTATTTTTGTGCCCCAACCCTCACAAAATGAGCAGATAAATGTGAAAACAAAGGAGAAGATGAGCCAAGGGAGCATGTTTGCAATCCCAGCCAATGCAGGCCTCTGTGAATTCAAGGCCAGCCTGCTCTACAAAGTCCAGGACGGCCAAGGCTACACAGAGAAACCCTGTTTAAAAAAAAAAAAAAGATTTGGGGGGGAAAACAAACAAACAACAAAAGCAAAGAAAGAGGAGGCTGAGGCATAGAAAGTCTGATTGTCAACACCAAAGCCTGAATTTTATTTTATGTGTGAGCATTTTGCCTGCATTTACGATATGTACTACATATGTGCTGGGGTCACATGAGGCCACTGTAAGGAGTTATGGATGGTTGCGAGCCATCATGTTGGTGATGGGAAACAAACCTAGGTCCTCTCTGCTGAAGCAGCAGGCACTGTCAACTCAGCCACCTCTCCAGGCCTCTCCTTGCCAATGTAATACTACATTTCCCAGGTTGCATTGCAGTTAGGTATGGACATGTGACAAAATTCTAGCCAATAGAATTAGTGTAAGAGATATGTGCCACTCATAGGCTTATTTGGAAAGCCCTTCCTCCCTTATATGTCTGTTCATTGTATTTGTAAATTCGTTAAGTGTTTGTTTTTGTTGTTCTGGTTATTTTTGTTTTTTAAATTCTCTTTGGGCAGGCATGATTGCCCAGGCCTTTAATTCCAGTCCTCAGGAGGTGGAGATTGGCAAATCTCTGTGAATTTGAGGCCAGTCTGGTTTACATAGCACATTCTAGGCCAGCCAGGGCTACAGAGTAAGAGGTCTTTATCACAAACAAACAAACAAACAAACAAACACATTATCTGTCTGGAACAAATAAAGGCAAATCCCACCATGACCCATGGACTCACACACTCTAGTAGACAGAGTGCCATCAGCTTAGCTTGTTCCCTGAGGACTCTAGGCAGTGCCATCCTTTCGCTCCTGGTCTACCACTTCATTCCACTGACACGTGATAAATGCCAACGACTTAAATTTTGGAATTTATCTGTTTACAGAAGCTGGCATTTCCCTAAATATTACCGTAAAGATGGCAGAGACTTCACACAGGATCTGCGTCCTTATTCCTTATTGCAATAGCACTGCAATAGCCTGGGGCTCAACATTTAGCTCTCATAGCTTATAACTAATATTGTTTGTTTGTGACAGGATCTCCTGCAGCACATGCGGTACTCAGACTCACTATGTAGCCAAAGACGACCTTCAGTTCCTGATTCCCCTTCCTCGACCTCTTACGTGCTGAGATCACACAAGCACGCACCACCATGCCTGGCTCATAATTAATATCCTATTAGCATAGTTTATAATTAGAAAACAGCTTCGACGTGGGCCTAAAGCACATCTCCTCAAACTCACGATCTGAAGTCCTCCCAGTGCTCCTCCCCAAGCAAGCCCTGCATTTCACAGTCAGACCTCTTCTGGCAATGGCGTCTTTGCAGAGCCAAGGAATTAAGATGAGGTCATACTGGAGAAGGGTGGACCCCACTTCCGAACAAGTCCTTGTAAAAACTGGGACATCTGAATACTGACACGCAAACAGGAAAAGACGCCACCTGAAGGCTGGAGTTTTGCTGCCACAAGCCAAAGAGGCCTGGGACGAATCCGTCCTTAGTGCTTTCATAAAGAGTGTGGCACCACTGATACTTTGATCTCCAAATGTCTGCCTTTCAGAACTGCAAGACAACACCCTTTCTGCTGCCTAACCCACCTAGCCTGAGTTGTTTTGTTTCATCAGCTCAGAAGAATTCAGCAGGCTTCCATTCTCTTCTGTTTTGCCTGGTTTCTCCTTCAGTGCCTCATTGCAGACCAAGAGGTCCGAAAATTATATCTGATCCTGCCAGTTTCCAAATTAAAGAGCATGCAATTTCCCCATCCACCGGTTTTAGACTAAATCCCATCTTCTGTTTGCAAGGCTTTTACTGAACTCGATTCACACGATCCTCTCAGCAATGCTGAACTTCTGGGCTCCGCCTAAACGCATGTGACTATTTCAAGCTCTTGACCTTTGTCCATTTTCCCAACAATAATCTCACTCATGTTCCTACCTATTTTTCTCATCCTCTGAGATTCAGTGCAGACATTCTTTCTACAAGGAAACGGTCCCTGCTTCTGGCCGCCCATCGGCATCCTGCCCCACCAGCCCCAGCTTCCTGGATGGAGGCAGGTGACTTTTTTTTTTTTCCTGATTCCTGCTTTTTGTTAAAATGATCTATGTATCCGCTTGCCACACTACGATGTGCATTCTAGGCTCCCTGTAATTGTGTGTATGCACACATAAAAACACCTACAGTATTTAAATTAAAATCAGTTCCCTACAGAGTTGATAGGGGGCGCTGCGAAGGGGTAGGTGTCTATGGCTTGAAGTGAATTACGGACAGGATGAATTCCTATCCTAAAACAGGAGGCTCATTATCTACAAAGCTTCTTTCATCTTTCAAGCTGTTTGACACTCAGAGAAGCCAGGGTTGAGGCTTGGGAGGCGCAAAACCAAGATTTCCCCTCCTCCTCCGACCAAGAGCTCACATAAGCCCTTAAAAAAGAATGCTGGACTGGCCCACGCCAGCAAGTCATCCCATAAGAAGCGGTATGACGCCTTCCATCTAGTGTACTAAATGCCGTGGGCGCTCCAAAGTCATGCAGCCTTTCGGGGAGGGGGCCAGAGGCCAGGGGCCAGGCGGGGAGCACAGAGAACGAAGAGATATAGTCAACAAGGATGCCTGAATTCACTGAGATGCTTCCCGTGGCCACTGAGCTCTCTCCCCTCCTCCAGCCCTGAAGATATCCAGGCTCCGCTTTCCCCCTCCCTCTCTGTCAAAAGTCCCGAGCTGTTTTCTCCAGACCCTTCTGGTCTCCTACCTGGCTGGATGAGAAGCAGGTAGACAAAAGGAGTGAGGCGTAGGGCCCTGGAGGTTCTTGACAGGGCTCCCCTTTCTCTCTTCATTTTGGGTGGCGTTCTCCAGCTCTGGTGCAGACAATTAGCATGATTTCTCCACTCCGGGCACGTCCCTTTGTACCACTCGGAGTTTCTCTGCCCGGGCACAACCCTGCCAACTTCCCTCTGAATACACAGAGCTCTGTGTGTTGCTGGCCTTGTTCTCAACTCTCGCTTCACTCAGACCTAGCATTTTCTAGTTTCCTGCGCCTCCCCTACTTCACAACCCCCTGCCCCCCCCCACAACAGTTTGGACAGGGTATCTGCTTAGATGCTAATCTCCATTGCAGGCTTCCATCTTACGGGGTTCTGGTGGTCCAGCGGTGCTTGGCTTGTCTGCCGTAAAGCCCCACTCCCAAGGCAGATGCAGATCTGGGCTCAGCGTCCCAACTTACAGGGCTCCACCTCACACTCCGCCTTCTGTTTGAGGACAGATTTCTAACAAGAGGGTGGAGAGGGTGGAGCTTTTGGATATCTCGGTAAATGAGAGACCCCCAAAAGAAAATTGCTGAAGAAGTGGAAGGCCCTGTTTTACCCGACAGGAAGAAGACTGGAAAAGGGCTTGATTTCGGTTACGTTCATGCATGGTCTAGTTGGGATTCTGGCCTATCACAGGTTCAAATAGATGTTGGGAGCGTCTTTCCAGAAGTCACTCTGTCACACACCCCTACCTGCAGCCAGAGTCCTAGGACATGTCAGAACAAAAGTGAGGTTAATGTCCCACAATCCAGCGCCCTGGAGGGGGGGGGGCTCCGCTATCAGTGTAATAGTCTAGTGTGCCCTCCTGTCTCACAAGTCTGCGCGTTCACTCCACTCACGCTCATGCCTTCTCACTAAATGCCTAGGTACTCTGTGGGGATGGGATGGACTCAACATCTTTGAGCCCCTGATTTTTACCCCCGTAAAATAGCTAAAACAATAGCGCCCTTGGAGGAATTGTTGAGGGGATTGGTAAGGAGAGCCCAGCCGACGTTTTGTTAGGGAGAAAGCATTTAAGTGAGTGTGGCAGTGCACACCTGCAATCCAGCACTAAAGAAGCAGAGGCTGGAAGATTGGGAGTTCAAGGCCAACCTGAGGTTCACAGTGATACCTCTGTTTAAACAACAACAACAACAAAACAACACAGGTGCAGTGACACATGCCTGTGATCCCAGTGCTTGGAGCATTGAGTTTTTGGAAAATTGCTGTGAGTTTGAGGCAAGTTTGGGCTCCATCATGAGTTCCAGGCTCAGCAGCTGTACTCAGATGCGAGTCCCGTTCTCAACACCACAAAACAGAATAAAACAGAAACCCCAAATCAACAAATGAAACAAAACACCAAAAAGGATATTTTTGTTTTTATTTTTCTTAGTTATATGTGAGTGTACTTAATCTGAAAGTCAAAACTAGTCTATGTTGATAGACTTAAACTTTGAGGAGCACTCAACACAATCTTGTTTTTTTTTTCTTCTTATTTTTATGTTCAAAACATTTAAATTAAGATATAATTCATATATCAGGAAATTCACTATTTTAGTACACATAATTCGGTGGCTTTAGTATTTTCACAAGGCTCCAAGGCCGTCACAAACATCCAATTCTAGTTAGCTATCCCCAAATAAGACCCCCACTCTTAGCTGTCACTAACTGAACTTCCTCTCTCCAACCCCTTAAGCCATTGACCTTCTTGCTGTCGGTGTGGACTTGCCTACTATGGGTACGCTATATAGATTACACCATACCCACCACACCATTTCTAGCTTTTTACGGAACTCCTAAACTATTTTCCAGAGAACCTAAGTCAAGTATGTTCTCACTAGAAATCCACAGACAGCTCTGTGTAAGACCCTTCCCCCACTTTCATTTGTCTTTGTCCTTGAGATAGCATCTTATGTACCTTGGTTGCCTTCCAACTTGCTATGTCGTTGAGGATGACCCTGGCCTCCTGATTTCCTGCTACTACGTCTCTAGTTCTGAAATTCCAGGTCTGTGCCACTTTGCCCTGCTTTATCAGCCCTCTCCCTTTAAAAAAAGGCAAATTAAAAAAATATGTTTTCACCCTTTGACTATTTCATACATGTATATAATATGTACATGTACAAAAATATTTTGTTTATTCTCCCCTCCCATTACCTTCTCTTGTTCCCTCCCCGTTCTTCTGGGAAGATCTTCTTCCCACAAAAATCCTCTTCCTAATTTCATATCTTTGGGGGGGGGTGGGGGGGGGGCGGAGGAGTGGTTAGGGGGATGACCGAGGAAGGAAGCAAAGTTTATTGAAGGCAAAAAGAAACAGCTCTCTGAAGCTGCGAGGGGACTGGAAAACAAGTTACTCTTTTATGATTTTGTTTGTTTGTTTGTTTGCTGTAATTTGTTCTGTTTTTGTGACCCAGTAAGTTTTATCAGTGGTGTTCGCACGAGTATGGGTGGAGAGTTTCCCTCTGGAGCACGGGTAACCTCCCCGTGGCTGCGTCACTAAAGACAATGACTCTGTCCCCCTCAGCAGCCATGAACTACCTAACTCTTAGGAAGAGGTGGGGCCTCATGAGTCCGTAGTTTCTTTAGTATGTGTGCTTGTGTGTATGCATGTGGGTGTAAGGCAACTTGGGGGAAGTGATTCTCCCCTTCTACCATGTTGGTCCCAGGTACTGGACTCAAGTCATCAGGCTTGGTGACAAGTCCCTTTACTCGCTGAGCTGAGCTGAGCTGTCTCAATGGTTCTCATAGCTTCTCTCCCCACCCCCACCCCCTTTTTTTCTTTTTAACCAGACAGGGTTTCTCTGTGTACTGCTGGCTGTCCTGGACTTGATTTGTAGACCAGGCTGGCCTTGAACTCATAGGGACCCACCTGCCTCTGCCTCTTGAGTGCTGGGATTACAGGTGTGCGCCAAAAGTGGTCTTTTCTCTCTTCCCTTTTCCATTCATGCTGGCATTGATCATTTTATCTTGGAGAGAGAGACCAAAGTTAACAACTCCCTTCTATGTTTATTTATTTTTCACTTCTCGTGAGAAGGTCTCACTGTAGCCTTGAACTCCTGATTCTTCCTCCTCTATCACCCAAGTGCTAGACCTTCAGACATGTACTGCCACAGCTGGCTTCACAACTCCCCACCAGGTACTTTTATCCCCGGCCTTAGTTTTGTAAGCATAGCAATGTCTCTATCTATTATTTTTACAAGCCCAGCTAGGCCAGGCAGGTTTCTTTCTTTCTTTTTCTTTCTTTCTTTCTTTCTTTCTTTCTTTCTTTCTTTCTTTCTTTCTTTTTTTTTTCCAAGACAGAGTTTCTCTGTGTAATAGCCCTGGCTGTCCTAGACTCACATGGTAGACCAGGCTGGCCTCGAACTCACAATGATCCGCCTGCCTCGGCCTCCCGAGTGCTGGGCCAGGTTTCTTAGGTTTCTAAGACTGGAGCACCACTGTGTCACCGCCCATCTGAGCCAGACGGGAACCCTGGGGGAAGTCCAGATAAAGCTCTGAGATCTTTTCATTTGTTTGTCTGTCTGTCTGGTGTCTTTCCTTCTCCTTTTCTATCTCAGAGTCTGTGACTTTTGCCTAGACAACTCAAGGCACCTGTCTGCTTCTGAAAAGCTTTTGTTACAGTGCACATGCAAAGCAGAAGGGAAAGGCAGCCTTTAGCTCTTGGCATTTAAAGTTAGTGAGAAAGTGAAAAGCTTGATAGTCTATGTCACGGTAAAAGAACATGGCTTTTTTTTTTAATCTGTCCCTCTCACATATCATGGAACAATCTGTAGACCAGGTCACAGGCATGTTTTTGTTTGTTTGTTTGTTTGTTTTTGTTGTTTGTTAGTATTCTAGAGGAATTGTGTTTGTGATGGTTTGAGATTTCTTACGTGGGAAAAGAGATATGATGCTCAGGAAACAGAAAGGTTGATAGCTGGTCTTTTTAGTCTGAAGTACTATAGAAAATAAACTGTGACAGAGGGAGAGCTAAAAAGGATTTAAATTCCCAACACCCCTTCCCACCTTCCCCCCACTCTGGGGATGAGGCTTAGGCTATTGGCACCTGCATAGAATTTGCAAGTGCCTTGGAATGTCCATCAGCCTATAGAAGACTCAGATGCTAAGAGATAGAAAAATGGCAGAAGGCAGAAGGCAGAAGGCAGAAGGCAGTGTACAGGAATTCTGGTACCTGAGGAGATGAGGCGGATCACCTGCTGTGGTAGGAGCCAGAACATAGTCCTGTAGCCCACCAAGGGCATCAGAACAGCAAGTAGAGACACCAGTACTGTCTGCCTCTTGCTGTCACCTCAGCGAGACCTCCTACACTCTTCCTCCCTAGAGAGGATCTGGGGTAGAAGAGGGAAGGAGAAAGACAGCCTGAGTGGTCCCAATGACTGAGCTAATTGAGGACAGAGAACCTTAACACAAGTGAGCACTCAGGAGGATAGGCCAGTGAGTCTCCAGTTACCCGGAAGGCAGAGCTCAGTGGAAGACCACAACTACAAACACATACGACACAAGTGCTGCCTCGCCGCCTTCGTCCGTCTTAGCGAACAATGCATGCTTTTGCAATCCTGTTTTGGGTGGTTTTGAGAAGAGCAGACATGTAGAAGCTTACAATTGTCTGCTTGTGTGTGCCCTTCTCCTCCAATAAATAGAGGCTCTTTAACTAAAGAACTGTGCTTATGTCCTCTGTCCTGGCTTTCCTTGTCATCCTCTTCCACGTGCGCTTTGGGTTCTCCTTCTGGGTGTATTTATCTAACTTTTTATTTTTATTTTTTAATGGAGGGAGGGATTCTGACTCCCCACTTCTGTACGCTGTGAAGTCCAGACTTGCTGTCCTGGAAGCTATGCAGTTGGCTCCAACAGAGGCCCTGCAGCTCAGAACAGAGCCCCTCGCCCACCTATCATGCACATACTCACCAGCTGAAACTCTGGAGTCTGCGTTCTGGAACCAGGGAAGGGGGCAGCTAAGCTAGTAGTTTTAACTTAGTCACCATCCTAAGGAAGCCTCTTCAGGAACTGGAGAAAACAAACTGAAAAGCAGGATGGGTGCGTTCAATCTTGGAGGACTGGCAGAGCAGACCCGGAACAGTGGACTCCCCCGGCAGCAAGATATACCTTTGGTCCACTTCTTCATTTCCCAGGGAAGAGCACCAAGGGACAGACAGACTAACTAATTGGTTCAAATTTAAAGTGTTATTGACCAGTGGACCAAGACTTGTGAGCTCACACACACACACACACACACACACACACACACACACACACACAATCACCATCACCATCACCATCATCATCATCATCTAGAAAAAAAGGCTTGAGATATAGTTCAATGTTACAATACTCACCTAGTGTGTGCCAGGCCCCGGCTTCAATTCCCAGCTTTGCAAACAACAACAGTAAATACACAATAAAAGGTAGAGTTTGCTAGGTGTACACTTGTGTTTTTTTTTTTTTGTTTGTTTGTTTTTGGGTTTTTCGAGACAGGGTTTCTCTGTGTAACCTTGGCTGTCCTGGACTGATTTTGTAGACCAGGCTGGCCTTGAATTCACAGGCCAGCCTCTGCCTCCTGAGTGCTGGGATAAAAGGCGTGCACCACCATGCCCGGCTAGGTGTACACTTGTAATAACAGCACCTAGGATGCTGAGGCAGAAGAATTTTCATGAGTTCCAGGCCAGCATGGGCTGCATAGTGAGTTCTAGGCCAGCCAGGCCTACAGAATGAGACCATGTCTTTTAAAAAGAGAAACATGAAAATAGAAGAGGGGCTAGTTGGGATGATGGAGAGGATCATGGGAAGGAGACAAAAGAGTGCAGTAAGAATAAATAGGATGAAAATAGGCTATCTAAATTCATCACAAGAGTGTTGGAAAAAAAAACAAAACGAAACAAAAAGTGTCGGAAGGCAAAGGCCAGCCTGGTCTACAAAGTAAGTATAGGACAGCCAAGGCTACACAGAGAAACCCTATCTTGAAACACTCCCTTCAAAAAACCCACAAAAAACAAAAACAAAACAACAAACCCAGCAACAAACAAAACCTTTAAAAGAGAATGTCACAAACCCCATTATATATAAAGGAAAAGGTAAGGCACACATGTGTACAAAAAAATTACCAATGTTTAACAACTCCAGCCTTAGATTCCCCAATGTCCTCACTCACTGGCCTCTTCCTGGTTTCTGGACTCTGGGAAGGGTGAGAACGCAGCCAGAGGTTTTAAGTTGCCCTTAGTGACGATATTGTGTCACTGGCAATTTTATATTTAGCCCTCTCACTTCCTTCTCTTTATTCACTTCCTGCTATTATTTGAATCACATCTCTCTCCTTTGCCAAACTGTAAATATTCTTTGGCAGTAGAATGAAAAAGGAAAAAAAAAGAAAAGAAAGAAAGAAAGAAAGAAAGAAAGAAAGAATAAACAAACAAACCAGCCAAAACCACCACCACAACCCTTACACAAATGCCACCAAAATTGCCCTGTGGAAGGAAATTTTCTTTAGCAAGAAAGATACCTAAACTCCTCACACAGGGGTAAATAAGGCCTTGAGTACAGTAAAAAACAAAACAAAACAAAATACTTAGCATTAGAAATAAACATAAAGCCATGTGCTGGGTAATCCCAGCACTCAGGGAGGCAGGGGTAGGTAGTTCTCTATAAGTGTGTGTTTGAGGCCAGCCTGGTGTACAAAGCAAGTCCAGCACAGACAAGGCTACACAGAGGAACGTTTTTTAACCAATTCTTTGAGAATTTTATACAATGTATTTTGGTCAAACTCATCCCAACCATAACTCCTCCCAGATCCATCCATGCCATATTTACATCCTACGTGTAGAGCATGCATGTGGCATTGGATTGCTTCCTAGCTCCTTTCCTTCCTCTCTCAGTAACAGAACAGGCCTACCACAGTAACAAGGTAACACCAGTGTTAACCAGAGAGAGGGATGGAAGGAGGGAGGGAGGGAGGGAGTAAGAGAGAGACAGAGAGAGAGAGAGAGAGAGAGAGAGAGAGAGAGAGAGAGAGAGAGAGAGGCTTGTTGGCTTTGAAGAAGTAGAAGTACACTGCTTGATTATAAGGGTCACATGGCAAGGCTCCTTTAGGAGCTGAGAACCATTAAGAGCCAGCAAAGGAACAGGGACCTCTGTCCTCCACCCACAGGAACCTCTGAGCTTGGAAGAGGGGTATGAACTCCAGCTAGGAACACAGAGCAGATGACGGGTTGTCACGTGTTGGGGGGAAGTGAAGGAAGCCAATAAAAGTAGCCAGCCTAGCACACAGATTTCCAGCCTGGACAACTAGAGTTTACTCTTCCTCAGAACTCTGGAAAGCAATGAAGGATGGGGGTGGGGCGGTCTATACACCCCCCCCCCCCCCCGCGCCCCATCACACCCCCGTCCTCCGTTGCAGGGGCAAGGGAGGTAGGGTACTTAGACGAATCACTACATCACTACTACTAGACCTAAACAGAGTGGCTGCTGGAGGTAGGAAGAGGAGAATTTCCCAGACATCTAAATGGGCTCTTCTATGGACACACCACACCCAAAGCTTCTTTTCTAACTCCCTGCACTCCACCCTCACTGTGTGTGTGTGTGTGTGTGTGTGTGTGTGTGTGTGTGTGTATGCACGTGTACTTGCATGAGCACTCGAGTGTGTGTATTTCTGCTCAATTGACACTGCTAGACCTTTTCTCTGTAATTATTAATCCAACATTCCCAGCACCCACCTTAGATAGAGATTATAAATAACCTCACTTCACAAAAAAACCTAAACTTCCAAGAGGTTAGCAACTTGCTAAGATCATTCATGTAGCTCCTACAGATTAAACCAAGGACTCTACATTGGTAGCCAAGAAAACTTAGACCTTTCTCTACAGCAATGGCCCAACCATTGCAGGAAGTCCTTGTATATACTGAGTCTCCGCTTAGGTCCAGCCTTTTACCACCAGCATCTTTGACTAAGCTCAGGATGTGAGGTGGCCCTTTCTGCTCATTCCTGGTGCCCCTCCCCACTATTGCCAAAGGTATTTTTAGGTTTGGTTCGCAAGCCTGTGCACAGATAATGCGGCAGTTGCTGCTTTCCTCGGTTCAATTCCATGTGATGGAGAGAGGCTGCAGGGTAAACAGCAGCCAGCAGATTTGTAGAGCTGAGAAGTGTTGCCTGGGAAACAAGGAATTTGTGTGCAGCTTTGTTGTGAGGAGGCAGGGCTGGGCCTCACCAGCAACTTCTGAACAAGAGGCAGATTAACTAGCTCCCTCAGTGCAAAACAAGCTTTTTGAAGCTTGGACAGTGAGGAATGGCCCTCTCCAAGGACATTTTCCCCCTCTTCCTTTTCTTTCTAAAGTTTCCCTAGGTGGCCTTACTCTGAGTGGCTTCTGAGAAACATCAAATAGAAAGCTGAAGAGTCGGATGCCTCCCTTCCAAGGTCCTTTACCCCGAGCAGTGGCTTTGCTGCCTGGAGATTTGCCTTATGTGGTAAGTCACTCAGAGGAAAGGCTTTCCGTGGAGATATGTATCTCCAAAAGCTGCAGGGTTTGTTAGGAGAAATATACGATCCGGGGGTACCCAGGCGTCCTGGGTAAATTTTCAGAGGCTGAGAGTTGGTGCGCTCATGTCTGTCCTGGAAGCTGAAAACACATCAAAGCCTTTTGTGCTGAGAGTAAATATTTGATTTCTGAATAGAATTCCCACCCCCTCAGAAACCCAGAGGAACTCAGGCTTGTGGCTATGGTTGCTAAACGTGCCCTATTCAGCAGCTCTCCAGAGGAACAAAGGGAAGAAATTAATTGGTCTTAAAGAGCTGGAGAGAGCCAGCCAGCTTTTGCTGACCTACTTAAGACGCCGCTGTGAGGACATTCTGAGAACATCTTTGGAGCTCGGTGCTTGTAAGGCTTCAGTGTTGGCTATAAACAGGCCAGGAAATCACAGGAAGCCACAGATGATGCCCACTCCTCAAAAGCACCATTGTTCCCTACGGGTCCTCTGATGGTGTCCACCCACCAGCGCCATCCCAGGCGAGCATTCGTTCTCATCCCCCTTCTCACCCGCCTCCCAAAGAGGGAGGCACAGAAATGAAAAGCAGATGGCCAGCATCCAATAACTGCCTACTGTGTGAGGAGAACTCTATGTCCTAAACGTTAAGAATGGTGGACTATGGGAAGGGGAGCAGCATATTCAAAAGGAGCAGCTGGCCTGGGGCTGGAGCTCAGTGGTAGAGCATGTGCTTGGTGTGCACAAGGCCCTGGAATCAGTCCCAGCACCAAAAAGCAAAAATAGTGATAGTTGGCACTATCCCCTGTCTAGAAGCTTAAATTGGGGAAGCTGCACCTAAACCCTCAGTGAGTATTAGATTATTGGTAGTACATTTGTGGGTTTTTTTTGCTTCGTTTTGTTTTTAGTTTTAGTTTTGTTTTGTTTTGATAGCACATTTGAATTGCTGTTTACAAATTATTTTTTAAGTATTTAAAAAAAAACCAAACATCTCCTTTAGTAAGTTTGTCCTCAAACTTACTATGTAGATGAGAAAAATCTTGAACTTCCAGGTCCTGCCTCCACCTTCTGAAAGCGAGGCTCCTGGCTGTCTGCCGGTTGTGTGAGTTGCTGGGGATCAAAGCTAGGACTTCATGGATGCTAGGCAAGCATTCTACTAACTGCCCACAGCCAGGCCCCACAGCAAGCAGTGAGCAGAAATGGAGAGGGCTTTCAGGAGCTGCAGAGATGGTTCAGCAGTTAAGATACTTCCTGTGATCCCAGAGGACCTGGGCACTCACACTGGGCAGCACATAACTTCCTATAACTCCAGCACCTTCTTTTACACACACACACACACACACACACACACACACATACACACACACACACACTTTTTAAAAAAATCTTAAAACAAAAAGATGAAAAAAGGAGGACTCTGAGGTAGGATGAGTAAAAGCCCCAAATGGTGGGGCTTGGGACACTAAGGGATTTGTTATATGTGATAAAAGTAGAGAAAAATAAAGTTTCTTAGTAAATCTCCACTAAGCTGGTGGGGGAGGTGGCTTCAAAGACTGTCCCAAATTTTCACTCTTTGTGGCAATGCTTGAAAGATTTGGTTTTGCTTATCTTACAGATCTTGGCCACAGTCAGGCTGGGCTATCTGGAAGCTAAGGAATGTGACTTGTCAAGAACCTTTGCTTGGCTGGGCTAGTGGTCACACCTTTAATCCCAGCACTGGGAGACAGAAACAGGAAGAACTCTGAGTTCCAGGCCAGCATCTACATAGTGAGTTCAAGAACACTAAGAGCTATATAATGAGACCCTGTCTCAAACAACAACAAAAACCATCCTTTGGTCATCAGTAATAAAAGTTCACATTGAACTATTAGCAGGGACAAACTGTGTGTGGGTAGGGGGGCATTTCTTGTGTTAATAACAAAATTAGTGTGGAAGCAGAAAGTAAGATGCTCAAGTGTCATCATGACAATCATTTGCTATTGGTGTCAGCTTTGCCTCTCAAACTTTTAGACTGTTTTGATGAGACCGTGGCTGCTAGATGCCGCACAATATCAACACAATTCATAATAACTTCCTCAAACAGTGGGAAGGTTCTATACCAATAGTGTCAAGTATGGTAGAGGTTAGTGCTATGTGTTTAATAGGGCTGAGAAAACAAATGATAAATTTGACTTAATTACTTTACTTTTTTTTATAGCTCAGGCTGGCTTTGAACTCACTTTATCACTTAGGCTGGTTACAAACTTAAGGTGCTTTTCCTGTTTCAGCTTTCTGAATGCTAGAATTATAGATATGCATCATCACAATGGGCCTTAATTTTAATTAATTTATATTTAATTTAAATTTATTTATTTTATTATTATTATTATTTTGTTTTGTTTTGCTTTGCTTTTTGAGACAGGGTCTCTCTGTGTTAGCCTTGGCTGTCCTAGATTCGCTTTTGTAGACCAGGCTGGCCTCGAACTCCGCCTGCCTCTGCCTCCTAAGTGCTGGGACTAAAGGCGTGCGCCACCATGCCCGGCTGATATTTAATTTAAATTTAGATAGCTGAAGATGAAGAGAAGGTTCAGTGTTTAAGAGCCAGCCCAGACTGCTCTTCCAGAGGACCTGAAATTCAGTTGCCAGCACTCATATGCAGTGGCTTATGCCTTCCTGCAACTCTAGCTATAGAGAACCTGAAACCTTCCTCTGGCTTCCACAGGCATCCCTACACATGCGGCATACATACATGTAGACACACAGATACATACATAAACATAAGCCTACATATAGGTAGTCACATGTTGCTAGTGGCTAACACGTGGGCCAGTACAGCACTTATCTAGAGAGAACTCTCATTGTGGAGATAGAAAGCAAACAGATAAACAATTATAACCTACCCTCCCACCATTAGACAAACCCTGTCTAAGGACTGTGGTTGGCCTAGTTTTAGTCCAAGGCACAGCTCTGGATCAAACTTTGCAGCTAGGAGAATGGAAAGCTATCCCAAGTTGAGCCATGGGGATGAGGATGGGGGAAAAGAGTAAATAAGGGGCTATGGGGAGGGAATACTTAACACTGAAGGCCTTTGGGAAAACCATACGATAACTTACTACTGTAGAAGCTACCTAATATATATATTAGGTATATATATACACACACACATATATACACATATGAAAGGAAACTAAATGGAGTCACCAAATAATGGGTGAGACAATGCCCCCAACCAGACATCTTGTGCCACCAAGTAAAAGCTCGAGTGCCAGAAATGAGTTACATCTTCTTGAGTTATTGGCCAAAGGGATCCCACAGAACCCCAAAATATCGCAGGTTTTTGCCAAGGCTACTTACTGGTTGCTCTCCACAGCTTCATGGTAAGACCCTATTGCTGAAGGCAGCATGTATTTCGTCATTGAACATGGAGAAGCTGAGCGGGTGTCTAACTAGAAGCTTCACCCACATTACCTATATCGCATACAACAGCAACCTGTCTGTAAGCTATACTGGTGCAATAGTGGCACACATGGTATGCAGTAACCAACCGCTTTTTGTTTATTTGTTTGAGATAGGGTCTCACTACATAGCCCTGGCTGTCTTGGGGGCTCACTATGCAGACAAGGCTCTCCATGAACTCACAGGGATCCTTTTGTTTCTGCCTCCCAAGTGTTGGGGTTAAAGGTGGGTGTCACAATATCTGGCTTCAACCACTTCCTGATCAAATGTAAGACCCATTGTATGAGATGGAACCCATGCCTGACACTGCTAAATTGACCAAGAACCTGACACTAGATAGGTTATAGGCCTAGGGGGGAACCTAATATTATTATTCTATTAAGGGAAGTTGGCAATAAAATGACTCCTAATGACATTGCTGTACACATAGTGCAGTGCTTCATCAGAGAAGTTTCTTCTTGTAGTAGATGGTGATTAATACAGAGCTCCACTACTGGACCATGTGCAGAGAGTGAGAGACTCTGAAGCACTCAATCTAAAATGGGATACCTTCACGAAAGGCCTCCCCTCAAAGCTCAGGAATCTACATGAAAGAGGATATGTAAAGATTATAAGAGACTGAAAAGGGATGACTCCAAGTAAACAGGGTCTTTGAGATGTCCTAGGACTGATGCACGTAGGAACTTGTAGAGACTCTGACAGCACACATAAGACCTGTATAAGTTCAAGCTAGGTGGGGCCCCAGCACTGAGAGAGGATGTGGATACGGGGTCCAACTTCTAATCAAGAATCTAATTGCAACAGATACCTCTAACAAAAGGAAATTTAGTTTTCTACAAGAAAGTTTCACTGGGTATAACAACCAGGCTCTAGGGCAGGCTCCATGGTCAAAAACAGTTGGCCAATACAAAATAAGCTCCATGTTTTGTTTTCGGATTTTTTTTTTTTTTTTTGTAGGCTTTTTGTTACACTGTGAGGTGATTTTTTTTTTTTTCCTGATTGGGTTATTTTTGTTGTTGTTTTGATGTTTGGTGTGTGTGTGTGTGTGTTTTGAAAGAGAGTGAAAGGGAAAGAACATAAAGTTGGGTGAGCAGGGAGGTTGGGAAGATCTGAGAAGAGTTGGGGGGGGGGAAAGCTAGTAAAAATATATTAAAAATAAAATTGGCCAGGTTGTGGTTGATGCACAACTTTAATACCAGCACTTGGGAGGCAGAGGTAAATGGATCTCTAGGAGTTTGAGGGCAGCCTCATCTACAGAGTGAGTTCTAGGACAGCCAAAGCCACACAGTAAAACCCTGTCTAGAGAAAAAAAAAAAAGAAAACAAAAAATGTTGTTTTAAACGAAAACCCCAAATGTTCTATTTTATCAATGAAGACTCAGGACTTAGATGCTGTGGTGAAAACCTGCTAGCTCAGAGGCAGAAGCACTCAGCTGACCTTCCTACTTAGCTCACCTCCTGATGGAGAAGGCCCAAAAGGCTCATTAGCTCAACTGACAGCCCAGGAGGAAAAGGCCAGAAAACTCCAGGCCAAAGGCTTGCTAGCTCAAAGCCCCAAAAGGCAAAGGCCAAGGAATTGAAGAAGTTTAAGAGCTAAAGAGCTGAAAACTCAAGAGTTCCTTCTACTTCTACACACTGTCTTAAATACCCCTCAACTTAAAGTCCCTCCTACTCTTCAATCCCTGTCAGCTGTTTTCTTGCTCCACCTCTTGACCTAGGTGGAGCTTTAATGAGCTTTAATCCAGAGAGCTCTTGGATTAAAGTTGTGTGTTAGGGCTCAACTACACCAAACAAAAGACAGGTTTTTACAGTTCACAGTCTCAGAGATCACAATGGGAACAAATATCCTGCAACAGAAAAAACTTTAAAAAGAAGGTCTATTGTGCATGGTGACAAATGTGGGTCTAATTGCATTTTTTACACGTAGACATCCAGTTAGACCATCAACATTTGTTGAAGATACTATCCTTTTTCCATTGAATAGATTTGGCTTTTTTGTCAAAAATCAAGCTGGCACTATCTCAGGAAACTCCTTGTTTTCTGCTATTCCACTCCTTGGAATATACCCAGAGGATGTGCCAGCACACAAAAAGAACATTTGCTCAACCGTGTTCATAGCAGCCATATTCATAATAGCCAGAACATGGAAACAGTCTAAGTATCCCTCAGTAGACGATTGGATAAAGAAACTGTGGTACGTTTACACTATGGAATACTACTCAGCTATTAAAAACAAGGAATTCCCGAAATTTGTGGACAAATGGATTAAACTAGAAATGATCATAATGAGTGAGTTAATCCAGAAGCAGAAAGACTCAAATGGTATATACTCATTTAAATCTGGACACTAGCCCAAGCGGCATGTCTCATGAAAGTCTTCACTTACCAGGAAAGTAGGACAGAGGGGAAGACTTCCTATTGGGACTCTAGGTGAGAGAAGCAAGGGAGAATAGGGAAATAGAAGGATCCAGAGGGTCCTAGAAACTTACAAGTAGAACATTATGATAGGCAGATCTGGGCCCAGGGGTCCTGCTCAAACTATGGCACCAGCCAAGGACAATATGTGTAGTAAACTTTGAACCCTACCCAGATCTAGCCAATGGACAGGACATTCTCCATAGTTGAGTGGAGAATGGGGACTGACTTTCACATGAACTCTGGTGCTCCATATTTGATCACGTCCCCTGGATGGGGAGGCCTAGAAGCACTCAGAGGAAGGATAGCAGGCTACCAAGAAGATACTTGATACCCTATGAGCATAAACAGGGGGAGGAGGTCCCCCTCAGTCACAGTTATAGGGGAAGGGAGTAAAGGGAAAATGGGAGGGAGGGAGGAATGGGAGGATACAAGGGATGGGATAACAACTGAGATGTAATATGAATAAATTTAAAAAAAGAAAGTCTATTGTGTATTGTTCATTTTCAGTAAGTGCCACAATTCTTACAACTACTAAACCAACTATGAAAGGTTAATTTTAGCCTTCTACAATCAGAGAGCTGGAAATAAAGATGCCAGTAATGACTTAATTACAGGTGGCTGGCTACAAACTTATAGAGATCTGCCTGCCTCTGTCTCCCAAGTGCTGGGATTAAAGTCATGTGCCATTACACCTGGCTGCAGCAATTCTTGAAACCAATTTTTGTAGATGGCTTTTATTCTGTCTACTTGTTGTCTTCATTTCCCTCAAGTAAGAATTTTTCTGTTACAAATAATGAAAAAAAAAAGAATAGTACTTGTATTATTAATACATTATTTTTTGGTCCTTTTTATTTGGAAAGTATGGCATTGGAATAGCCTTGAAAGCTAATCTTATTCGAGGTTCCACATCTCACATCATCAGAGGGGAGAGGCTGAGAAGTAAACTGTTTAAGGGATCACAATACTCCCAAAATGCGACAAGTCTTTCTTGGGCAAGGACCTGGGCCATGCATTTCTTGTCTGTCCTAGATTATATGATTGGAAATGTAGAGAGACACTGAGACTCCTTCGTTCATTTTTAAATACAATACACCAAGAAGAAAGATTAAAAAAAGACTTCTGTGCCCATGATAAAATTAGAGAACCTTTTTTTATTTTTTTCAAAAAGCATTGAAGCAGATGCTGTTGAAAAAACTTGGTACCATTTGTGGTGTCATTTACACTGAAATGCTATTGCAAAAACCTGGCCTTCCCAGCAAGCAGAAGAACCATTCTACTTCCTCTAGTTAGAAAGGTGACCTTTGGAGATGGTGAGGGAGGAAGAAGAATAAAAATGGCTAGCATGATGGTCTGCTTTTAGGAAATTGGCCAGAACATTGGTGTGGGAAAACGCTTTCAAACTTAGGGAAGAGGTCAAAGTGGGTATGACTCAGATGCCTGAGTTAGGCTCCTAACACTTTGTCCCCCTCAGTATTGGGATAGGAGGGACTACTACTGTTATAGAGCTTTTCCTTGGTGTAGGCTCTGAGGATTTAATGTGACTGAGTTTTCTACATTGTTACAAGTATGGTTCAGTTAGTTACAAACAGAAGAGAGTAGTGACCAAATAGCAAACTGCTCCCTGGTGTTCAACAAACAATTGGTTCTGTGTGGGGTGGACAGCTGCCAAGAACACAGAGACTTAGGGCTTTGTGCAGACATGATCAGGGATTCCCAGCCGCAGAAAAAAGGATTATTTTTAACTTTGCTGAGGGCTGCTCTCAAGCCAGGACTCCATACTCTGTTGCCAGCAACACTTGGTATTTTAAGCTTCTGACGACTCATCTTTCTAAATCAACAGTTTTCTTACTGAGCAGCCAATCCCAGCCAGGTAGAATATAAACTTTCATAAGAAGCTAGAAAATAATCTCGATCTCCAATGCAAAGTCTCTGGATGTATGAGTGTGGGTTCCCAGAAAACCTCTAGGCTACCCTTTAATGGAAAGTAAAGAACCTGAGGTAAAAGTTTGGAGATGGCAAGAAGCTACTTAATAACACCTCTCCCAAATAGTCTCTCTCTGTCTCTGTATCTTTCTGTCTCTGTCTCTCCGTCTCTCTGTCTCTGTCTGTCTCTGTCTCTGTCTGTCTGCCTGCCTGCCTGTCTGTCTGTCTGTCTGTCTGTCTCTCTCTCTCTCTCTCTCTCTCTCTCTCTCTCTCTCTCTCTCTCTCTGTGTGTGTGTGTGTGTGTGTGTGTGTGTGTGTGTTAAGTGCTTCTGGAGGTCAGAAGAGGACACTGGATCCTGGAGCTGGAGTTATAGGTGTTGTGATTAAAGATTAAGATAATGAGAGATACAAGGCTCAGAGGGGGAATCAATTTTATATTTAATAATTAAGCAGTAAGATATAAGGTAGAAGAAGGTACCAGATATTTTTTTGTGGAGGAGTTTTTTAAATGACATGGGGGGGGGTGGGAGAAGGAAAAGGGGGAAGGGAATACCCCAGAGAGATATAAACAGAGGAAGAGAGGGGAGAGAGAGGAAGAGTAAGAGGGGTGAGAGAGAGAGAGAGGGAGAGACAGAGAGAGAGACAGAGAGAGAGAGAGAGAGAGAGAGAGAGAGAGAGAGAGAGACAGACAGAGAGACAGAGAGAGTGAGACAGATAGAGAGAGAGAGAAAGGGAGAGGGAGAGGGAGAGAAAGTAGAGTAGAAAGAGAAGGCGAGTAGAGAGAGATCAGGAGAAGGGTTTGTCCTTTTATATGGCCCTGGGCAAGGCCACGCCCCCGTGGTATGTAAACAGTGACATCACAGGTAGACAAACTGAAGCAGAATGCTAACAATAGGAGGTTGGGAGCAAGTGGGTGCTGAGTTCTGAACCTTGGCCCTCTGGAAGAGCTGGAAGCACTCTTAACCAATGATCCATATCTCTGACTCTTACCTGGAATATTCTTATACCTAAGTAGGAAGTTTTTGTCTGTTATTCCAGCCCTTGGGATATTGAGACAGGAGGAACCTAAACTAGATCCCATTAAAATCTATCAACCATCCAACTAATTATCTAAAACCCTCCCATTACAATGGCTTGTTCCATGATCTCATAGTCTTTGCTTTAAAGTACTTTAGTTAGTAAAAAAAGTTGGCAGGGGATATCGTTTTTGACTAGCATGTATGAGGATATGGGTTTAATTTCCAATACTGAGTAAAATGAAATAACAAAACACAAAGAACAACTTCAGTTGCCTTAGTGAAATCTTCTCTGGAATGTCCTACTAATGTCAGTTCAATTCACTGTAAATTCCCCAACCAAATATCTTTGTTCATTGGTAGTAAGTATCTAGAATACCTAGAAAATGTACTTATACATTAAATGCTTGTAATAATATATATTGAAATGGATCCTGGTGACGCATGCCTGTAACACCGGTCACTGGGAAGGCTGTGGCAGGAGGACTGCAAGTTAAAGGCCTGGTTGCATAGTGAGTTCGAGTCCAGCATAGGTACTTTAGTGAGCCCCTAACTTAAAGCAAAAATAATAACAGGGCTAGGGATTTCATTTTCCTGCACCACTTGCTTAGCAGGCCAGAGGCACTAGATTCAACACACACACACACACACACACACACACACACACACACACACACACACACACACACACGCTTTGAACAAATGACTGTGTCACACATAAGACTGCCCATAAGACTGAAGGTAATCATGAAATAGCGTTGTAAACTTCATGATAAAGAAAGAAGCAGTCTGGTTGATTGTTGGCTTGGTCTGTATCCCCAGGATACCCTAGCAGAATGTTCTAGCCCAGTGGTTCTCAATCTTCCTAATGCTACATCACCTCAATACAGTTTCTCATGTTGTTACTTCCTAACTGTGATTTTGCTATTGTCATGAGTTGTAAATATCTGATTGCATGATATCTGAAGGGCAACGACCCTCAAGTTGAGAACTGCTGTGCCTTTTCCCTTGCTTTCCTCAACTGTGAACCGTCGCTCGACTGCTCAACACGCTACACATGAGATTGTAGGCAACTACAGCGCCAGCGTCCAGTGTGGCAGAGAGTAAGCTCAGCTTCGGTTTCTCCCAAACAAAGGGCAGGAAGCGGAAGTGACGGAACCGCCAGAGCCCGGATCCCCGCCTTCTCAGCCTAGGAAAGATGACGCGAACCCGGAAGAGGCAGGGCAGACGTCCGATGCGGTGTGGCAGTTTGCTGCCTTCGCTTTGCTTAGCAGCCCGCGGAGTTTGAGTGTGAGAAGGTCCGGGTCGCGGCTGGCTCCAGGCTTCACAGGTCCCCTGCCCAACTGCCCGAGCTTCAGACGCCCCCAACCCTCATGCCTGGGCTTCAGCCCGCATCCCCCATGCTCGAGCTTCAGACGAACCCCCCCCCCAGCCCCCCCTCCCTGAACACCCTCTCCCCTCCCCCGCGAGCCCTAGCATCAGAAGACCCTTTGCCTCCTGCCGGGGCCTCAGACACCCTTCCACCCCCGCCTCAGCTCTGGCGGGACCAGGCTTCTCGCTATAGTGGGTCATATGTTAAACCCAAGTCCTGTCGCTAGCGCCCGCCTGTACTCACCTCTGAGCAGTTTTTCTTCTCCCAAGATAATCTTTGTTTCAATGTCCCCTCATCTCCTTTCCTTCCAGAAAGTAATTTTTAAACTATTTACCCCCTGCTTTATTTCTTAGCCCCTTCTTTCTTCTCTCCTAACCAGAAGTCAATCCCACGACGAATGGCGCCCCTCAAGAAGCCTCGGAATCCCACAAAATTGCCCCTGGCTTTAAACCCCACGAAGAGCAAGGACATTTTGGCAGTGCTGGCAGAGCGGAACCAGGCCATAATACCAGTTGGGGCTTGGGTGGAACCTGCCTCATCAAATTGCTCGGAAATTCCAGCTCATGTGAGTGTCAGTTGACCCAGATACTGTGATCCCTGCCTGCCTTTATTATTTAGCCTTCTCTACTTTTTGGTACTTAAAAATGAACAGCTGGAGGATGCTGTTTCTATTCTGTTACGGATTATATTCTTGAGTTAGAATTATACAATAATGACATATTTTCCAAAACTTGCCTCATCTTTATTGACATAATCAAATATTTACTCCCGGTATACCAGCAAGTAGACTAGTTTTCTTCACAAACATCATTGTTTGCCATGTAAGACATAGGTACTGTGTACATCTTCGAGACACTCTGTAACATAAGAAAAATGACAGTTGGTTACCCTTTAAATGTTAATCCGTTGCTCAAAGTTTCTAAGTTTTTAAATGAAGATTCAGACCAAAATGCAATAAGAAAAAAGAAGAGTTTAATGCTGACAGAAACTCTGAGAGAGTTGTAAATTCCACAAGGACGGACGGGGAGCTTCTTGTTCATTCCTGTTTTGGGATAAAGTAGGTCTTACAGCACATCGTTGTTGCGTGAATGAGGAAATATGGGCTTTGTTGGCTGTGAGAGGAATGGAAATGCAGTGAGTGCAGATAGGTAGAAGCATCCCAGATAAAGGGACGATGCCCTTTTGAAAGTTTACGCATGTAAGTGTTTGAGTGGTTCTCATACTAAAATCTGAAAGTGCAGTGCACACCTGTAATCCCAGGACTCGGGGAGGCAGAGGCAGGTGGATCTCTATGAGTTCCAGACCAGTCTGGTCTACAAAGTGAGTCCAAGACAGCCAAGGCTCCACAGAGAAACCCCGTCTCAAAAAAATCAAAAGAAAACAAAAACAGAAGCAAACAAACAAAACCCACAACCCCCCCCCCCCAAAAAAAACATGAGAGTGGTTTTGCAAGTTTTTGTTTGGTGCTTCATCAAACTGTTCCTTTGCTCTTTGATCAAATTTTATGTGCATAGGGCACAAGTCATGTTTCATACCCTTTGTTTTTATAATATATATATATATATATATATATATATATATATATATATATACACACACATACACACACACACACACACCGTATTTATGGAATGTAGGAAATGTGAAGTTTTCTTAGTATACACAAGGTACTAGCACATGGGTGAAAAATATAGTCTTAGTATTGTTGATTTTAGAGGAGAAACAAGACATTTAAACATGACGTGAGGGTCTGGGAAATAGCTTAGCAGGTAAAAATACTTGTGCAAGTCTGATGAACTGATGTTCTAGTCCCGGGTTCCAGGTACAAGCTGGATGGGGTGGTGGTATCCCCATAATCCTGTATTGAAATGGGAGGCAAAGCCAGGAGAATCTGCCAGAAGCCTCTGGGCCTGCTAGCCCGGAGTGAAGCAGCAGAAATAAGAGAGCCCCTGCCTTAAAACCAGGTAGAGGGAGAGAGCCAACTCCTGAAAACTCCTGATCTCCACACACGAGAGCATATCATGGCATTCATATGTCTGTTCTTACACACACACACACACACACACACACACACACACACACACACACACACACACTAAATTTTAAAACTATTGGGCTTAGCAGTTAAGAAAACTGGCTGCTCTTCCAGAATTCCCATTATACGTATGGCAGCTAACAACTATTTTTTAAACTCTAATTCCAGAGAATCTAAAGCTTCTGGTCCCTGAAGACACTTTAAGCATGTGGTGCACAGACACACATACAGGCAAAACACCCCCCCCATAGGATAAAATTAATATTAGAAAATTACAAATGGGTAGACATGGTGGCACACATCTCTTATTCTAGCACTTGGCAGTGGCAGGTGGGTTTCTGAATTTGAGGGCAGCTTGGTCTACATAGGGAGTTCCAGGTCAGACATAGTAACACCATATCTCAAATAAAACAAAACAAAGAGCCTCAAAACATCAACCCCAATTATAAATGTTAATAATAATTCAATATAGTCAATTAAATTTATTTATGTCCATAGTGTATATAGCTGTGTATTCATAGCTTTATGTTTTATGCTTATCTTCCTTTCAGTAAGGAATTTAAGAGTTGGCCTGCATGTGATTAAGTGCTAAGAATATATCAATCAAAGAGGAAAAATGCCTGGGTTGGTATGAACCCAGGAAAGTTTAAGAGAATCTGTATAGGCAGAGAAGAGATGACTGTCCAGTTAAAGGGATTAAGGATGATATGAAGTAAGTGGCGATTAGAAGGGTAGGTTAGATTGATTGGAGGGGAAGGAAGGCTTAGTAGAAAAATGGTGGCCGACAAGATTTGTTAATGAAGGAGTGGAAAACTATAGAAAGTCTTGAGGAAAGTATTTACTTTAGTCATTAGTTAATATTTATAGATAAGTTCCATGACCAAGCTGTTTTGATTAGATTGATTGCCTCAAAGTTTTAAGGGTTAGGGAGAGATTAGGTTTAGGGGAACAAATTAGAATAAATTGAAACAATTCAGACATGCAGTGTACCATCAAAATTTCTGTAGCAATAGGAATGGAGGAGGGGAGAGCGCTGGAAAACGTAGGGGAAATGGGAATCAGTAAATAAGAATCGGAGCAAAGTCCTTTTATTACTGAAGTCAGTATACTTTTAAAACTTTAATTCCATCTATTTGCGCATGCCAGTGGCACAGAGATCAGAAGGCTCGACGTGATTGGCTTTCTCTTCCCACCTTGGTCTTGGTGGTAAGACCACCAAGTGGGTCTTGGTGTGGATCAGCTCCTCGGAGCCTTCACCTGCTGAGCGATCTCACTGCCCCAGTACATCTTCTTAATTAGTAAGACACCTTCATAATGTCAGGTCTATGAAACTGCTCAAATTTTGTTACCATAGCACCCTTTTTGTTGTTTAAAATAGTTTAATTTTAAGTTCTCAGTATCTCCTTTCCTCCTTTTAAATAATTGTATAGTCAGTTCCAGTGAAAGGGAGTTTGATCAAGCATCTGGTAGGACTCTATTGCTAAAGCATATTTAGTCTGGGAATCCACCCTCATTGATCAGCGATATGGTAAATAGTTACTTCTAAAGCTTGTCTTCTCTAAGGGCATGTCTATTCTAAAGAACGCAATATTTCAAGGTTTAAAAAAGCCTCATAGCTTCAGAAATTAATTTCTCTTTGGTAACTAAATTATTATGAAGAGTCACCATGGTTTTATATATGATGTCTCTTGCATGTTAATACCTCCCTTGTTACCTTTTGTTACATAACAAACCTGTTGAATTGTTACTAATATTTAATATTGATTTATTAGTTTAATAATAAATCAGTTAGCTCCTTGACCAGCTTTATACCCAAATAACCACACAGAGAGACTAGGATATATAATTAGCATAGAGCACAATAGTGAGCAATAGTTGCTCCATTCTAAACCTCCAAGCTAGTACAGCTTCCTCTCATTCAGATTTCCCACATTCTGTTTGCTTTTTACTCATCTCCTAGGTCTAGTCAATTTCTTCTAGTGTCTTCCAGTCCTCTCTTCATGGCTCCATCCTGTCCTTCCTGCTCTTTCTCCTCCCCTCACTGGACCAGGATGTCCCACCCTATTCTCTGTATTTGCTCAGCATTGGCTAGTTGGCTTTTATTGGCAATACGGAGAACAAATGGTGGCATGTTTACACAAACCTGAGACAGGAGATACTTAGAATAAACATCACAATGCAATGCCTGGATTAAAACCAGATAGTGGGGTAGAGAAATCAGCACTTGAATGAACAAGAGTAAACTGTACACAGTCTACAAGAACATTATGCCAACACAAACTATATCAGAACATAGTGGCTTAAAGCAGGTAGTACTGTGTGTCTGGAGTTTGCATAGTATAACTTGGCATGTCTTACCTGCTTCAGAGTTCCGGGCCTCAGCTGAGTGGCTTAAGTAATGGATATGTTTGGGACAGTTTGATGGGTCTGGCTATTAAAGCTCTTGGTCTTTGTAGGCTGTAACGTCCAAGAATGTTTTTTTCATGTATCACATTTGGGCGAGGATGGCTAGAATACCTGGAGGCTGGCTGGATAGCTTTCCATACCATATGGCTAGGTGTGTGTCCCTCCAGGGTAGTCAGAATTCTTTGGTGGTACTGGCTTTCCCCATGGTGAACATTCCAGAACTCTAGTAGAAGTTGCTTAATGACCTTGTTGGGGAAGTCATAGACCCAACTTCTGCCTCATTCTGTTGTTTATACAAATATAGATGAAATTCAGTGTAGGAAAAGACTACACAATAGCATCAATACCAAGAGACTTAATTTATTTAGGTTAAGATATATCATTTTTAAAGACTGATTTCTATATAATTTATGCATTACTTTAATCATATGTAAATTATCCAAAGAAAGGAATGTTAAACATTTCCTGCCCTCAGAATTCAAAATCTAGTAGGAGAGATAATAAGCACTATATTTTATTCATATTAAAATAAAGTGTTGGGATACTAGATAGTCTTGAAGACTAAGAAGTGAAAGGTGCTTGGGAGATAGAGACAGGAGTTTAAGGTCAGCTTTCAACTATGTGGTGGGCTGTAGACTAGTTGGGCTATCATAGTGACATGCCCCATTCCACCCAAGAAGGGGGTGGCTAATTTTAAGTATGAAGACACTGTACATTGGAACATGTCTAGTGACTGGCGAGCGATATGGCATATCTGCTGTTTACTTACATAAGAAACCATAAACACAAATGGGCCAAAATCAGTTCTTTAGTTTTAGTTTAATAAGACATTATTAAGCTTTGATATGAATATTCACAAATCCCATTTTTTTTAAAGGGTCTGATGTGCCCTGAGTTCTTTGGACTCACTAGCTACAGTTAGATCAGTGGTTTTAAACTGATTTTCCTTGCTCTTCTGGAGACCTGATTATAGAACTGAGTTTTTGTTCTTCACAATGATGTACTAACTTTCCTGCATTCATGGCATTCTTGCGGGCAACCTCAGCGATATTTAAGTCCACTTTCTGCCCTTTCTCTTTAAAGACGTTGGCATACATAATTCAAGAGGAAATAAAGGAACAACAGCGAAGAAAGCAAGAATCTCTGAAACATTTTCAGAGACAAGTCAAACACCGGGTAAATCAACAGGTTAAGCTGAGGAAAAAACAACAGCTTCAGAAGTCCTACAAAGCAGTAAGTTCTGAAATGGGGTAGCTTGAGTGGAAAGCAAGTGTGTCTTTTGGTTATTTGTTGTAAAAATCGAGTTTTCTACTGAGCACTGTCAGTTTTCATGTAGAGAAACTGTTTTTATTCCTGTGCTGTTCTGACTCACTTTTTACCCTTTCACTAAATACTTTTTTAAAAAGTCACAATTTTGGGTGCAAATTTAAGTTTGAATTCCATCTTTGCCACCTTGGGTTAGTTTCTTAACATTTCTGATTGCATAATAGTTTCCTTATCTATAAAGTAGACAACTGCTGAGTATGGTGGCTCATACCTATAATCTCAGTACTTGGGAGGCTGAGGCAGGAAGATTGCCATGGGTTCCAGGCCTGGGATACAGAATGAGAATCTGTCTCAAAAAAGATCATATATACATATATATACATGTATCTCTATATGATATGTGTTATATACAGAATATGTGTGTATTAGAGCTCTATAAAGGGACAGAACAGATGGGGAATTTATTATTTATTTATTTATTTATTTTAAAGATTTATTTATTATTATGTATAGTGTGTGCCTGCATGCCAGAAGAGGGCACCAGATCTCATCATAGATGGTTGTGAGCCACCATGTGGTTGCTGGGAACTGAACTCAGGACCTTTTGAAGAACAGCCAGTGTTCTCAACCTCTGAGCTATCTCTCCAGTCCCCAGATAGGGAATTTATTAGCATGGCTTACAGGCAGTGGTCCCAGTAGTCCAACGGTGTCTGTCTCTGATGGAAGGGCCAGCAATCATGTAGTCAATTCAGTCCATGGGCCTAGATGTCTCAGCAGTCCCAATCTGGTGCTAGGGTCCCATAGGATCCCTAGAGAACTGCTGCTCTTTGGTCTGTGCTGGAATCCCAAAGGAGTAGCTTCTAATACTATTGAAGGAATGCATCAGCCACAGGATAGATAAACTTGAGATAAACATGGGTGAACAAGGAGAATGAGAGCAAGCAGGCAAAACCCCAAAGCTCCCTTCTTCCATGTCTTTTTGTGGGCTGCCACCACAGGGTAGCCTAGATTTGGTGTGGGTCTGCCCACCTCAGCTCATCCATCCAATCAAGGAAATCCTTCACAGGTGTGCCCAGCTGCTTGGGTTTTAGTTGGTCCCAGAAGTAGTTAAGTTGGCAGCCACAATTAGCTAGCACACTAAGATTTGATACTTAAGCTTCTAGGATTGTATAAGAATTAGGTGAGATAGTCTACTTAAATTAACAACACATGGTAGGTTCCTGGTAAATGTTAGTTCCTCTGTCAGCTCTGGCCTCCTTTCCTACTCTTGTTCCAGCTGAAACTCCTGTGGCTCCTAGGAGGCATTATTTGTACTAGAATGGAACAGAGGCTCATTATCCACCCTTTTTCCTCTGTGTAGGCAGAGAAGGAATGCTCTATAGCCATGAACTGCTCAGATTTGGCGCATTTGACTCCTAAAAGGACAAGTGTTTTCCCTAGCAATTTGAACGCTGCTATTGGAAGTTTTATACCCATTTCCGAGGTGTGTGGGGATGCAACAGAAGAGGGAGAGAATCAGAATCAGCTGTTCCAACAGCAAGCTCAAGCTGTAAGTACAGGTACATTTTATTTCCTGTTTGTGATGTTTCTCCTCAGTCCTCTAACCTAAAGATACGATATAGTTAGGCTGTAATGTAGAGATTAGGAGCTAATATATTGATTTCGCCTTCTTCTTGTATGTGTGGTGTATGTGTACGGGTGTGTGTGCACACGTGCATGCATGTATAGGCTTGAGGTTAACATCAATTGTCTTTCTCGGCCACTCTCCACTGTACATGTCGAGGCAGGGTGTCTCACTGAACCTGGGGCCCGCTCCCTTATGGCTGACTCCCATGTGCTGCTGGGATTTGAATTTTTACCTGGCTTCTGACGATCTGAATTCTGTTTTTTCATAGTTGCACAGCAAGTTCTTTACCAGCTGAGCTGTCTTCCCAGCCCCAACTTCATTGTTTTATTGCCACTTTTTTTTCTACTAAAAGTAAAGTAGGGGCTAGTATGATAGTGTTTACTTTTTTAAAGTTGTTTATTTGTGGATTCATTGGCTGGTTGGTTGATAATGTCTTGCTGTGTAGCACAGGCTGACCTGAGACCCACAGTCCTCTTCTTTCTGTCCCCTGAGTGCTGGGGTTATACGCATGAACCACTAAACCTTCTTATATTCATTTGTTTTTAACAAGACATTGTAGAACTCTCTAAAGAAAAGTATCAAAAGCCAAGAACTCAGAATTTATTAGAGTCTTAAATCAAAGAGCATTGAATTTCCCAATTATATTGAAATTATGTCCTTTATATGTTATTGTCGGTTTGTAGCTACAGACAGAAATGATCTTAACCTTTGATGCTAAGGGACCACGTACAGTTAAAGAGTATTTCATTTATTATTTTTATTTCTCTTACTTTTATCCTTTAAACTAATTATCAAAATATTTATTTGTACTATATGTCAGGTAATAATATAGTAAATTCTTGATATAGTCAGAATCCATGGAAAACACTAGGAATCTTTAAAAATATGTCTGGTACTTAAAAATTAAAGCACTGTGAGTAGCAGCCTCCTCCCATCCGTTCAGTTCCCTCCGGTCACCCGAGCTTTGTCTGTGTGTGGCTTACCTTTGCTGTAAGAATTGTTTTCCATTTTATTTGAAAACACATATTTAGGCATAGTGAGAAGAAAAGAAAAAGAAATGTGGAAAATGATGACCACGTGAAAATAAAAGCTGTTTTACCTACTAAGTTAATGTACTTTTCCAAGTCCTGGCATAGCTTCAGGGACTGACCTAACTGGGGCAGCAAGACAGGTGCATTGGGACACATGTACAGAAATGCTGGGATCAGATGGACTGGGCTCTCGGATGGAGAAGCTGCAGCATCTCAGAAGCTCAGCGTGTTTGTTATATGCAGTTGAACAGTGAGGCAGGTTATTGCATACAGCTGGATGAAGGAAGCAGGGCTTACGGCATACAGCTGGATCAAGGAGGAATGTTTAGCTAATCTCAGCAGCCAGCTCTGTAAAACAGTCTTTGGCCCATACATATCTATGGGAGAGGAAAAATAAGCTCTGTTAAACATTTTCTGCACACATTATCAACATCCGCACATGAACCAGAGAAAGGATTTGCCACCCCCTTTGACTCACCCTGGGAAGTCTTCACCACTTCCAAGGCATTGGGGTCTGTGGTAGTTTGAAAGAAAAGGGTCCCCATAGGCCCATAAGAAGTGGCACTATTAGGAGGTGTGAGCTTATTGGAGGAAGTGGTCATTGGGGGCAGGCTTTGAGGTGTCAAATGCTCAAGCTATGCCCAGTGTGGTAGTCTCTTCCTGATGCCTGCTAATCCAGATGTAGGACTCTCAGCTATCTCTCTAGACCACATCTGCCTGCATGTCTACATGCTTACTGCCATGATGATAATTAACTAGATCTCTAAACTGTAAGTTAGGCCTAGCTAAATGTTTTCCTTTATAAGAGTTATTGTGGCCATGGTGTCCCTTCACAGCAATAAAACTTTGGATCTTTGACATGGCTGTGTCTGTGTCAGCAATACACATTTACTTAGGAGTTCCTCATTCTCCACAGTCATTACTGAGTTGGGCTGTAGTATAAGCAGAGAGAGCTTTAGAAGAGATGCCCTATCTTCAAATCTTGTTCTCAATTTTCTTTTACTCCAAACTTTTTTTTGGGGGGTGGTTTGGGATCATTATGTAATTTGTAGTAATATTTTAATAATTATGTTAATTTTCTTTTTTACATTTATAAATAGGAGCCAGAATGGTAACATATTCTTATAATCTTAGGCTTCAGTAATCAGGTCAGAAACATAGAAAGTTTGAGGCCATACTGGGCCACGTAAACTCTGCCTTAATAAAGATGAAAGAAGAGAAGAAGAAAAAAAAAGAGAGAGAGAAGACTTTATTAAACTAGACACTGGTTATATTATAAGAGAACAGTGAAGGACATACCTAGTCTTTACCTAAGGATTATAATTATAAATCTCATTGTAATAAGGATTTTTTCTGTAGAGCACACACAGTGCATGGCTAGAACACATTGGTCAGCATGTAAGTAAACATATCTGTTATGCATTGTAGGGGTACTAATAATATGTAAATAGAACCCTCTATGGGCTTAACTTTCAAGGGAGATACATTGTAGTCTCTTATACCCCAAATCTAGTTAAGTAGAAAACATAGATATATTTGATGTATTTGACCAAAAACATTGTATTATGGGAATTCCAAATTTTAAAATTCTAAGGAGTTAGTATAGGCAGAATTCATGTAAGAGACAGGATTGAATGTTTATCTTGAGTTGGTATGCTGAACTGAATTGATAAGTTCAAGATACTTTTTGAGACAGGAACAGTGAAAAGTGGAGTATCTGTAATGTTCTTCGTATGTTCTAGAATAAGCGATGAAGCCTTTCTAGTTGGTAGTTTATAAAGGAAAATAACAGAGAGATGATGTGAGATGGGAAATCAGGTTATAGACAGCCTTAGGTATTGTGAAAGTTTAAAAGTTTGTGTACCTTTTCATTTTTTTCTTGAAAAAAAGATGATTTGCTAAAGGATGTTGGGTGACTTACTAATTTGGGCCTGTGAACTTTTGCCCACATAGCCCTACAACAATGTCTATTGCACTTTTAATCCACTAGATGTCATTATGAAACCAGTGAAATTGTTGAAGTAATAACTCCTTTACTTTATCTAGAACTGATTAAATAATGGCAAACATAATTTAGTTTCTGAATGTGAACTTTTCAGGTTTTTTTGTTTGTTGGTTGTTGTCGTTGTTTTGGTTTTTTCAAGACAGGGGTTCTCTATGTAGCACTGGCTGTCCTGGCCTCACTTTGTAGACCAGGCTGGCCTCAAACTCATAGCGATCTGCCTGCTTCTGCCTTTCCAGAGTGCTGGGATTAAAGGCATGTGCCACTATGGTGGGTTGGCTCAACTTTTCAGTTTTTGTTTCTTTAATCTGTAAAAAAACTGAATACTGCGGTTGGGGTTTTAAGGCGTTTCATGCAACTTTTTATTCTGTTACTTGATGTGACTGGTTATTTTGCCTGTATATATCTGTACACGGTTGGAGGATGGTCTGATGTATTTTGATGCTAATTACTGCTTGCTGTCTCTGTGACCCACCTTTTGACCAATAAAAGGCCATCATTTGGGCCGGGCGGACGAGATAGGTGTGGCTAAGGTTCCCGGACTTAAGAGACAGAGAGGATCCTGGGAAGGAAAAGAAGGAGGAAGAAGAAAGGCCAGAAGAGAGGAGAAGGAGGTCGCGGCATCATGGGTTAGGTGGAAGAAAAGCACATGGCCAGCATGGATGGAAGAATCAGCCCAGATGAAAAACATTAGCAAGTATTTGGGATTATGGATGGGAGGTGGCTTGATAGAAATTATTAGAAACAGATGGCATGGGATATCCCGTACCTGCCCCACTATGGGAAGTAGTTTAGAGGATTAATGTCTGCCCTGCCCCAGGTTAAATAAGACTATTTTAAAATATAACAGGTGTCTGTGTCTGTGTCTTGCTAGTGGGTTATACTGAAGTAGTAATAATAATTCTAGGCCTAATAATAAGCATTATTAGGCTCTATTGATAATTTAACAACAAGTGGTATCCAACGTGGTAGGCTTAATAATATGGATATTTAAAAACAACAGTGTGCTATGTGCATGTGCAGTGCCTGCAGAGGCCAGAGGCATTGGAGACCCTGGAACTGGAGTTAGAGAGACTGTGAGCTGTTTTGGGTGCCCAGACTTGAACTAGTGTCCTCTGGAAGAACAGCTAATGCGCCTTCCTCCTGAGCTGTCTCCCCAGCCTCTGGCCTTGATTGGTTTTTGCTTTGTTTGTTTGTTTCTTTGTTTTTCGAGACAAGGCTTCTCTTTGTAACAGCCTTGGCCGTCACAGAGATCTGCCTGCCTCTGTCCCAGGAGTGCTGGGATTAAGGGTGTCTGATACTATGTCTGGAGGGCATTGGGCTTTTAACGTTGATCTGACATTGAAATATTTAAGAATAAAATGATGTGACTTCTGGAATATACTTAATAATATAATCCTCAGTTAGAGTCTTAATTTCTTCACTGTTGCCGCGATAAGAATTTTTTGACAAAACAACCTGAGGAAGAAAGGTTTGTTTTGGCTCACAGTTCCAAGGGCATACAGTCATTGTGGCTGAGAAGATGTGGCGGCAGGCAAGGAGGGCATGGTGACAGGAGCAGGAGGCTGGCTGGTCACTTTATGTCTGAGCTCAAAAAGCAGAGTCTCAGGAAATGCAGCTGTGCTATAAGGCCTCAAGGCTCACCGCAGTGACCTACTTCCTCCAGCAGGACTCTGTCCTCTAAAGGTCCCACCACCTCCTTAAACAGCACCTCCAGCCAGGGATCGAGTGTTCCAACATGTGACCCGTGTGGAACATTGACGTTCAAACCACAGGATGCAGAGAGTTAGAGGCAGCAGGTTTGTCCAGGAGTTGATGCTAAATCTGGGTAATATGCTTGAATTTTAGGTACTTAATTACACTTCCCTTAAGAAAAAATAGGAGTAGGCTGGGGAAGGTGTTCATAGATTAAGAACACTGGCTGCTCATCAAGAAGACCCAGGTGCAATTCCCAAGAGTCACAGGGCACCTCACGGTGTCTGGGACTCCGGTTCCAGAAAATTTGGCACCCTCTTCTGTCCTTTGCAGATACCGAACACATATGCCGAACAGACATACATGCCACGTTAAGTGCCCATACACATAAAATTAAAATGAATAAGTCTTAAAAACAAAAACCCAACTCAAATTCTGAAATAAATACTCCCAATTTTTTTTTTAAGATAAAATAAATAACATTTTAGAGGCCAGTGTCTCAGTGGGAGAAGGTATTCGCTGCCAAGCCTAGTGATCTGAGTTTAATCTCAAGGACCCACATAGTAAAAGGAGAAAACCAACTTCTGTGGATTTCTGTATTTCAACTGTGATTTGGGACACTGTCATTTCAGTGGATAAAGGTACTTGGCACGAGGTGTGATGATCTGACTTTTTCTCCCGGAACCCATAGGGTAGAAGGAGAGAACCACCTCCCACAAGTTGTCCTCAGTCCTCCACGGGCTCATGTACACACACTAAATAAATAAACTGCAGTAAAACAAAACAAAACAAAAATGTCACCTGGCTAGTCTTTCTCTTTGTTTCTCGATCCAACCTCCTATTAATGCTTGATATTCCCCACCTGTTGCGAGGCCACATATAGTTAGGAATAGAAAGGAAGGAGCTAGAGCTGCAGAGCTTGAGGAAGCTAAGGGGCATGACCCCTTTGTTAACACTGACAGTTACTGTTAAAGGTTTGATTTCTGAGGTGTGTCTCGGCAGTTTCACTTAGATTACATTTTAAAAACATCTTGCCATATTATCATTCTCGCCATATAGCACATTTATCTTAAGACTATGCAGTTTACAGATGTTTCTTTCCAGACTAGCATGGTGTATTTTAGCTTTCTGTTCCTCACCGATTATTTTGCTACCTTGTTTTTTTTTTTAAATAACTTTTCAGTTAGCATACAAAATAATTAATTTCATTATGAGATTTGTATATATTGTTATATCTTGTTCTTTTTTTTAAAAAAGGGTTTATTTATTAATTTATGCAGTGCTCTGTATACCTGCAGGCCAGAAGAGGGCATCAGATAACATTGTAGATGTTTGTGAGCCACCATGTGGTTGCTGGGAATTGAACTCAGGACCTCTGGAAGAGCAGTCAGTGCCCTTACAGTTAATTCTGAGCCGTCTCTCCAGGCCTATATCTTGTTCTTAGTTGCCCTCTCCCACTACTGTCTGCTGTTCCTCCTCTCATTTGGTAGCCCAGCTCTCTCTCTCTCTTATTCTGTTCCTATTTTTGCTTTCTTTAAAACCTAGATTCTTTATAAATGAGAGTGGGATATTTTGTTTCTTTCCTTACTATATTCTTGTTTCTTTTTCCCTTTTAGACCTTTTCTTCTTTCTTAGCCTCCTTTTACTTTCATATCATGTGTGTGTGCACGCACACAGATGCACAGATTTTGTGTATAAGAGAAAATGTGGTAATGCTTTTGTCTGAGTCTGATTTATTTCATGTAACATGATGATTTCAGTTCCAGCCAATGTGCGACTGACATGATTTCATTCCTCTTTATGGATGAATACAATTCCATTGTGTACTTGTATCGTGTATTTTCTTCATTCATTGATAAGCATTTAGGCAGGCCTCCTCTCTTGGCTATTGTAAATAGTGTGCAGCAAAAAAAATGGCTGTGCAACTCTCTCAGTGATATGCTGCCGTTGATTCCGTTGGGTGCACACACAGGAACGCTAGAGCTGGATCACATGACAGTTCTGTTTTCAGCCTCCGTAGTTGCTGCAGCAGTTTGTGTTCCTACCAATAGTGTATAATGGTCCTTTCCCTCACGTCCTTGCCAGTATTCTGATGGAATCTCCAAGCAGTTTTTAAATTGCATTTCCCTGGTAGCTAAGGCTGTTGGACATTTGAAAAACTTTATGTCTTGGCTATTTGTATTTTTACTTTTGAGAACTCTCTGTAATTCATTTGTCCTTTTATTGACTGGAAGATTTCCTCTTCTTGGTGTTTAACTTTTTGAGCTCCTTTGTATAGAGTCTAGGTAGAAATCCTTTGTCATATGCATGGTTAGTACTGATTTTCTCTCATTCTACAATGCTCATCACTCTGATGATTGTTTCTTTCCTGTGCAGAAGGTTTTAGTCTCATGTAATCCCATTGGTCAGCTAATTCTTAAAACTATTTCCTGTGCTACTGAAGTGCTTCTGGAAAGTCCTTAAAAACTTTGAAGTGTGTTCTTATAGCAGCTTATAACAGGCAGTTGTGAGCCAGCCACCTGATGTGAGTGCTGGGAACTGAACTCACTCAGGTCCTCTGGAAGAGAAGCAATCACTCTTAATCACTCGGCCTTCTCTCTATCCCTTTAAGTAGCTAATTGAATGATCTGAAATAATTGTTAAATTACCTATAAGGTGCTGTCTTTCTTTTCTATATCTGTGCTAAGATACCATGACCAAGGCAACTTATAGAAGAAACAGTTTATTGGGGCTTACAGTTTCAGAGGGTGGGTCCATGACCTTCATGATAGGAGCATGGCACCAAGCAGGCATGGCGCTAGAGCAGTACGGAGTCATAGAAAAGAGGGGAGAGGAGATAACTAGGAACAGTGTTAGCTTACTAAACCTCAAAGTCCACTCCAAATGACATACCTCCTTCAATAAGACCCTCCTAACATTTCTCAAACAATTCCATCAACTGGGGACAAAACAGTCAATATATGAGCCTATGGATGCCACGCAGGTAGTTCAGGCTAACCCAAGCAAAAGAATGTTTGTATCAAGAAAGCACATAGTGCTGGAGAGATTGCACATTGGTTAAGAGCATACTGGTTTTACATAGTCATCGTGAGGCCTGCCTAGACTACATGAGACCTTATCTCAAACCCACTCCCCTACTACAACATCAGTATAATTTGCAGATGTACTGCATTATATTTAAATAAATTAAACTTTGCATAGCTATTATGACATTGAACACAAATTGACAATAATTCCATAGTAACAAAGTAAGTAGCATTCTATAAATATTAAGCCCTATTTCCCCCTATGCCTTACATAGTATTAATAGTTTTAGTTTGGTTATGTATAAATTCTACCTTTCCAATGGGCTATATTACATGAACAAATTAAAAGAGCTAAAGGAAAAAAGATAATAGATATATTTGTTAAAATTTTACCCTGTATACTTGGTGAATGCTTTAAATTTCTTTTATCATATAATAATACTGGTCTAGATTTTGACACTTAAATTTCAACATTTGTGTATGTATGTATATTCATACATATATGCATATATATGTGTGTATGTAATTTCATTAGGAAAAAGTCTCTTTGCTAATGATTAAAACTGTTTCTGAGCATGGTAGATTTTTCTGTGGTTGTTGGATGTAGAAGATACCATATCAAGACCTGTATTACTTGATATGCAAGTATTCAGCCACTGTTCCCAGCAGCTGAGGCTAGGAAGGAGGCTGTCAACCTTTATGAGAGCTTGTACAATACCTGTTTGGCTCAGAAGGCACTAGAAGTGGCTGTTTATCACATACAAGATAGTCTCTTAAGAGTCAGTGTGAGTGAACATTTGTTGCCTGGTATTTCTGTTTCATGGAAGAAAACCTAGGCTTGTGTTCTCTAGGGTGTGCCTAAGGTCTGAAATAGTATGTGTATGTAGTTGTGTAAACAGATAAAAGAATAAAGTGTATAAAATATCCATATTTTAAAAACAGAACTAATTTGTCCATTTTCTCATTTCTTCCTTCTGAAAAGCAACTATTTGATTTTTTTAAAAGTTTTATGTTTTGGTAGCAACAATCATCTTTCTAAGTAATAGCTGTTTTGTGGCGAAACTTAGCTGGGGAGACACAACACATATTCACACGACTTAGGGAACATACAACAGACCAAAGTACAGATACCACCAAGGTCCAATTTAATGAACCAGTGCATTTGATTAGGGTTGCTTACAGAAGTATAGGTGAAAGGTTACTAACAAAAGCAGAAAGATTCAAAGGCAGCTGCATCACTAAAGCCCACCCCAGCATGGCTGACAGCTCACACAGTTGGGAACCTGAAACACACTGCATAGCCTTCAGGCAGCTCCACACATTGGAGAGTGCCCTTCCCAGGTGCCTCAGTTGGTCTAACCCTCTCCCAGGCAGCTGGTCTGGTCTGGGTCTTCTCTGCTGGTTTTCTCAGAGTCTTCTTTGATGCTCAGCTTGTTGGAGTCTTGGTGGGTCAGCTGCCTTACTTCTCTGTGTAGCTCGGCTTCGGAGGTGGGTGCTCAGATTTTATTGCTCACTCTGGCAGGGAGGGGCCTGGTGAATCTGGTCAGTTTCAGGGACTTATTGAAGTTATTTTGGGTTTTAAAGAGTTTTTCTGTTTTAAGGAGTTCCCTGGGATTGGGATAAATGTTTCAATCTGAGAGGAAGCTATTACACAACATAAGCATATGATAGAGAGTCTCACTGATGTCCCATTAGGCTCTCCGTGCTTTCCTTCTTGTCATTACATATATACCCGTCCCTTACCCTCTCTTTATAATATTACAACGTTATAATTTTATTTAGATTGAGTATTTTCATATACTCATGTGCTATAAGTATTAATGACAGCTGAGCCAGGTGGTAACTACAATTCCTTTTTTGGTGAGGGGTGGGGATGGGGGTGGGGCTGAGACAGGATTTCTTTGTGTAGTCCTGGACTCACTTTGTAGACCAGGCTGGCCTTGAACTCATGGAGATCCTCCTGCCTCTGCCTCCCAGAGTGTGGGATCACAGATGTGTGACACCACGCCTGGCTGCAATTACTTTTTTATCTGGAGTTATATTTATTTGTTTTTATTTGCTAGGTTTTTTGGTACATTTATGAATTTTTCATTTCCAGCAGGGACTTGTTTGTTTTTTAAATTATTATTTTTATTTATGGAAATGTGTGTGTTGTGGGGGTTGTGCTCACGGAGGACAGAAGAGGGTGTCAGATCCTTTGGTGCTAAAGTTATGGCAACTGTGAGTCACCCAACATGAGTGCTGGGACTGAACTCAGGTCCTGTGGAAGCACATTCACTATGTGCTCTTAGGGGCTGAGCCATTTCAGGAGCCTATTTCTTTATTTTGGGGCAGTCTTCCTAACTGAGGCTTTCCTGGAACTTACTGCTTGGCTGAGGCTGGCCTTGAAGTTGCAGCAGTCATGCTGCCTGAGTCTCCTACATGCTGGAATTATAGACATGAGACACTACAGTCAGCTCCATCAAGAAAGCTTAAATCGGGCTGGAGAGATGGCTCAGAGGTTAAGAGCCCTGTCTGCTCTTCCAGAGGTCCTGAGTTCAAACCTCAGTAACCACATGGTGGCTCACAACCATCTATAATGTGATCTGATGCCCTCTTCTGTCATGTAGGTGTACATGCAAATAGAGTACTCATATACACAAAATAAATAATTCTAAAAAAAAAAAAAAGAAAGAAAGCTTAAATCTTGGTTAGTCATTTCAATGCTAGTCTGCTAATAATAATTAATAGCTGTAAAAGAATGAGTTATGTGTCTAGTTTTGTGTAAGAAAGACACTGTTAAAATTTGTATTTTGAATCTACTTTAAAAAGTTGTTCACTTTACATCCAATTGTGGCCTTCTCTCTTGTAGCCTTTTGGTCCTACCCTTCTTCCTTCATACCCCCCTCCTCCCTCCCGTAGTCCTCAGAAAGGGGAGCCCTCCTCCTCTAACATCTGACCTCAGCTTATCAAGTCTCATCTGGACTGCCTATATTCTCTTCCTCTGTGGCCTGGCAAGGCCTTCCCCACCAGGGGAAAGTGATCAACAAGTGGGCACTGGAGTCCATGTCAGAAGGAGCTTCTACTCCCCATATTATGGGACCCACAAGCAGACTGTGCTGCCTATCTACGACATCTGAGCAGAGGGTCTGGGTCTTCACCATGCACGGTCCTTGGTTGGTGCGTCAGTCTCTGCAGCACCCCCTCCCCCGGCCTGGATTGGTTGGCTCCATTGGTCTCCCTGTAGAACTATCCTCTTCAGGTCCTTTCATGTCCCAACTCTTCTGTAAGACTCCTTGTACTACACCCCGAACTTTGACTGTGAGTCTCAGCATCTGCTTCATCCCCTGTTAGGTGGAGTCTCAGAGGACCTCTATGGTAGGCTCCCATCCTGTTCATTCTCTTCAACTGCTTCCCGTGTCTAGTCCGTTTGCCCTTCTGAATGAGAATTAAGTATACTTTTAAAAATACACATATAAAGCCGGGCATGGGGGCACACACCTTTACTTTAATCCCAGGACTTGGGAGGCAGAGGCAGGCAGACTGCTGTGAGTTTGAGGCCAGCCTGGTCTACAAAGTGAGTCCAGGATAGCCATGGCAACGCAGAGAAATCCTGTCTTGATCCCCCACCCCTAATACACATATAAGTAAGTACACACACACACACACACACACACACACACACACACACACACACACACACACACAGAGTGATCACCGTTATCTTACAAGTGTTCCCTCTGCCCCCAGACAGGGTTTTCTGTGTAGACTAGGCTGGCCTCAAACTCACAGAGATCCACCTGCCTCTGCCTTCTTGAGTGGTGGGATTAAAGGCCTGTGCCACCAGGCTTGACTACAAGTATTCTTTTATACTAATTTCTTTTAATTATCAAATAATTTTGTACTAGTAGCTATTTTCTGTGTTTTTATGTAATGAGTATTCACATTGGCCCTTTCATTTTTTGAGACAGGGTTTCTGTTACACAGACCCTGGCTGTACTGGAGTCTCTTTGTAGACCAGGCTGGCCTTGATCTCACAGAGATCCACCTACCTCTGCCTCCCAAGTGTTGGGATTAAGGGCATGCCCCATCACGCCTGGCTAGCCATCTATCAGTTTTGTGTTGTTTGTTTGTTTTGATATTTTGAGACCAGGTTTCTCTGTGTAGCCTTGACTGTCCTGGACTTGCTTTGTAGACCAGGCTGGCCTTGAACTCAGAGATCTGACTGCCTCTGCTTCCTAGAGTGCCTGGCTTATATCAGTATTCCTAACCACATCTGCAAGGGCCCTTTTGCCTTGTAAAGTATCATTTAGAGTTCCAGAGATTAGGATCTAGTATTTTTGGGTGGGCCATATTCATACTCTTACAGTTCTTGTCATTGAAGAGGCTTTTACCAGGTTGAAGTGTGGCAGAGAGTTAGGGTAATGGAAGAGAAGCAGAACACTGTGCTTTTTCTGCTGCTCGAATGGTTGGAAAGCTTGCTTATAACTTGGACTCTACTAGAAATTAGTATTTGATGGGAGATGAAGATTCTGCAACAGACTTGGGAGTCCTTGGCTTAGGTATGGGTCACTGAAACCTAGTTTATTCAACAATGAAATAGAGTGACATAGCTTGCTCTACATTGTTTAACTCCAACTGCACAGAATGTCTTTTTGCATGTGAATGACTGTCTTGATTTCTGTGGCCACTCCGCACCTGATCTAGAAATCTTCCTTTTGGTGGAACAAAGAGTAATGTTCCAAACTGGTTTAGACCACTATAAGCAAGAATTAAGGAGAGAAGATATACTGTGGGACATAGGATTGGTAGTAAGAGTGGGTTTTTTTTTTTTTTAATCATTAACTCATTTTTAGTAAAAAATATCTAGTGCTGATTACTGTATTGGCAAATCATAGTTTTCTTTAAGGAAGAGTTGATACCATTAGCATTTTAATGAGTGGATTAGAACTATTTCTAGACTGGGTGCAGTGGCATATGCCTATAATCCCAGCATTTGGGAGGCAGAAGCAGGTGGATCGATGTGAGTTCAAGGCCAACCTGGTCTATAAGATCAAGTCCAGGGCAGCCAAGGCTACACAGAGAAACCCTATCTAAAAAAACCACCACCAACAAAAAGTGTTCCTAGCTTTGCTATAATTTATTTAATTAGTGTGGAGATGTTTGTCCTTTACCTGATGCCTTCCTTATTTTAAAATGAAATGGTACATGGGTATTTTTCTCTTAAATGAACATTCTTTGAAGATTTGAGAGAAATAAAATAGGTTGTGCTACTGGAAAAGAAAATAGTTATGTACTTAAAATCACTGGAACAAAGAGTGACTCTAAAGCTATATGATGGTTACATATCAATTGTTTCTTAGAATAATTGAAACAAAATAGTTCTTATTATACAATATATGCATTCTACATTAACTTAATGTGATGGTCAGCTTTCATTGTCAACTTGACACAGTCTAGAATCACCTGGGAAGAGAGTTTCCATGAGGGACTGTCTGCATTGGGTTAGCCTCGTTCTTGGAGAGTTGTTCAGTTAAGCTCATTGATGTGGGTAGTGTCATTCCCTAGGCCACGGGCTCCGAACTATAACAAGAATGGAGAAACCATATTGAGTACAAGCGAGGAATCAAGGGAGCATGTGTGCACTCATTTCTTTCTGCTCCTCACTGGGTACAATGTGACTAGCTCTTTGAATTTTCTACCTTGGCTACCCTACAGGGACGAACTGTAACCTGGAATTGTAAATTGAAATAAGCCACTCACTCCTGTCCCCAACTCCCACCTCTGAGTTGCCTTTATCAGGGCATATTTATCACAGCAACAGAAGAAATGAAACTGTAGAGTATTTAGGAAGGCTTCCTGTAGGAAAAGGAAATCAGAGAAAAGGCTAGAGTTAGTTTTCAAATGAGATAGGTAGAGAAAAGACTCTTGTAAATAAAGAAATAAGAGTTTTAGGCAGGAGGATCCTCTGAGGACAAAGGGAGGGGGGAAGAGGAAGGGAGGATGAGACTGGGAGGGGAGGAGGGAAGGCGCTATGATCAGGATGTAAAATGAATTAAAAAAAAAAAGAGTTTTAGGGGAGTAGTGGTGCACACCTTTAATCCCAGCACCAGGATGGCAGAGGCAGATGGATCTCTGTGTCTCTGGTCTACAAAGCCAGTCCAGGACAGCCAAGCTACATGGAAAAACCATGTCTTGAAAAAAGTTTTAGGAGAACTAGGCATGGAGTTTTATAGCAAGGAATAACAAAAACATTTATATAAGATGAATAGAAGGTAAGCAATGTATTTGCTCAATAATTTCTAAGTATATTTAGATATTATTTTCTTACATTTTATATATATAAAGTATATATCATTTAAAAATAGATTTGACTGATAGACCTTAAATAAGTTACCAAGTTTCATCTTAGACTATTGGCAGCAATACTATACAGCACTGTCAGCAGATTAAAGTCTCCTTGGCAAGTAATCCTCTTGTCTTGAGTCTGGCATCTTTTAATAATAGAGCCCTGTTTTCCTGTTGGAACACTCAGCACACTTGGTATTAAGACTTTAACCTGTTTTGTTTTCTTTTTCTCACCTTTCCTTGGCAGCTTAGTCAAACTATGAAACAGGCACGGCACCAGCTGGCATCTTTTAAAACTGTGAGTGAAAAAAAGACATCAGTGTTTCTAAATGGCAGATACAAAAGCTCTCCCACCCAAGAGGTAAATTAATTTTCAGTATGCTGTTTTAAAAAATATGTAAAAATAATATGTGATAAGGTATAGCTAGGGATTTATTTTTATATCAATATAATTTAGAAATGTAAAATAATTGGAGTAATCTTTAGTATCCCTTAATAGGGAATACTTGAGTAAATTAAGATAGATCTAAATACAGCTATTCTTTAAAAAAAAAATCATTATTTCAAATAATATCTGAAGATTAGGGAATACTTTGAGTTGAAAAAAGCAGAATATAAAATTACATACACTATAACCTTAATTTTAAAAATAGATGTATTTATTTAACAAATGTTGGCATTATGTTGGTGAAAATAAAGAGAGAGATCTGCCAGGGGCCCTCTGTACTAGTAGGGAAGTATGTCATCAACAAGTAAATACCAGAATCGGAAGTGAGAAGTGCATGTGGTAAAGAAAAATGAGATGGGGAGAGAATGCTCTGCACAGACAAACGCGTGCAGAAGGTTAATACTGCTCGTCTTTTCCTCCCTTGCACTTGCTGGGAATCTAATCCAGGGCCTCACATTTTTGCATAATATAAATAGTTTTTATTTCTTTCTGTTTTTTTAAATTTTGTAACATATGTTTTATTTTCTAATAAGAAAATAGTAAGTACTAATTTTGTTTGGTTTTCAAGACAGGGTTTCTCTCTGTAGCCTTGGCTGTCTTGGAACTAACTTTGTAGATCAGGCTATCCATGAACTCAGAGATCCCCTTGCCTATGCCTTTCAAGTGCTAAGATTAAAGGTGTGCACCACCACTGCCTGATATCAATACAAATTTATTTTTGGAGAGACAGAGTTTTTCTGTGCAGCCTTGGCTGTGCTATATTCACTTTGTAGACCAGGCTGGCGTAGAACTCAGTTCTTTCTGCAGTTTCAGTATACCTATTTTACATATGGCAGAGACTGGATACATTGTGTGCTGTTTAACTTTAGCAATACAGTCAGGGAAATGTGTTGCTAGTTGATTTCCTTCTTGTGTAAAATTACAGTGCATATTCAGACAAACTAAAAAATACAGCACTATTCACTAGGTGACCACGACATAGGTGTCTCAATACAGCCATCAAAGACATTTGTCTCTATGCTTGGCTCAGCACTAAACTATGACTACCTCCCTCTTCAGTATTAAAAATTTATAAGTTAAATTTAAAAAGCAAATGAGCATCTGTATATTCACATATGGTAACCCATCTTCGATATATTGTTCCTTTTGCCTAGTATCCTGTTGTGAGTTTTGAAATACCGATACCTTTTCTTTTGTGCCTTGCTTTTCCCTAAGCCTGCTATGGATTTGGGCCATAAGAGGCACTGGTGGCTAACATTAGAAAAAGGACTGGACGCTTTCTAATACGCCAGGAAAAAAGTGCTCTTGGTTCCTAGAGATTGATATTTTACACTGTTTGGAATATACGCAGACATTTCAATTGGTGTTTTTCCAGAGAAAATACTGTTCACATAATTAATCCTGTAGAAGAGAGGATTAATCCTGAGATAACATCCTTGTACAAACCAGTTTCATACGTCAGAGGTGCCATATGAGTGTAATTTCTTATTATGACAGTGATAATGAGTTCAAGGTTGCTGGTTGTTTCCAGAGAATGCCATGTCCTTTTTTCAGATAAAAGAATAGAAATAGACCCACTTCGAATAAGTTGGGAATGATGTTGAAATTAGTGGAGTTTTCTCACCCTTACATCTGACCTGTGTTCTGCCTTCTCATATGTGCAAAGTGGAAACTACCTATCAAAAAGGACTACATCCTAACCCAGTTGAGCTCTGCTTTCATTTTCTTTTAGTGGCATTGCATCCTCTCTAATTGTTAATGTCATTCAAAATTGGAGATACGAGCACAACATGTTCTTGCTTGGCCCTTGTCATGTTGCCAAAACTGAAATCATGGTCTCCTATAATCAGTGACTAAAATGACAGCAAGGTGTCTTTTTTAAAGCTTATATATTCTTCCAGTATATATTTTTCCACATGTTGATGTGTGATTTGTTTGTATGTTTGAAATAAAAATAATTGTTTTCCTTTATCCTAAGCTAAAGTGAGTATCATGAGGCCATTGCTTCCCCTAGATTGGCTTGTTTTACCTTTCCAGAAAACACTTGTTTGAAAACCAGCACGCATCCAAATAAATAAAGAAGCAAGAGAGGAAACCCCTTGTGAAGTCTATGTAGGCCCTTTAACTACAGTGCATTACCAGAACTTTATAGAAAATCAGGCAGGGAAATGCAGATACAGAAACTAATTGCCCATTTGTGTCTCTTGTGAAGAGAAAGTCTATTGAAAAATTTTAATTGAATCATCTTTTTAAATGCATATCAAGTCACAACAGGACTGATCAAAATGGATCATCTTTTTTTAATATCCTGGTCATAGCCCCATCCTTCCTTATCTCCCAGTCCCACCCTCCCTCTCCCCCATTTCCCTCTCCTACTCTTCAGAAAAGGGGAGCCCTCCTTCCTGTCTACCCCAGTTCATCAAGTCTTATCAGGACTGAGTGTCTTCTCTTCCTGTGGCCTGGCAAGGCAGTCCTGCCATGAGGAAGTAATTGGAAAGTTGGCAAGAGAGCACAGTTTAGGGAGAACCCCAGCTCCCCTTACTAGGGGACACACGTGAAGTCTGAGCTGCCTATCAGCTACATCTGTGTAGCTAGATCCAAGCCACGCATGGTCCTTGGTTGGTGCTTCAGTCTCTGCAGGCCCCTCTGGGCCCTGGTTAGTTGCCTCTGTTGGTCTTCTTGTGAAACTCCTGTCACCTCCAGGTCCTTTTCTCCTTCCCTCCACTTTTCCACAAGGCTCTCTATGTATCGTCCAGTGTTTAGCTGTGAGTCTCAGCATCTGTTTCGAGGCGCTGCTGGCTGACGCCTCTCAGAGGACAGCTCTGCTTGACTTCTGTCTGTAAGTGTAGCAGAGTATCCTTAATTGTGTCAGGGGTTGGTTGTCTTCCCATAGGGTGGGTCTTGGGTTGGGCCAGGCACTGGTTGGAACTTCCCTCAATCTCTGCTATATCTACGCATTCTTTATCCCTGCACATCTTGTAGGCAGGATGAATTTTGAGTTGAAGTTTTTATGGATGGGCTGTTGTTCCCTTCCCTCTACTAGGAGGCTTGTCTAGTTAGAGGGTGTCCTCTTCAGTGGATTATCTTTTTATTGTAAATGTTTAAATGTTATTTCTGTGTTGTGAATATTAGTCTATTAGAAAGTAGACATATACAAACTCCTTCCATTCTGTATTCTATCATTTCATTTTATTAGTAGCCTCATTTATAGGCTCCAAATTTTAGTTTTCGGGTGGTCTAATAAATTTTTGTCTTTTTTTTAAATTCTTTTTTTTTTATTAATTTATTCTTGTTACATCTCAATGGTTATCCCATCCCTTGTATCCTCCCATTCTTCCCTCCCTCCCATTTTCCCCTTACTCCCCTCCCCTATGACGGTTCCTGAGGGGGATTTCCTCCCCCCTGTATATGCTCATAGGGTATCAAGTCTCTTCTTGGTAACCTGCTGTCCTTCCTCTGAGTGCCACCAGGTCTCCCCCTCCAGGGGACATGGTCAAATGTGAGGCACCAGAGTACGTGAGAAAGTCATATCCCACTCTCCACTCTACTGTGGAGAGTGTTCTGTCCATTGTCTAGATCTGGGTAGGGGTTTAAAGTTTACCGCCTGTATTGTCCTTGGCTGGTGCCTTAGTTTGAATAGGACCCCTGGGCCCAAATCTGCCTACCATAATGTTCTACTTGTAGGTTTCTAGGACCCTCTGGATCCTTCTACTTTGCTATTCTCCCATGCTTCTCTCATCCAGAGTCTCAATGGGATGTCCTCCGCTCTGTCCCAGGTTCCTGGTAAGTGAAGGCTTTCATGGGACATGCCCCTTGGGCTAGTGTGCAGATATGTGAGTATATGCCATTTGAGTCTTTCTGCTTCTGGCTTAACTCACTCATTATGATCATTTCTAGCTCAATCCATTTGTCCACAAATTTGGGGAATTCCTTGTTTTTAATAGCTGAGTAGTATTCCATAGTGTATATGTACCACAGTTTCTTTATCCATTCTTCTATTGAGGGACACTTAGGCTGTTTCCATCATCTGGCTATTATGAATAAGGCTGCTATGAACATGGTTGAGCAAATTTTCTTGTTGTGTGCTGGAGCATCTTCTGGATATATTCCAAGGAGTGGAATAGCTGGGTCTTGAGGAAGCCCTATTTCCAGTTTTCTGAGATAGCACCAGATAGATTTCCAAAGTGGCTGTACTAGTTTGCATTCCCACCAGCAATGAAGGAGTGTTCCTCTCTCCCCACATCCTCGCCAGCATGTCGTGTCACTTGAATTTTTTGATTTTAGCCATTCTGATGGGTGTAAGATGGAATCTCAGAGTTGTTTTAATTTGCATTTCCCTGATGACTAAGGAGGTTGAGCATTTCTTTAAGTGTTTCTCAGCCCTTTGATATTCCTGTGTTGAGAATTCTCTGTTTAGTTCCAAGCCCCATTTCTCAATTGGGTTATTTGGTTTGGTGGTGTTTAATTTCTTGAGTTCTTTATATATTTTGGATATTAGACCTTTGTCAGATGTAGGGTTGGTGAAGATCTTTTCCCAGTCTGTAGGCTCTTGACAGTGTCTCCTGCCTTACAGAAGCTTTTCAGCCTCATGAGGTCCCATTTATTAATTGTTGACATTAAGGCCTGGGCTGTTGGTGTTCTGTTCAGGAAGTTGTCTCCTGTGCCAATATGTTCCAGGCTCTTCCCCACTTTTTCTTCTAAGTGACTTAGTGTCTCTCGTTTTATGTTGAGGTCTTTAATCCACTTGGACTTGAGTTTTGTGCAAGGTGACAAATATGGGTCCAGTTGCAAAATTTTTGTCTTTTGTTGCTTACACTTTTAGTGTTGTTTCTCCTAACCATTGATGACAAGTCATGAAGTTTTATTCCTAGGTCTTCTAAGTACATTATAATTGTAGCTCTTACTTTACGGTCTGTAGTTATCTTGAATTCAATTTTCATGAGTGAATTGAAGATGTTACCCACTTCATTCTTTTTTTTTTTAGTTGATACCCAATTGTCTTTAATACCATTTGTTAGAGTTATTCTTTTCCCATTGAAACATCCCTGGCACCCTTGTCAGATGTCAGTTCACTGTAAATGTGTGGGTTTGTTTCTTACTTCTCAGATTTCTACTATTGTGTGTGTGTGTGTGTGTATGTGTTCTGCTTATTAATTCAGTTGGTTTGGGTTTTTTCTTTTTTAAACCAGCTGGTAGTTTGATTTTTGCGTCTGTAGATCAACTTGTGATCTAAAACGTTGGAAATGTGGCCAGGGTGTGTGTGCGCGCGTGTGTGTGTGCGTGCGTGTGCGTGTGCATGTGTGCGTGTGCGTGTGCGTGTGTGCGCACGCGTGTGCGTGTGTGCGCACGCGTGTGTGTTCAGTAAGGCTTGAGTATATTTCCCAGGCTGGTCTCAACTCAAGGGCTCAAGTTTCTACCTTCAAAGTCCTGAGATGACATATTGCCCACCAAATCCTGTACTGTTGCCAAAGAACAATATTGTCTCCCACTGTGAATGTAGGATACCTTTTCATGTATTTAGATTTTTAATGCCTTTAAAATGTTTAATAGTTTTAAGTGTACAGCCTTGTATTTTATAAGCATTTAAAGCTATTTGACTACATTGTCCTGCTAGACTTGTTTGCGGTTTCTAAAGTCTTATAGTTCTCAAAGTTTTATTGCAAACATATGGTTTCTACTTGTAATAGCCACATTTAGTGGGTTTTTAGAAAATTGTTTACTTTTTCTTTAGGACATTGACTGTGAGGAAATTTCATCTGTTGTGACATGTGAGGAGAGAGAAAATTATTTTATGGATTACCAGCGGGATCTCCTTTCTGAAGGCAAAGAAAAAGTTCAAGTAAGGCAATAAAAGTAAACCAGTGACCTAGGGGCACTGAGCTATGTAGTCTTAGCAACTTGGGAGACTGAAGCAGAAGGATTACAAGTTCAAAGTCAGCTTTGGATACGGAGTGAGTTCAAGGCCAACCTGAACAATTTTGTGAGAACGTACCCTGAAATAAAAAGAGGATCAAATATGTAGCCCAGTGGTAGAGTGCATGCCTAGCATGTTTGAAGCCCTGGTTCAGTCAGCAATAATGCAAAAAAGTAGTTTGGCTTGGTTAGGGATTTATGGTATATTTAGGATGTTGACTCTGGTTATTTTAAAATTGAACAAATACTAAGTTTTCACCTTTTATTCTAGCTTTCTTTGATTATGGTATTATTTAAGATTATTTTAGGACTCATGGAAAAAATCTGGATTTTTGCTGCCACCTAACATTCTCTGTTTTTATTTATATTTCCTCTTAGAAAGTAAAATTCAAAAATCCATTATTTGTTGTGATAAAAGAAGAAGAACAAAACCACTTAAATCTCCGTAACCTTCAGGCTGTTCTTCCAGAAGCCCAGGATTATCTTGTAGAAGTTCAAGGCAGCCTTTCAGAGTCCCAGCATGAGGCGCTGGATGTCCAGAATGTTGAGCCCAAAGCTTCAAGAATTGAACCTACAGCTCTGGGTGTTGAGCCAGACGTCCAGGCCCCTGGAGTGGCTGTGAGGACAGAGCTTCAGGACGTTCTTAGAGCCCAGACGGCTAACATAGCTGGGAATCCTGAGTTGGAAGCCCAGGGCTTTCTACCCTTACATCAGACCTTTCTATCCAGAGACCAAGATTTTCTGCTCAGTTGTCATGACCAGGTATCTTTACCCAAACACCACTGTGTTCTCCCTAAATACTGCTACCAAAATACCAGGACCAGCATTTTCTACCAGTAGACCAGGAGTTTCCACCTAGAAGCCAGCTTGTTTTCCCCAAAGAGCAGAGTCATCCACTCAGATGTCAGAGCCAGGATCTCCCACCTATAGAACAGCGTTTCCAGCCCAGATATCAGTATCTTTTACCTATATATCAGGACCGAAGAGGTCTGCATGTTCTTCCTAAATGTCAGGATCATAATGTTCTTCCCAAAGACCAGAATAATCTACACAAATATCAGGAGCAGGATCTTCCACTCCAAAATCAGGTAAAATAGAGCAGGAAGTGGGTACAACAAGACCCGTGGGACTTTTGGGTTGCAGTAGGACCTGCAAGGATTCTTCTACAGCTGTTTTGGAGATTTCTAGTTGGAAATTTCCTGATTGATTTTTTTTTTTCAAAATTCCATGTTTCCTCCAAAATGTTTAAGTAATATCTGTAGTATATTCCCTCTAGCTGGGAGATTTATGGGTAGTAAACAATTCTTTATTAGGAAAAATATTTTTGGCAGCTGGAAGTTGAAAAGAGGCATGTCCCACAAGGACCCAGCTGTATCTTTCCACACAGGTTCCTGGCCAGATCTTTGCTAGAGATCACTTAGAGCCAAGGAAGAAGGTGATGTGCAGAAAGAACAGCACTTAGGAGGCTTGCAGTTGGCTAAATTCTCACCCGAGCCGGCAGTTTAAGTTATTATTCTTAACTAAGAAACCTTGCATTGTGTTTGTTCTTTTTTAGAGCAAATATGAAGAAGCCAGAGTCAGCTTCGAGAGGTAGACAGGGAGAGAGGCACTTCCTCTGATGTCTGTGGGCACTGTCAGGTCTCCATCGGGAGCAGAGCAACGCAGAGCAAACAAAGGACAGAGATTAGCAGAAACTTAACTGTTTGGGGTTTAGCTTGGATCTTGCAAAGATTCTCAGCTGAACTTGAGATCTGACAAAGCATGGCTTCCCGCCATTATATTTCATATTACTCTGAATTTAAAAATTACCCTGAGGCTTTTACCAGTCTTTTTTTTTAATATAAAATAAACCGTACTCACTTTTATGCTTTTACCAGTCTTAAATATAATTTTTGTCATATTATTTTTTCTAGACAATTGGTAGTTTTTTTCACATTTAGGAAGAAAACTTTAAGGAGCCATTCTCTGATATGACAGATAGGAAAGGGAAAGAAATCTTTTCTCTGGTGACTTATCAGTGTCCTCCTCCCAGACCACAAGGTCAGGACTTTAGCAGAGACTAGGTGGGGCAGAGTGGTATTAGTGGGATCCCAGCTCTAAGGTCTGTTAGAATGGCGCTCTCCTCTAAGAAGGATGAGCCTAGAATGTAAGCCCTCAGCAGTGTAGTTCTTTCTGCTCTCTTTTTCTCTTCTATCTTGTTCCTAATGATAATATGACCCTCTTTAGTAAACTGTGGAAGCTAAATAAATTCTCCCACTCAAAAGGCAGTTAGAATGTTTAGGATTGTTCTATATTGCTGAATCCCACAGTATCATCACAAATGTATTGTCCCAACATGAAGAGTTTAAGAAGTGTAGTTGCAAGCTATTTTAAGGCTTGGTGAGTTTGGTAGATGTTTTTGTGTGTGGTTTAGGATTAAGAATTAAATCTATAGAGTTGGATTAGAAGTGTAGTATTGCCACTGATTCCAAAGTATCAAGATTTCCATGGAGTTCTCCCTGAAGCAATTTGCAATCATGCAAGATTTTGATTCGCCTACTCCCTGGCTACATGATGATGGTTATGCAATTATTGCCGTTCTTGTTGTTTTTCTTATCCTTTAGGACATGTTTCTCAAGCAACCCTCAGCTTCTAGGAGAGGAGAAAGGCAGGACGAGAAGTTGCCTCTGGAGTGTCATCAGTATGCTCCACCTCATATCCAGGACGGAGTCTTCCTTAGAGAACAGGTAGAGAGCATCTATAGGATGGGGTCCATATAACCCCTGAAAGAGAAAAAGATCATTACTTCAATCAGGATTTATCAAGCTGGCTTGTATGTGGAATACATAAGCTCAAAGCTAAGAGTAAAATGTGTAGATATTTTTAAATGTGCAAAATAGCCCATGGTTTGCTTTAAAATACTCTTGAAAAAAGTCAGAGAAGGCACTGGAGAGATGGCTCAGTGTTTAAGAGCACTGGCTGTCCTCCAGAGGTATCAAATTCAGTTCCTAACCGCCCCCTCCCCACCCCCCAACACAAACACACTGTGGCTCACAACCTTCTATAGCTGCAGTTCCAGGGATCCAGTGTCTCCTTTTGACTTCTGCAGGCACCAGGCTTACTTGCAGTACACGGGTAAAACATATACATGCAAGCCGCACATTTAAAATAAAAAATTTTTAAAAGGTGGAGAAGTCATAGAGGTTGCTAGTAAAGGTACCATAATGGATTCATTATGCTATTTTGTTCCCACTTTATTGTGTGTTTGGAAATTTTTACGACATAGGCAGATGTGCGTGTACACACACACACACACACACACACAGCTTGTTCTGTCTTGACTCTAGGATTTTTTACTTGTACTATAATGAGCCCATTTCTGTTGATACAGTTTTGTAATTCCTTTTGATCAAGTGTATTAGGCAAATTTCATCTTGGGAAAAATGGAAGATTACAAGAGGGGTTGCTTTGGAGAACTGTACACATGCTTCACACAGCATTTAAGCCTAACCTTGCTGGGGGAGTGAGTAGAGATGAGTGTGGTGATGTAGTGAGGAGTGTGCTGCGGAGAACACATTGCTCAGACTTGGGCGTGAGACGTGACAGGCAGTGCAGGAATTGCTTCAAGCGTGTAGTCTTAAGGTCAGTGACAATGGACAAGGAACAGAAACAGACTGCCTTTCCGTTCTGTTTGCCATTCTGATGGATTAAAACTACTTCAGTCCTCATCAGAAGCTTTAATTGCTGCTGTAGATGTCGTTCTCTTGTTGGGCAATTTATGATGATAATTATGTTGTCTTTTAGTACAGAAGCTATGAGCAGGCATCACATGATATGATAGATGAGAAATGGAGAAAGAAGTTATAGCCAGTGTGTTATGGATGTGGTTTACTTGAAACCCAGGATCCGGGCTCTACCAGCAAGCAGGTAGAACAGAGTTCAGTAAGGTGTAAGCAGTGGGAAAAAGTAAGAATTTGGCCTGGGCCTTTCAAGTTATATTACTAACAAAGGCATTAATGTTATTATCTTCATTAATAACATTTTAAAATGGTAGCTTACCTTGATGAAGTATTAGCAACAGCCAGAATAGTGTTAGAACCTTGTATGCATTATCTTACTGAATTACCACAATCACCTGGAAGTTATGCTGGCATGCTCCTTGTTTTAGAGGTAAACTTTAAGGTCGTTTTTCAGATGCTGCTAAGATTGGTAGTGACAGGAAACATTTCTACTTTTATAGTATAATGGATCAGAACATTCTGGCTTTTTTAGATTACCTGAAGCCATCACTGAAGTCTGTAGCTTTTTCACTATTATGTCACCATTAACACAATTTGATGTGTATTTTAGAGCTTACATTTTAAGCAGCAGCCATCTGTTAGGACCGCTGAAGGTTGGCGAGAGGATTTGCATCTTGGTGGCCATGAATGTCTTCCACCCAGACAACCGAGAGATACCTGCAGCAGACGACAGGTACAGCAGCCCACGGAGTATGTGTGCTATTACAGACACCTTACTAACCTGCAAGCAGGGAGGCTGACCAAAACCACATTTCTGCAAAGGTTATTTTAGAGCTTGTGCTGGAACTTGTTAGGGTGATGCTGGCCCAAGTTTGGGCATATTGAATCAAGTTCTTTGTGTTAAAAGAAATGTCACAAGGCTGTGGTCTGTAAGTCTTATGTATTCTCACTAAAATTCTACTAAAATTCCCACTAAAATTGCTACTTATATGCTAACATGCCTGTCCCCCCCCCCCTTTTTTTTAATGTAATAAGCTGTTTAACTAGGTTGTTAGCAATTTAGAACACCAGTTTGTGAGGATACGTCCAGTTTGTCAGGGAGAACTGAGATTGCAGGTAGCCCTGCACCTGAGGAGCGGCTTTGATCTTTGGCAGAATCTGCGACTCCACAGTTTTCTGATCAGCCCAGTGCTGCTCTATAATCTTGCATTTCTCTTTCTCTGTGTCAAAGATCGGGCCCTCCTGGTACCTGGGCTTGCGCAGCTGCTGCTTCTTGAGGTAGCGTCTGTCAGGTGTTTGGAGATTTTAACCTTGCTGATACCAGCTTTTGTAAATGTGGTGAGACAAAGTTCTGGTGTTTTCTGCACAGAGGAACTCTGTTGAGGGCAAGAGATCCAGTCACAAGAAGCAAGCTGCTTCCCAGCTGATTCAGGAAAACCACTCTCTTGCCCCTGTGGCTCCCAGTGAGGATCAGGACGGTCCCAGGAGTGATGCTGGCACACAGCTTTCTCACGTGCTGACTGAAGGGCTTTTTGCCGTTGCTCAGCAGCTTCTGAGGCACATCTTCAGTAGATAATACCTAGACATTTTTCTTTTTTAATTAATTTATTTGGATTACATCTCCATTGTTATCCCCTCTCTTGTATCCTCCCGTTCCTCCCCTCCTTCCCACTTTCACCCTCCCCTAGGTCTGTGACAGAAGGGGACTTCCTTCGCCACCATATGGTCACAACCTATCAAGTCTCATCCTGGTAGCCTGCTTATCCTTTCTCTGAGTGCCACCAGGCCTCCCCACCACGGGCTTCAAATATGGGGCACCAGAGTTCATGTCAGAGTCAGTCCCCTCTCTCCACACAACTGTGGAGAATGTCCTGTCCATTGGCTGGATCTGAGTAGGGACCTAGACATTTTTCAAAGCTTCACCATCCGGGTACCACCATTCTTGTCACCACCTACTACTTTTGTGACGTAGCAAGGATCTCCTCCTTCTTCTTTTCCACCTCGGACTTTGCGGCTGAGTGTTTCCTTTTGTACAAGGCCTTTCTGGAACACGTTGCAGATTGGGAGTACTGCCAATTCCCCAACCAGGACAGGATTCCAGCTGCAGTGGGGCTTCCCCTTCTTGGGCTTTTTAACCTTAGGGCCACCCTTTTTGGCCGCACCAGTATCTGGGGTGCAGATTTCTTCTCCTTTGTGTCAGGCTTCTCCACTTTTTCACCCTCCATCTTGCAAGATAGGAAAGAGACATTCCTCCCTTTTTGTTTAATTAAAAATGAGGAACTAGGAAGGGGTGGTGAGGTGGGTGTGGGGCGTTGTATTCGAAAATGGCTGCTTCCTGCTGACTTGGGGGCAAAGACAACTTGGGGAAACACTGAGAGAATGGGGGTGGAAGAACAGGCTGCTGAAGTTCTGGGAGATCTGATCTGAGAACACTTGTGGCTGGGAGGGAAACTGCAGGTCAGGCTTGACTCAGTCTTCGAGGTTAGGCTGGAGCACCTGTGGTGGCTGTTTGGCACTGTCGTCGATTTAGGAAACCTGTACCTGCAGGATACTGGTTATATATATACGTATGTATGTATGTATGTATGTATGTATGTATGTATGTATGTATGTTAGGGAGAAAATTCCTTTAGGTGTACATTTGAAACTTGTGAGAGCAGAAGAGAGAAGGTTTGGAGAGGAGAAGAAAAAAGGCTTGATCATAGAAACCTCTTTACATTTACCCGATTGCTAGCAGTAAGTAAAATGTCCCATTTTGAATCTGTTATCTAAGGGATATTGAGGCCAAATTTGGAAGCCTTTAATGTAGGCATAGGGATTTGAATTTTTCCAGAAGGCACCCCAGAGGGGAACCTGGAGGGATGGGTGAATGGACTGCCCTATGGGGGGAGGAAGAGTCAGAGACCTGACAAGGCATGCCATGAGTGAGGTTTGACTCAGGGAAATTGGTGCAGTTTGTTCCAGCAGCTCTTCAGCACTGGTCAGAGATCAAGGCAGATACAGTCACCTACTACTAGGGTTTCGAGCATGTGCGAGAGGGGGAGGGTAGAAACCATGCTGGTAGAAGGAGATCTCACCAGGGAGAAGGTCCTAGATGAAGTGTTTGCACGTAGGTTGCCGAGAACAGCAAGAAGCATTTATGTTAACCAAAAGGGAAGACTCCCAGTCAGTGTTGGGTGCAAGCACGTAGAGATCGGGTAGCTGGAAAATCAGGGAAGTAAGTCTAAAAACCAGGGAAAGCGGAAGGAATCCCACCCTCTGAAATACGCAATAGGTGGGAAACTCAAGCTTTTGATTGTCAGTTCTTATCTGGATTCCATTTGACCTGAGAGGTAGGTTTAAGTAGATTTCCTGTAGCTTACAAGAAACCCTTTGACTTTATAAAGGGAGATAAGCTTCAGACATGTTAGCATTAACTTGTTATCTGCAGTGAAATATACATTGTAGAAAAGGACAGTAGACATAAACCTTTGTGTTATAGCCTAGCAGAGGCTTGGGAAAAAAACTTTGAGTTAAAAGCATGAATACTCTGGTGAGCTCAGGAAAGGCAGAAGCTTCGTAGATTCTGACATCTGTGAAACATTAATTAAAATGTCCCATTTTGAATCTCTTATCTAAGGGATATTGAGGCCTCAGGGAGGACAGACACCTCCTGTAGAACAGAAGGGCAAAAGCTCACTTGATCTTAATTTCCATCATGAGTACATATCATGAAAGGGGCTTCTCCCTCTATCAGAAGACTGGATGTATGTAAATCAAGCACAATGAGAAACATTTTTTAAAGTCTATACTTAAAAAACAAACCAAAGAAAATTTAAAATCTTGAACTTGGAACTGTGATAGTGGATCGTATAGTGGAATGTTATATCAGAGTTAGAGTAATAAATCAGAGCTCCAGTAATTAATGTCAAAGCTTTGAACAGTTTAACACAGCAGTAGCCCAGCAACAGAGAGAAATCTGAAACATTTTTATCTTTTTTGGATACCTTAAATCATCTTTTAGATCCCCCAACCTTCATAACTTGTATTTATCAACCTTAAAATGCCTTCTTAGATTCTCTAACATTCGTAATTTGTATTTACCAAACTTAAATCACCTTCCTAGACTCTCAAATACTTTCTTAGAAGCTTTCCTTTTTAACTGAAACTTCTGCATCCTTATCTAATTATTTACTATGAGACACAGGTGATTGCTGTGAGTAGTCACAGTCCTTTAGCTAAAAGAATGGTAAACGGGTGCATCTGAGACCTGCTTTTTAAGTCTGATAACAAGGCGAACTGTATGTAATCCTGACAGTAGCAGCTATAGGAATGAGACTTAAGGCCTGGTCCCCTGCATATGAAGGGGACTGAGAAGATAATCTGAAGCTGCCCTCATGACAGAAGTTGGCAATGTGACCGTGGGAGCTGAGTATGAGGTTAAAACAGACCAGCAGTGTTACCCTGGGCTCAGTGAGGGCGCCGAATCCAGGAGCCATCTGTCCTCTGCCAGGCCAAGGAGCTCGAAGGCTGAAAGTGTCTGGTCGGGCCTCCCATGGCTGGGCACAGAGAACAAGCCTGCGTGGGAGCATTTTGACTTCCAGAGGCCAGTCTGCCAGCAGGCACAGCGTAGCTTGTTGAGGCAGCTATGGAACCAGTGTCCCCTCCTGGCTGCATTCGAAACAGGTCCCTGGCAGAGTTGACTCAGGCTGGACCTCGGTGGGAGGGGGCATATCTCTAGAATTAATATATCCCTACTTAAAACTATCTTTGGAATTACCCATTTTCAGAGTCAGCAATACAATAGAACATTATAAAACAATTTTAACACTGCATTTGAATTTATTATATCAAACCCATTGCCCAGGAAGCCTATAGGCAAGCCCTGACCAGGCTGCGGGCGGGAGGAGAAACAGCATTCATTCATTCTTGCATCTAGGAGCTAGTAAAGACATACGCAGTTAGACATATAGGTTAAATTATCTTGTTTATCTGATTGGGCTTTTATTACCTTGAAATAAAAACATTTGAATCAGGGTTGACGTACGTGTGTGTGTGTGTGTGTGTGTGTGTGTGTGTGTGTGTGTGTGTGTGTACATTTCTAAAAATACAGCTTTTAATTTATATAAAAATGCATACCAATTTGAAATGAGACTTGTTGCTTTCTTAGTCTGAAAGGAGATCAAAGGTTGTTTTGTTTTTTTTTGTTTTTGTTTTTGTTTTTTTGAGAGTAGAAAAGAAATCAGAAAAGATTTTTTTATTTTGTAAGAGTTGGAAAGCAGAGTCTTAGAGACAAGAGCCGAGCTTAGGTATTTGGGAAGTTAGGGTATAGTTTAGGTATCTGAGAATCATTTTTCTGTAAGAATTTGAAAATGCGGCATGCCACTTTTTGGCTTTAAATGAGGCGAGGTTTTTTGTAGTAATTAAATTGAAGAAGGGGGAAGGAAAGAGTGCATGCTTGGAATCCTGCAGGCCAGCTGCCTGAGTGGGGAGGGGAAAGCTGGGCCCACGTGTAGAAGTTGAAGACAGAGCCACGTGGGAGAATCTCTAACTAGAATTTAGAATTAAATTTGACAAGTGGTCCAGGCATGCCTGTAAAAGTGGTGGAAGCACGGGTGGGCGGGGCAGTGGCTGCTGCGAAGGGCCAGGTGAACTTGTTACTCTGATGAGGTGTGGGGCCACTTGTTCGGGAGTGGTCAATTCCTGGCTTGGTCTATAGCCAGTGGTGGGAGCAGCGGTTTTGGTTTTTTGGTTTTACGGGCAGTGTAAAACCAAGTTTTGGAGTGAGAAAAAGGCATAGGAAAGTTTTTTTTTTATGTTCCCCCATCACTCGGGCAGTGATGAACCATGAGTGAGTGAAGACAGAAACAAGTCAGTTGCAAGCTCAACTCAGTGGCGTCCCAGAGGGGAACTAGAAATGAGTTGGCACAAGCTGGTCAAGTGCATCATCACATGGTTTGCCATGGCCCAGGGCAGACACCTGAGCAGCACAATTTCACCTGGCACCAGGATTTTCTGCATGCGAGATAAAGGGAAAGAAAACTGTGCCAATAGGAGAAGGAAGTCTTACCCAGGGAATGTGTGCATATTAAGGTCAGTGAAAATGGCCGGCCATTGTTGCTTATGCTGACAAGGAAAGGTAACACTCACCAATCAGTCAGTCAGAGTGGCTTGTTGCCGGTGGCCTGGCAAGTTGAACGGATTCTAGCCTATCCAGACAGATACTGCCAAAGAGCCCCGCCAGTTTCCGCACCAACAGGTTGTAATGTTTAAGAATGCAGATGCCTTACCAAGAAGAGACTTGATACCCTATGAGCATATACAGGGGGAGGAAATCCCCCTCAGGAACAGTCATAGGGGAGGGGAATAAGGGGAAAATGGGAGGGGGGAAGAATGGGAGCATACAAGGGATGGGATAACCATTGAGATGTAACAAGAATAAATTAAAAAAAAAATACAGATGCCATGCAACAAGTATGGTATAAGATTTATTGTGGAAGTGGGAAGGAGCAACCCAGGGGTTCAGAAGGAAAGAAGCCAAGGGAGACAGACAAAGTAAGAGAGCCCAAGGACATTTGGCTTGTCTTTTATTCATTGGTAGGTGATGACATCAGGTTGCTAAGCAACCTAGAAGTGGGCCGCCGATATGCTAACACTAAGGATATTTTCTAGTTCGATCCATTTGCCTGCAAGATGCCCTTGTTTTTAATAGCTGAGTAGTATTCCAATTGTGTAAATGTACCATATTTTCTTTATCCAATCTTAGGTGAGGAACATCTAGGTGGTTTCCATTTTCTAGCTATCATGAATAAAGCTACTATGAACATAGGTCAGCAAGTATCCTTGTGGTATGGTGGAACATCTTTTGGATATATGCTCATCTACCAGATATTTTTTTAATTCCTTAAAAAAATATTTATTTTTATACATGTACAACTGCATACCAGAAGAGGGCATCAAATCACTTTATAGGTGGTTGTGGCCACCATGTGGTTGCTGGGATTTGAACTCAGGACCCCTGGAAAAACAGACAGTGCTCTTAACCACTGAGCCATCTCTCCAGCCCCAGATGACTTTGAAATCTGTTTAGGAGTACCCAGTGGCCATCTCAATTCTTATGTTCTAGAGTATCCTAGATTGAAGGCGTCCTGAGAGCTCATTCCAGAGCAGTTTCTTTTCCCACTTAGTTGTTCAAGATACAACCCTAGGGGTTATTTTTAAGTCTCCTCTGCACCTTCATTTTAGGCAATTTTTCAATTAAAAATTACTATTGTGTGTTTATGGCTTGATGTAAATGTGAGTCACATTCCTTGGAGTGTGTGTGGAGGTCAGAGTCACTGTCATCATCAGCTTCATTTGTCACCTTGACCCACCTAAGAAAAGGGAAGCTCAATTGAGGAACTGCTTCCATCAGATAGATAGGCCTGTGGGTGTCTGAGGGGAATTTTCTGTTTTGTTAATTGATGTAGGAGGGCCCAGCCCATTGTGAGTGATGCTATTCATGAGCAAGCCAGAGGAGGCAGGCCAAGTAAGCAACATTCCTCCGTGGTCTCTGTTTCAGTTCCTGATTCAGGTTCCTGCCTTAGCCTCCCTCAATGATGGATGGACCATCCCCTTCCCCTAGCTGGGCTGCCTCTCCCAATTGCCCTCAGTGAGACAGGATGTGTTTAGTCCTGCTGCAACTTGAGGTGGCAGTGTGGGTTGATATACCTTGGGGCCCGCCCTTCTCTGAGTTGCTTTTGGCTACTGTTTATCACAGCAATGGAGAACCAAGCTAGAACAGTAGGTTGTTTCTTTCCTTCTACAGTTCCCGTGAGTTCCAGGAACCAAACTCAAGTTTCCAGGCTTGTGCAGCAAACACCTTGACTTTCTCGGCCTTCTTGCCCTCTTAGATCCTCTCGATAAGGCGGATTGGGGCAGTTTTATATTAAACTTTTCTATTCTAGTCTTGTTACCATCATTTAGCTTAGGCCTTTGCCATTTCTTAATGGGTATTTTAATTGACTTCCAGTGTCTACCGACCACTTTGTCCAATCTAGGAAACTGACTTCCTGGCTCTAACTTTTCTATTTCATTTTAATTTATCTTTCACAATATAGTCACACAGAATCTGTTATTTATAGATGCCTATTTAATTTTTAGCACCCTCAAATTGATCAGTTACAAGAATTTATTTCAATACATTTTTCAATGCAAAATATCAAATGCAGAGGTATAGATAGCATAAAGATCAAAGTTACTGTTCCATATTCTATTTCCTCAGCCTTTTCTTTTCTCCAGACATAGCTACTACCAACAATTTAAAGCTCATCAATCTAGACCATTTAATTTGCATACACAAATTATTATTGGATTATATATCACCTGTATTTTTATATAATGACATTGTATATCAATTGGTCAGCTTTTTAAACTTCCTATATTAAGCTGTGATAATAATAAACTTATTTTTATGTGTGGTAGAGATGCAAAAGTTTAGGTATAGTTTCACTCTCTTGGAGGTGTTTCTAACTTATTGTGTCTCTGACTTCTTTTACATTTACCCACTGGAAGCCAGTAACAGGACCCTGCTCCAAACCCACCCCTGCTCCAGATTATGATAAACAGAAATACCTGTAGGCATTGTCAAAGTGCCTGGGAGATAATTTATCCATAGACTTTTAAAAAATTATTTATTTATTTTATGTATCTTAATGTACACCAGAAGAGGGCATCAGATCACATTGTAGATGGTTGTGAGCCACCATGTGGTTTCTGGGAATTGAACTCAGGACCTCTGGAAGAGTAGATAGTGCTCTTAACCTCTGAGCCATCCCTCCAGCCCCATAGACAACTTTTAAAAGGAAAAAATTCTTAAAAATGAGCATGGAGAATTAAATAAGAACTATGAAGAAGTCATTCTGTTTTTTGTAATGTATGATGAAAACCCTATAAAACTTTTGAAATAAAATGTTGGGCTATGTGAATATACCGCCTGGATAAATTTTTGTAGAATTATTTAAACACTAGAAATACACAGATAGGCTGGGGATGTTAGTAGAGTGATTCTGGGAGTCTAACTTCAGCTATAGCCAGGTGAGCACTGGTCTGATGATGAATTCTTTTGTGTGTTTGTGCTGGGAAACCCATGCATGCAAGGCAGTGTTTTATTGTGGGGCTCTACCCCTCTCCCAACAATTAATTCTTATAGTAACTGACTGTGTTGACTTGGTTTAGATGCTGTCTGTAAGTCACCAGGAGTACCAGGCATTCCTGGTTCCTGTAAACTTAATGCTGAGGAGTAGGAAGTCATCCTGCCAGTGGTTTTCTTGGACGTTTTTTCTTTCTTTTCTTTTTAGGCAAGGCTGACATCAGTGTAAGTATTTGGAAAGTGGGTTATAATGGAACAAGGCAAAACTGGCACAGTGAGCAATGGATTTGCTCTATTGTTAAACCGTGAGTTAGCCCATTTAATTTCAGTTAGCAGACTTCTAGTGTATGAGTGAATTAACTTAACCTAGTTTGTGGTCTGTACTCTTCCTGGCCTTTGAATTAACTTACCTAGTTTGTGGTCTGTACTCTTCCTGGCCTTTGGGACAAGAGCTTGAAGAAGAAAGCATTTACTTTGGTTCATTTTGAAAGGTTCATTCCATAGTTTCTGGTCCTGGGTACTTAGGCAGACTATCACTGTGGCAGCAATGTGTGAAGAAAGGGATGTTCAAGTCATGGTGGACAGAAAGAGAGGAAGAGACCCAGTATAACCTTCAAAATCACACTCTCAATGGGCTACTTCTTCCAGCCATGCCCTACCTTCTAAACTTTCTAAAGCCTACCAAAATAGCACCAGTAGCTGGGGACCAGTATGGGAACATGTGAGGGAGGGAGGGCGCACGTTTCATATTCCAAGCATACTAGATTTGATAATTTCTCCTATTTCCTATGTTACCTTTTAACTCTGATAGTGTCCATTTGTATACAATTATTAATGTAGTCCAATTCATTTTTTCTAATGGTAACTATATTTTTCATATCATATTCAAGAAATTGCCAAACTAGTATTAAATAGCTCCTCTTCTAGGCATTCTATAGTTTGCTTTCTCATGTTTACTTCTCTTGATCTGATTCATGTTGATTCATTTTGTAGATAGTGTAGCTAATAAGGTTTGAGCTTCCATTTTTTTGTATGTGAATAGCCATTTTTCCAATTCTGTTTGTTGAAGAGATTGTCTTTTCCCCCATTGAATGGTCTTGGCTTCCTTAGCTAGAGCATTTGACCATCTGTAGCAGGGCTTATTTATACTCTTGGGTGATTTGTTTATTTTTATTTTTAAGATTTATTTATTTATTTATTCATTATACAGTGTTCTGCCTGTATGTACACCTGCATACTAGAAGAGGGCACCCGATCTCATCGTAGATGGTCATGAGCCACCATGTGGTTGCTGGGAATTGAACTTAGGACCTCTGGAAGAGCAGCCAGAGCTCTTAAATGCTGAGCCATCCTCCAGCCCCTATTTATAACCATGTAGTTAATAAATATATTATCTTTGCTTTACTATTTCTGTGTTAAGGTCCTGATCTATTTTATGTGCTTTGGCTGGGGAATATAACTCGGTAGTAGAATGTTTACTTAAGCCCCCAGGCTTTATCCCCACCACCCCAAAAAGAAAATGTATGTGATTGGTCCCTTAACATTGTTCTCAGCCAGCAGCATCATAGCTCAAACTTGAATAAAATTTATCTTCCATGTGTTTTCTCTAAGGCACATAACAACCCCCACCCCATTGTGCGCACAGATGGATCATGTGCTAGGAACTGAATCCACACTACAACCTTTTTTGCTTAGGAGTGATAATATATTAGCAATATACTGGGCGGAGGAGAGTCATCTTAACCAGAGAAATTACCAACAAAAGCACAAAAACACGTCAAGTTTGTCACCAAGTAGACTGCAGAAAGGAAGCTTGTTCATATGAGAGCTGAAACAGAGTCCCAGCTGGCAGCATGCATTTTTGTCACTCAAATCTTCATGTCTCTGCTTGTGTGCAAAGGACTACATAAGCTCTTTTTTTTTTCTGTTTTTTTGTTTTTGTTTGTTTTTTTTTGTTTGTTTTTTTGAGACAGGGTTTCTCTGTGTAGCCTTGGCTGTCCTGGACTCACTTTGTAGACCAGGCTGGCCTCGAACTCACAGCCATCCGCCTGCCTCTGCCTCCTGAGTGCTGGGATTAAAGGCGTGCGCCACCACACCCGGCTTACATAAGCTCTTTAATGTTGAGGTTACATATAGATTTGGATGAGTTAGAGAAGTTTGTAAATATGATGATGAGTACAAATAATAAAGATTGGCTAAATGTACAATTCAACATTTGTGAGTATTCATCACAGTCACTAAGAGAATATTTTCATCACCTCCAAAAAGTCCTGTTGCTAGGAGCAGTCTGGTTCCTTAGTCTCCTCTCTAATACTAAAGAGCAATAACGTAAAATAAAGAATTTAAAACTATTTTTTTTTAAGTTAGAAATTATTGCCCAACTAACAAAATGATCAGATCGATGCACCACCCAACCTGACTTGTTCAGATGATATAGTAGGGACTCAGCCCCAGTTTCTTCCATGCCATCCCAGACAGACACATCAAGAGAGTTCACAGAGTTCTTAACAGTTTTGTCTCATTTTGTAATTGGACTTTGTAGCAGGTCAATGAAGCGTCTCCATGGGGAGTGAGCACTGAACACCACACAGTACTGGCATTTCATTCTGGAGTGGATCAGGAAGAAGACAAAAAAGAGGTATGCAGTGGTATTGCTTCTGAATTCTGTGTGTGAGTGGAAGCAGTTCACTAGTCTAACTCGTTAAAACAACAGAGGTTCTGGGGCTGGAGAGATGGCTCAGTGGGTGCTGCCCATGTTTGAGAGAACGTGAGTTCAGTTTCCAGCCCTGCCTGGGGCCTCAGCCGTCTATAGCCCTCAGGTGATCTGATGCTGCCTTCTGGCCTCTGCAGGCACTGTATGTACCCTTAGTACACAGCCACACGTGCATGGGAAATACTTTGCCAACGTGCACCAGAGCTATGAAAGATCTGAGTAACCCAAAATGCGTGGGACTCCCTTTGTTTGACTCTCATATCACAAACAAGCATCCTTTTGCAGTCTACTTGGTGCCATATTTGGTGTTTTTTTGTGCTTCTTAAAAAGTTGGTGATTTTTGTAGTTAAGACCCGCCCCCCCCCCCCCCCCCCCCCCCGACACACAGTATTCTGCTGCTACACTCTCACTCCTAAGCACAGGAAGGGTGTAGTGTGGATTTAATTCCTAGTACAAGGGGAGAGAAGGTGGAGTCTGTTATGTGCCTTACAGAGAAAATACATGTTAGATAAAATAAAAATGAATAAATATTAAAAAAAAAAAAGCACTGGAGACAATGGCTCAGTAGTTAAGACCACTGGTTGCTCTTCCAAAGGATCTGGGTTCAATTCTCACATGGTGGCTCACAATTATCTGTAACTGCAGTTCTACAGGATCCAACACCCTCTGAGCACTGTACATACATGATGCATAGACATACCAGGCAGGCAAAAACATTCATATATATAAAACTAAATATTTTTTTAAATAGAAAAGAAAAACCAAGCTGGGCGGGGTGGTGCACACATTTAATCCCAGCACTCAAGGAGGCAGAGGCAGGTTGATCCCTGTGAGTTCGAGGCCAGCCTGGTCTACAAAGTGAGTCCAGGACCGCCAAGGCTACACAGAGAAATCCTGTCTCTAAAAACCAAAACAACAACAAAAAAGACCAGAAACTCCAAAGATGTTAAGTCATAATATGCTTAATTTCTCTTACCTGCTCCTGAGATTTAAGGTGCATTTGTGTGAAATTAAAGATTTGATCGAAGTGAATTTCTCCAGCTGTACACATTTGCCTCTATAACTTACGTAAAGGAATACTTTAAATATACGGCTTCCTTTCCCCATTCAATGAAAAGGTAGTTTAAATTAACAGTTGTAAATCCTGGCCATGTGCCAGTGTCAAAGGAGAAACATTTTTCTGATGCATCTTCAATAATAAGAGTCATTCTTCAGATTAAGATTCCTTTTACCAGAGTGTATGTGTAGATATGTCATCCCTCTGAGTAGCCTATGTCCTTGAAAGAGAGCAAGTTAATCCCGAGGGATAAACAGATCATGCACAGTATAGTAGCCCTCGCTTTTATTACGCTCATTCTGTTTATGAGCACGATACCCTGCTATGCTTCATCCCTCTGCACTTCTCCCCATCATGTGTGGCTAGGCTTGGAGTGTGCTTTTGTGGTGTGAGTTTAGTCTTTACAAGTTAAATGGGCTATTGTTCTATTATGAAATGACTGCCTTTCTCTCTGTGCAGCCCTGCTTTTATGATACTGCTTGAGAGCACACAGTAAATATAGTATGTACCTTATTGTGTCAAATATAACAATTTCCGAGGTACTGTTGACAAGTGGACTATACTAAGGGCAAACAGATACAGTTTTTTCTTCAGATCGTATTAACTGTTTCAGTTTTTACTAAGGGTAAACTAAATTTTCACTTTCGCTGGTTTGTCTGTTAACAAAATAGCTATGTCTATTCTTATTGTATATACTGTTGTCTATAGTCTGTACGTTAATGATTTTATCACATATAACCTCATTATCTGACAGTTTTCTTCTCTCTAGAATAAGAATATTGTCCTGCTTTGCAAAGTTGTCTGTGAATGGGCTGGATAATTTTAAGTTCTTTCCTTTAGCGTCAAAAGCAATATCTGAGACATAGGAGGCTTTTCATGGACATTGAGAGAGAACAAGTAAAAGAACAAAACAGACAAAGGGAACAAAAGAAGAGAATGGAAAAGTAAGTTCTTTGATTTTTATTCTGAGTTTTAAATGATCAGTTAAGCTAATGTAATGCTTGCTAAGACTAAGGGCTAGAAATCATCAGGTTTGGGCTCAAGGTGTAGCTCAATGGTAAAACACATGCTTAGTGTTCATAGCACCTGGGTTCAGTCCCCAGCCACTGCACCACTCACTACCCCAAAAGGGGAAAAGAAAACAAGAGGAGGAGAAGGAGGATGATGAGCAATAATCACGTAGTAGTTTTGTGGTTTTGCCTTTTGAGCCTGGAAATAATCACTTTTGATCTAGATAAAGTACTAAAGATGTAGGTAAGTACACACTTTATATATATAATTTTTTTTTTTGAGACAGAATCTCACTTTGTATGAACTCACTATGTAGACCAAGCTGACTTCAGACTTGTAGTCCTCTTCCTGCCTCTGCCTCCCAAGTGCTAGGATTACAGGTACACTACTATGTCTTGCTTGTTTGACTTTCTTAGAACAGTTTTAAGTTTATATTAAAATTGAGAATAGAGTTCCCAAACATTTTCTGCCTCTAGATATACACAGCTTTCTCACTAGTACAGTTTGTTACAGTTGATAAGCCTACATCAGCACAGTATTATGCAGAATTTATGGCAGGCTATAGAATTCATTATTGGTGTTGTATGTTCAAGTATATAGTAATGAAATGTGTCACACATATATCATATGGGTTATTTCCATTGCCCTGAAAACCTGTCATTTCCTCCCACTCAAGGCCCTCGCTCCGCTGGGTCTGTGATTTCTCCTCCAGAGAGTGTGTAAGCTTTTCAGGCTGGTTTCCTATAGTCTCTGTGAGTTCATTAGTGTGCCTAGCCTTGTGTTTGGAAAGACGTTTTTTCCTTAGAGCCATCTCCTACCTCTGGTCCTTACAATCTTTCTGCTTCCTCTTCACATAGACCCCTGAGCCTTGAGGGGAGGGGTTTAGCAAAGACATTCTATTTAGGGCTGTTCCAATGTTTCTCACTTTCTGCACATTGTTTCCCTTTGTACAGCTGTGGATCTCCATGTTAATTTTGATCTACTGCAGGAAGAATCTTCTCTGATAAGGATTGAGTGATGTCTGCTCTATGGGTATAACAATATGTCATTAGGAGTCATTTTATCACTACGTTCCTTTAACAGAATAATAGTAGTAGGCTTTCCTCTAAGCTCATGGCTGATTGAGTCCCAGGTTCTTGGCCACTTTAGCCAGTGTGGGTTCCATCTTTGGAGTGTGCCTTAAAACCAATTAAAAAGTAGATTGTTACTTTCATAACATTTGTGCCACTATTGCACCAGTATATTTTACAGGTAGGTCTTTGTTAAAGTTTGTAGCTGGGTGATAGTGATAATTACTTTCCTTCTCTTGGAGTGTGCCTAGTCCCTTCTCAGCACCATGAACATTAGTCAGGAGAGAAAGCCCCACCTCTATTTCTCCATTTTCTTTTTCTTTTTCTTATTTCTTTCTTTCTTTTTCTTTGTTTTGTTTTTTTGAGACAGGGCTTCTCTATGTAACAGCCCTAGGTGTCCTGGAACTCACTCTGTACACCAGCCTAGCCTCGAACTCACAGCGATCCACCTGCCTCTGCCTCCCAAGTGCTGGGATTAAAGGCGTGCACCACCACTGCCCAGCTATTTCTCCATTTTCAATGATATTTTTTTCTTATTTTGACTTAAAGTGGTTTTTATGTATATTTGGGGTATTTTAGAATATTTTCTTCAGTCCCTGTCATGTCTTTTCATTCTTTTGACAATGACTTTTTCAGAGCAGGAGATTTTAGTGAAGTCTAGTCTATCATTCCTTTTTCATGGATTAATTCTACCATATTCAAATTACTAGCTTTGTCAATTCTGTTATCATCTGGGAACTGTATAGTTTTATTTTATGTCTGGCTCTGTCATTCACCTTGAGGGGTTTTTGTCATTTCTTTTTAAGACAAGGCCCAGGCTGACCTGGAACTCAGTCAGTCTAAGAATAATCCTGAACTGCTGTTCCTCCTTCCTGCTTCTCTCAGTACCGAGATTATAGTTCTTGATTCCATCGTGTGTAGTATAGAAGTGGGGTTTTTGTTTGCTTGCTTGCTTTGTGGGTTTGTTTTTTAATAGACTCTTGCTGTTTAGTCCAGATTGGTCTTGAACTCATGATCTTTCTGTGTCAGCCCCCGAAGCTCTGGGATTATAGACATCTGCCACCACGCCTGGCTGCACATTTTAAGTTAACTGTTGATAAGAAATATGAGGTCTGTTTTCCCAGACCTTATGGACCTTATGTTCCCTTTGCTCCTTTGCAAACAGTCAGGTAATTGCATTTACACATATCTACTTCTGACATCTCTGTTCTGTCCTATTGCTCTATTTCTTCATTTCTTTGCAAATACCATAGAGTCTTGATTATTTTAGATGCTTAGTAAGTCTGGAGCTTCATCCCTACACCTTCATTCTTTTCCTTTTATATTGTGTCAGGTATCTTTTTACTTTACAAACTTCTTTTTAAGATGTATTTATTTATTATTATGTGTACATTGTTCTGTCTGCATGTCCACCTGCAGGCCAGAAGAGGGCCTCAGAAAATAATATGGAAGGCACTGATTGATTTACACGTGGCATCAGAAGACTTAAAGTTGTGTTGTTCACAGATGTTTAATTTTTGTTATTGTTGTTGTTGTTTTCCCTTGTTGAAGAAACTAAATATTTATTTTTCCTTTGATGGAGGTTGTGTGTTGTGACTTGAAGTCAAAATCCACTTTCTAAAATAATCACAGATGTACTTCTTAAACACGAGTTGAGAGCTGCTTCTCTGCCCACTTACGAGAATTGAATGATACGGTTCCATTAATTTAGGAGCTGCTTATTGTGCTACTGTTTACTGGTGGATGGCTTAGATTTGGGGGCACGAGAAATGGAACTGCAGTACCACCGAGGAATGGGGGCAGGTAAATAGGTGGATCGCTATCATGCTTTGTATTGAGAGTTATACGTTATCCACTCCCAGCCTGCTTCCCACCTCCTTATAGAACGAGGGCAATAGTATGTATCTTGTAAAGGTGCTGTGCTAGTTCAAATAGGGTGGTGTCTCCTCTAAATGAACTTGACATTCTGGAATAGAGTGCGTTTTCAATAGGTATTAGTGGCTGCTATTATTATGAAAAATAAAGAATATGTGAAAGCACAGAAACTGTTTTTAAACCAAAATTGAGGGCCTGGATGCCAGAAAGGGATGACTTCTCACACTTATGTTTTCATTTACTAGGAATGTATGAGGAGATAACGATGGAATTTGAATGGGGAAGGAGGAGCAGCAGTTGTAGGTTAAAGGACCAGCATTGCGAAAGCAGTGATTTGTGAGATAATATGACATTTCTGATGTGGTCAGAGCTAAATAAATGGCAAGAGGTGAGCCTTAAACCATAAGGACAAGATCATAAAGAGCTTAGTGTGTCAGGCGGAAGTTGGACTTTATACTGAGAACAGTTAGGAGCCCAGTCAGAGCCATTGTGGGAATAGATAAGACTAACTTGTAGGAGGTTATTGAAATAAGACAAGGAGAGAGTGAAATAATTTAAAATATATATTAAACCCATGTTGTGAGTCAGTTACATCACACAAATACACTGTTCAGTAGACTCAGCTATCCTTCACAGTAGCAGTAAAGACTAGTCATTGAATGTTACGTATGACACCAAATGGCTACATATATTAACTCATTTTCTCATCTTAATGACTTGGTAAGGTAGATAAATAGATAAAGTAGCTAAAATAATCTTTTCATTTTAAAGATGAGAAAATGAGCTGTAGAAAGGTTAAGTGATTTACCTAGTGCAAGATTATACATATAAGTGGCAGAACTGGGGTTTCATCCCAGATTTGGTGCCAGTTGAAAGAGGCAAGTCTGGTCTCAGAATGGAGAGCTGTGATCTAGAGGAGCCTGAACAGGCAAGGAAGCTGTTTATTGGTAGTCAGAGCTTTGAAACCATGGATGATAGCTCAAGAAAACATTTTGAGAACTGGGACAGACTTACAGACGGTATGGTAATGAAAGATTCCCAAACAAAATGTTCCAGGGGCTTTGGTTTTGTGACCTACACTTGTGTTGAAGAGGTGGATGCTGCAATGTGTGCTCGGCCACACAAGGTTGATGGATGTGTGGTGGAACCAAAGAAAGCTGCTTCTAGAGAGAATTCCTAGTGTCCTGGTGTCCATTTAAGGGTGAAGAAATTTTTTGTTGGTGGTATTAAAGAAGATACAGAAAATACAATCTGAGAGACTACTTTGAAAAGTATAGCAAGATTGAATCCATAGACATTATGGAAGACAGGCCAAGTGGAGGGGATTTGCTTTTGTAACTTTTGATGATCATGACGCAGTTGATAAAATTGTTTTCAGAAATACCACACTATTAATGGGCATAATTGTGAAGTGAAAAGGGCTCTTTCTAAACAAAAAGATGCAGTCTGCTGGATCACCAAGAGGTCATGGAGGTGGATCTGGCAACTTTATTGGTCATGGTGGAAACTGGAGGTGGTGGAGGTAACTTTGGTTGTGGTGGAAACTTTGGTGGAAGAGGAGGCTATGGTGGTAGAGGTTGTGGTAGCAGAGGTAGTTATGGAGGTGGTGATGGTGGGTATAATGGATTTGGAGGTGACAGTGGCAACCATGGTGATAGTGGACCAGGATATGGAAACCAAGGTGGGGCATTTGATGGAGGAGGAGGATATGATGGTTACAATGAAGGAGGAAGTTTTGGTGAAGGTAGCTATGGTGGTAGTGGGAACTATAATGACTTTGGAAATTATAGTGGACAACAGCAATCAAATTATGAACCCATGAAGGGGGCCAGTTTTGATGGAAGAAGTGCAGGCAGTCCCTATGGTGGTGGCTATGGATCTGGTGGTGAAGTGGTGGATATGGTAGCAGAAGGTTTTTAAAAAGCAGCAGTAAAAAGCAACAGTTCTTAGCAGGAGAGGGAGCGAGGAGTTGTCAGGAAAGCTGCAGGTTGCTTTGAGACAGTCGTCTCAAATGCATTAAAGGAGCTGTAACATTCTGCCACAGAAGGAACGATAATCTTAGTCAGAAAAGTCACTGCAGCTTCAACAGGAAACCACCTTGTTCAGGACGTCATAGGCACAGTTTGCTAAAAGTGCAGCCATTGATGTAGCATAGTATCAATTAGATGTATGCTCCTGAGGTCTTTTATCTGTGGTAGCTTTGTCTTTGTCTTTGTCTTTTCATTACATTGGGTATATTGCCCTGTAAATTGTGGTAATGGTACCAGGAATAAAAAACGAAGGAATTTTTAACCTTAGAAACAAAAACAAAAACAAAAAAAAATAGGTAAACTTACCCCTCCATGAGAAGCTATTTTTCTAGCAGAGCTCCTTTTTCACCTAAGAGTAAGCCGGCTTCTCATATTATTGGTGTTGGTAAATTGTTGTAATTGCACAGGAATAAGGTCCAGGGAGACAAAAGATAACCCCTATTTTTAGTTCTATTGTCTTTACTTTTGTTTCACTTTGTAAAAGATTGGTGGTATGTATGGCTTTAGTATATGGAAGAGGAATGAATTATTAGAATTTTTGTATGGCAAGGTGGCAGAGGCCAGTGGATCTCTATAAGTTCAAGGCTAGCCTGGTTTATATATTGAGTTTCAAGCCAGTCAGAGTTACCTAATGAAACTATGTCTCAAAAAACTAAAGTTTTTGGGTTGTTTTCTAAATTAGGTTAAATTTTTATGTTAGTTTATGTACAGTTTCATAATGATTATCAGTATTTTTTTTTTTTAGAGTATTCTTCTGAAGTGTAATTTTTTTTTTAAGACAAGGTTTCTCTGTGTAACCCTGGCCGTCCTTGTACTTACTCTGTGGACCAGGCTAGCCTTGAATTTAGAGGACCACCTGCTTTTGCCTCCCAAGTTCTGGGATTAAAGGCGTGATCCACCACACCCTGCCAAAAGGTGTAAATATTAGTCTCTACTTGTTTAGTTGTACAAATACTCAGTGTATTCAATTTATAGACCAACTTTGCAGTCTTTTAGATTATTACCTCTCTTTCATTGAAAAATTGATACTGGTTTCAGAATACTTTCATTATTACCAGAGAAATGTTATAATAGTAGTCACACCATTGTTTTGACTTCCTCTAGTTTCTATTGTGTATCAATAAAGGGTATGTTTGTGTAAGAAGCTTTGAAGACATTAGAGAATAGAAACTGTTTATAGAGCAGTTGTTTATTTATCAACCTTTGTAGCACTGTTATTTTGGATTTTATCCTCCTGTCTGAAAGTACTCTCTGGTGGTTATTCTTACCCTGAGAATTCTGGCCAAAGCTATGGATTCTTTTCCTAAGAAAACACCTGTGAGATGTTCAGTGGAGATGTCAGAATAATAGATAAAGATTAGAATCCCAGTAACATAATCTATAACATGCTGTAGCTTATGAGTTATAGGTGGTTGTGGGTGGTAGCTGAAGCAGAAGCCTTAGGTTAAGTCACTTGGGATGAGAGAATATCACAAGAAAGGAAAATACCTACTAGAGTTTTAAGGAGATGGGCTTGCAAAGCAGACAGAGAGATGGATGAGTCCAGAGAGGCGTGTGAGGAAACCTAGCAACACAATTCATCCAAAGGCTAAGCAAGAAAAGTTTCAAAAAAGGAGTAGTTAGTAAGGAGAGGGCGAGTCAGTAAGGCAGGAAAGTGCTCCCTCAGCCTTTTTTCATTGTTCCCAAGGAGCCTTTTTAGACATTTTCTAACATACCGTAAATGTTAGTACACAGAATGCATTTTTGCTTATATAGTGTGGCTTTTTGGAGAGTCACAAATTATTGTAATACTTAGAAAAATTTTGTCGCTTTCAGACAGTGTTGCCTATGCACAGAATGCATGTACTAAGTGGATTAAGTAACCGTAAAGAATTGTTTTATTAGAATGCTACATCTGCCAGCTGTTTCAGAGTGAGGGAGGAAGTGTAGAACTGGAGGTTGAAAGTTGAGGTAACTGACTGAGGAGAACATCAAATGGAGGAAGGGAGTTAATGCCATCAATTTTGTCTTGTCAGCTGTACCCAAGATGTCAGCCCAGATAAAGAGAATCATCCTAGGAAGAAGGAAGTCATATGAAACTGCTTATGCTGCTGCTTGTAGTGCCTGCACTAACATGTCTTCAGTTTGATGCTGATCTTTTCTGTTGTATGTGTTTATATTTCATTTTTGAACTTTTTCACTCTGTTTCATTACTGAACTTAACAAATGTATTATGAATGTCCTCAAAATATGTTTCTTTCTTTTCTTTTTTTCTTTCTTTTGGTTCTTTGGGAAAGGGTTTCTCTATATAGCCGTGGCTGTCCTGGACTCACTTTGTAGACCTCGCTAGCCTCGAACTCATAGAGATCTGACTGTCTCTGCTTCTCTGAGTGCTGGAATTTAAGGTGTGCACCACCATGCCCCGCTCAAAGTATACTTCTTAACTGGCTGTCTTACGAAAGGTTATTTAGTCAATGGTCTCTGGAAACCCGCTTGTAGGCACACTAAAAGAGTGTTTTACTGGTCCTCTAAGTGTTCTCAATATAGTCAAGTTGATCAAGATGAACCATCACAGAGCAGAATTGGGAGGGATGCTTGGTGGCCACCATGGCATTGCACATACAGCAGTTGTAAGCACCTCAAACGCCCAGGTCACCATAGCATTGTTCACAGTAAAATGAAGTAGTGAGCAGGGTTGGGGAGATGGCTTAGCACTTAAGAGCACTAGCTGCTCTTCTAGAGGATCCAGGTTTGATTCCCAGCACCAAAGTGGTAGCTAACGACCATCCAGTTCCATGGGATCTAATGCCATCCTTTGGCCTTGGTGGGCATCTCATGTATGTGGTGCACAGACAAACATAGACAAAAGACCCATACACATAAAATTTTTAAAAAATGTTTTTAAAAATGAAAACACAGGCCTTTAATCCCAGCACTGCAGGCAGAGGCAGGCAGAGGCAGGCAGATCTCTGTGAGTTGGAGGCCAACCTGCTCTACAGAGCAAATTCCAGGACAGCCAGGGCTACATAGAGAAACCCTGTCTCAAAAAACCCAAATCAAACCAAAAAAGCAAACAAACAAAACAAAACATTCTTTTCATTTCTGGATCCTAGCCCAAAGGATCTTAGCTTACCTTTTAAGAAGTTATTTGTTTATTCCCTTTGCATCCGTATCGAAGCCCCCACCCTCTTCTCCTACCCTCCCATCCTCTTCCCCTTTACCCCCCTCCTTCTTTTCAGAAAAGGGCAGCCCCACCACCACCACCCCGTGCCAGCACATCAAGTCACATGAGGACTAAGCATATCCTCTTGCACTGAGGCCTGAAAAGGCAGCCTAGCTAGGGGAAAATGATCTAAAAGCAGGCACCCAAGTCTGTGTCAGAGACAGCCCCCACTCCGATTGCTAGGGGACCCACATGAAGACCAAGCTGGCCATCTGCTACATGTGTAGGAGACCCAGGTCCAGTCCACGCATGCTCCTTGGTTGGTGCTTCAGTCTCTGTGAGCCCCATGGGACTAGGCTAGTTGACTCTGTTGGTGTTCTTAGGCTTACCTTTTAAGTTTTGCATTTTCAGTCTCTTCCTTTCATTCTCTAGCTATGTGTGCCTGTGTTGGGGCTTCTACATCTCCTGCCTCACACGCCTTTAAGTCTTGATCTCGCCTGGTATAAAGAGATTCCCTGTGCCCAGGTTGCAATAATGAGACTTCTCACCTCTGCCCTATTACACCTTTGTGTTGTGCTGCAGTTTCAGTCATACTATAAAAACTGTTTTATGCGCTTTGAGAAATACTCAGCTTAGATTTATAGGGGTAGCTCAGAAAATACTAGCAAATGCGGGAAGGCAGTCATGAAAACATCCTTATTTAAAGTGGCCTTGTCTCTCTCCTCTGGGAGTGGCTAGTGGTTGGCTACCAGAATACAGATGAATTGGCTCCACCCTGACAACAGCCATGCCTATTTTTCTGGTTCCTATCTTTCAGTTTTTGTAGAATGATGTCTAAAACTTCAATTTCATCTAACAAAATGGATTCCCCCTGGGGCTCCCAACACTCCAGTTCCAGGCTATCTGACACCCATGAAGGCAGAACACTCAGACACATAAAATAGACTAAATACATCTTTGGAAAAGTTCAAGTATGAATTTGCTTCATACTACTTTTCAGAAGATAATTTCACTTGTTGTAAAGTAATTTTAACAGTTGGCCTGGACAACATCTATTTATGCGTTTTAGCCTTGACTCAGACATTTTTTCATTTTGGTCTGTGGGATTCAACTGAGGGCTTTGCAGGTGCTAAGCGTGCCTTCTACAACTCTGCTATGCCCCTAGCAAGTCATGTTTCCTAACCAAAGCTCTTTAAATTTTTTCATCATTTCTCTTATTGCACTCATTGCTAATTTCCTCTCTAGTTATAATTAGAGATTTAAGTAGATACAATTTGTTGATATGCAGTAAACTGTATAGACAGTATAAAATTTGTTAAATTTTTTTGTGTATGTGTGTGTGTATGTGTACACACATACATGCACAGGCATTTATAGCCTAGAGTATACACTCTGTGGTTGTTTTTGGTTTTTTGAAACAGGGTTTCTTTTGTAGTCCTGGCTGTCTTAGACTTGCTTTGGAGACTTGGCTGGCCTTGAACTCACAGAGACCCGCCTGCCTCTGCCTCCTGAGTGCTGGGAGGTGTACACTCTTAATCAGTTTTAACCTTATTTTTTGAGAAAGGGTCTTTTGCTGAACTTGGGGCTTAGCATTTCAGCTAGACTGGCTGGCCAGAGACCTTCAAGGAGATCTGTTCTGTCTGCTTTGCCAATACTGGGATTACAGACACAGGCCGCTGCACCTGGCTTTTCTTGAGTGCTGAGAATCCAAGCTCAGACCCTCATGCTGTTATGGTAAACACTTCACTGACTGAGAAATCTCCCAGCACCAAAAGTTGATCAGTTTTGACATGTATAATACATGAAAGCACCATCAGTGTCGTGACAGTAAACATAACCTGTCGTGCTGGCTGGTTTTATATCAACTTGACACAAGCTAGAGTCACCTGAAAGGAGGGAATTACAATTGAGAAAATGCCTTCCTGTGATCTGGCTGTAAGGCATTTTTAAAATTAGTGATTAATGGGGGAGCCCAGCCCACGTGCGTGATGCCATCTGTGAGCTAGTAGTCCTGGGTTCTATAAGAAAGCAGGCTGAGCAAGCCAGTAGGCAGCAACTTCTGTGGCCTTTGCATCAGCTCCTCTGGGCTCCAGCCCTACTTGAGTCCCTGCCCTGACTTCCTTCAGTGGTGGACTGTGCTGTGGAAGAGTAATCCTGATAAGCCCATTCCTCTCCAGATTACTTGTTGGTCAAAGTCACAGCAATGGACAGCCTAACTAGGACACCTGTCATCCCCAGAACTTAGCAGTCTTCTGTGCCCTCTATCTAACCCAGGCAACATTAGTCTGCTTTCTAATATGGCCAAAATATGGTTGCATATTTTAGAGTTATATTCAAGCATGCTTTGGAGATACTATGGGTTTGGTTCCCAACCACTACAATAAAGTAAATATCACAAAAGATAGTCACATGACTTGTATTCCCCTGCATATAAAAGTTATCTTTATACTATAGCATAGCCTATTAAATGTGTAATTGTATTGTATCTAAAAATATATAATATATACACTTTTTAAACTTTTTATTGGTCCTTTGTGAATTTCATGTCATACACCCCAGTCCTCAATGCCACTCATCTCCCTAACCCCTCATACCTGCCCTCTGCCCTTGCAACCTCCCTCCCAAAAGAAAAAAATCTTGTTGTGGGAGCTGTAGTATGTCACAGTGTGTCCCACAATGTACCCTTTTTGCCCATATTTCTTTGCTTGCAAATGTTTATTGTAATGAGTCACTGGTCTGGTTCGAGGCCTCTGGCTTCTACACTGTCACTACTGAAACCTCAGCAGGACTCCTGTCGGATATCCTGTGGTTGCCCTGTACTGTGGAGATCCCAGTTTGGATCTGTAGGATTGGCCCTTTCACATGCCCTAGCAGTTCATCGATGGTGTAGACACCGGGGTGGGCCAACTTAAAGCCCTGGATCCGGGCCTGGCAAGTGTCGGACCTGGTCAGCCGGCCAGCCCTCCTCTACTCTGTTCTCTACCGCTCTCTCTATGTACTCAGCTCTCTCTCACTGTTCCAGATAGCCCATTGAGTGCCCCAGCCAGCAAGCGGCAGAACTAGCTCTACTGCTCACCCCATCCAAACCATCAGGGCTTGCTCTGCCAAGTGCTGCAGCAGGCGGTAAACCAGCCCTAATCTCCCTCCTCCCCCACCCTTCTGCCACCAAGGCCAGCTCTACCCTGCTCTCCCAAGTGTCACAGCTGGTGAGAGACAAAGCTTGCTCTCCCACTTCATGACCCTGAGGCTAACTCTCCGGTCTGCCATAGATGACAAGGGATGAGGGGGATGAAGGCAGCAGAGGTGGGGGAAAGAGGATGTCTTTCCCTCCTCGTGTCACTGTACAGGAGACAAATTTTGGCGCCAGCTCAGGGTGGATCACCTGTGCCCCGCCTCGAGGATTAGTTTTGTTGTGCTGCCCAAGCAAGGCCACTCTCCAGAGTGCTACAGAAAGTGAGGATCAGGGCCAGTGCTCCTACTGTCTTGGCCCTAAGACCAGCTCTCCCACATTCTGCAGGTGGCAGGGCGTGAGGACGGGGGAGGGCATCTCTCCCTTCGCCCATGCAGCTGAATGGCAGACAAGTGGTGGGGGCCAGCTCTCCCATCCTCACTCTCCCCAGCTCAGCTGCTGTGCTATCCAAGTGAGGTGCTGAGTTGAAGGTGACTGGCTGACTAGAGTCTGGCTTGATGTCTGGTACCAAGAATGAGGAAGAGGGAGGAGAACAGTAAGTGGAGGAAGAAGAGAGAGGGACTCATGAGTTGGAGCCTTGCCTGGGCCATATAATAAGATCCTGACCAAAACAAACAAACAGAGAGAGCAACCAGTAATAAACCCTGCTTCATGACTAAGGTTTTTTTTAAAACAAGATTTTTAAAAATTAATTTTTTATTCACTTTACAACCCAGCAGTAGCCCCCGCCCTCCTTCCCTCCCAGTCCCACCCTCCTCTCTCTTCCCCAATCCCTCCTCCTCTATTCCTCAGAAATGGGGAGCCCCCCTACCCACCCACCCCAGCTTATCAAGTTTGAGCTCATCCTCTTCCTCTGTGGTAAAGTAGTCCCACTAGGGAGAAGTGATCAAAAAGCAGGCAAAAGAGTCCATGTCGGAGACATCCCCCACTCCCCTTACTAGAGGGCCCACATGAAGCCTGAGCTGCCAGTGAGTTACATCTGTGTAGGGGCCTAGGTCCAGTCCATGCGTGGTCCTTGGTTGGTGCTTCAGTCTCCACAAGCTCCTCTGGGCCCTGGTTACTTGGCTCTGTTGGTCTTCTTGTGGCGTCCTCTCACTGCTAGGTCCAGTTTCTATAATGTTCCAAATCCCTCATCTCAGCTGTGTTCATAGTAGCTGAAGCAGTAGATTCCATATCAAGAGATCATGTTCTTTGCTTACCTCTTGATTTTAACCCTAAACCTTTGTTAGCCTCCTGAAGAATGGTTCTTTCTGGCAGTGAATCCTTCCCAGAACATGTACAGTTTACATTGCCTAGACCCATTAGATTGGTCTATCTATAGGAGATATGGAAACAACATTGATCTCTTCATATGTCTCTGTCAGAGCTCTTGGGGATCCTCCGTGGGTCTGATTTGTAGCACCACAGAAACTGTGTGATAGTACACACTATAATCCCAGCACTCAGAAAGGACCAGAATATCCTTGATGTCCTGGGTAGCCTTAGTTAATGTCATCTTGACATAGCCTGGAGTTCTTTGAGAGGAAAAGCCTCAACTGAAGATTTGCCTCGATCAGTTTGGTCTGTGGGTGTATCTGTGAGGAACTGTTGTGATTATTAATTGATGAAGACAGGCCCAGCCCACTGAGTGGCACTGTTCCTGTAGTCCTGAGCTGTATAAAAAGCTAGCTAAGCACGAGCTAGAGAGCAGGTCAGCAAGCTGCATTCCTCATAATGAGGTTCCTGGTTGACTTCCTGCCCTTTACTTCCTTTTATGATGGACTGTCACCCGAAAGAATAAGATGAAGTCTTTTTTCCCTTAAGAAGGGACCAGAAGGCCAGATGTGGTGGCGCACACCTTTAATCCCAGCACTCGGGAGGCAGAGGCAGGTGGATTGCTGTGAGTTCGAAGCCAGCCTGGTCTACAAAGTGAGTCCAGGACAGCCAAGGCTATACAGATAAACCCTGTCTCGAGAAAGAAAACAAAAACAAAACAAAACAAAACCACCAAACAACAACAAAAACACAAAACAAAACCAAGAAAGGACCAGAGTGTTTCATCACAACAGAAAGGAAAGTAGAACACTTGACTACGTGGGAAATTCCAGGCCAACTTGGAACACATGGGACCTGTCATGAAATTTCTTTCCAGTAAACAACATTTTAAATGGGTGTTTTGTCATTTAGGCTTTGCTCCATTTAGGACACAAACAAAGTACAACTGGTAAAATTCTTAAGTCTCTAAGGATTTTCAGATTGGGAAATAAACATTGGCTTTAACTTAAAAGGAGCTTTAGCACCTACAGATAGTCATCTCAGGCTTTGAAGCGTTGTAGACAGGCACTGACTTGGCCTTAAAGCTCCAATGAAGTTTGTAAGCAAGCTTTAGTATGGGCATATATTATCTTTTGTCTTAGCTAAGTACCTGCCAGATGAGATAAGGTGTGTATTTCAGTCTTAAAAGAAGCTGGTTGTACCAATTTTACTACAAACAAAGGAAAGCCACAGACAAGAAATGGATCCAATCCAGAAGAGGTGTCCTGTAAATTCAGCCTTGCACAGCTCCAGGACATGAACAAAGTAGAGACAAATTATTTGCAAGACTGTAGTATAAATTGCCTCTTGTTCAGTTTCCAATTGAATTATATTTCTGCCTGAGACATTATGAGCAGTTTTTACTCCACACTTTTCTATAAGCATTCTTAGCAAAGGGAATCAAACAACATGGTATGAGGGCAACATATGTTTACCAAGTGTGTTGTACCCCAGGGACAGAATTGATTTAACAGTCAAAATAAGGAAGAGAGGGAGAGAGTGAGTGAAGCTACATTATGACACTGCAAAATCCAACATCCATTAGAAAATTTTTTAAAAAATCTTTTCTTCCTGCAGGAGTAGATGCCTTCTTTTATAAAGTCTTAAACCTATAGTTTGGAGCAGTTAAACAATATCTATTAGCTGGCAATCTAGGACCTGAATAAGGCTTGATCAATGGCAAGGGAGTTTGATTTCTTTGTCTTGCAATATCTAACACAAAAAATCTCTCAGGGGAGGAGAAGTGAAAGACTGGTCAGGTCGGCACTGAATTGCCAATCGCAATCATCTGCATCAACAGTAGCTTTCTTAGCATGGCTTGAATAAGTCTTAGCATCATCTAGAATTGTGGTCACATATCGGAAGGCAAGTTCCAACATCTGCTTCATAACTTTTGGCTCATATTCTGTAATCCCCATATTCTTCAGGATTTGTGCTATCATCTGTGCATCTTTCACCATGCTCTTGGGAGAAGCTATCTTGCCAGACTCCATGTCTGTTTCAACTAAAGTACGCACTCCAGTGGCCCTCACAGGGCAGAGGTTTACAATGCAGATGCCTGCCGCTCAGTCCCCTGCTGTAAAGGCTACAATTCCTGCAACATCAGCAGTTCAGAATGTTCTCATTAATCCATCATTGATTGGGTCCAAAAGCATTCTTATTATTACTAACATGGTATCACAAAATACAGCCAATGAGTCAGCAAATGACTGTGATAATTTGTAACCTAGCCTTGATGCATATAATGTGTATACTTGGTCTTGAATCCATTGTACTGAAATCGAACAAGCATGTTAGATGTTTTAAAGCTATATTTTAGAAAATGGTATTTAGTAAGTATACTTATTATGCTTTTTGGTTGAAATGTTTAGTTTTAATAGAACTAGTAATGGTTTTTTCATCAACCTTTATGCATAAAAAATAAAATTGTCATTTATTTAAAAAAAAACCTTTTCAAAGAATTGGAAAGAGAAGAGATTTTTTTAAATTTTTTTTATTTTTTATTTTTTATTTTTTTTACTTTGGTGAAGAACATCTATTTAAAAACTTACTGCTAATGCATTTCATATGAAAGACTAAATGCTTTCTTCCCAAGTCAGAGGCTGGCCATTCTTGTCGCATCTAGTCAAGTCATACTGAAAGTTCTAGTCAGTGCAGTCTGGCAATAAAACGAAATAAAGCAATCTAATTATGTTGAGAGATACTAACTTGTGCTTTTGCCCTTCTGATGTGGGCTTCAGGGTCACACTGGTGCTAGAAAATGAGTTGGGAAGCAGTTTTCTTCAGTCTTGTTGGATGAATGACAGCTGGCTTGATTTCTTCCTTAAGCATGTGGTAGGATTTGCCTTTAAACCCATCTGGGTATGGAGTTCTCACTGTGAAAAACCCCTCTCTCTCTCTCTCTCTCTCTCTCTCTCTCTCTCTCTCTCTCTCTCTCTCTCTCTCTCTCTTTGTGACAGGGTTTTTCTTGTATACTTTTGGCTGTCCTGGCCTCTCTTTGTAGACCAGGCTGCCCTTGAACTCAGAGATCAGCCTGCCTCTGCCTCCCCAAATACTGGGATTACAGGTGTGCTTCATTGCACCTGACTGTGAAAAAGGAATGTAAGTAATGTATATTTTTCACATTGTTAGTCAACTTGTCAAATTTATTGGCATAAAATTGTCCCAAGCTTTCTATATTACAGTAGAATTTATAATTATAGCATTTTACTTCTATGTTAATAATTTGTATCTTTTCCCTTATAGTTTGAGTGGCTGAACAGTTATCAATCTACTTTTTACTTCAGTAGTTTTTCTATTATTTCTATTTTCCATTTGTCAATTGTTTCAGACCTCTATTATTTCCTTTACTTACATCTATTTCTTTTCTTGTACATGAATTTTCCTTTGTAAATTTCTTAAGATAGAAGCTATATGAGGCCCTTTTTATTTTATTTTTCTAATATAGGCATTTAATGCTGGAAATCCCTACTGCATACTATTTTTTTATTTTATGTATGTGGATATTTTTCCTGCATATATGTCTATGTACCATGTGTGTCCTGTTGTCTGTAGAGCCAGAAAGAGGATCGGATCCTCTGCAATTGGAGTTATCTACAGTTGTGAGCTGGTGTGTAGTTCTGGGAACCCAAGTAGTGCTCTTACCCTGGAGCCATTTCTCCAGCCTCTTACTAACTACTCTTTTTTTTGGTTTTTGAGACAGGGTCTCTCTGTGTAGCCTTGGCTGTCCTGGACTCGCTTTGTAGACCAGGCTAGCCTTGAAATCACAGCAATCCGCCTGCCTCTGCCTCCCAAGTGCTGGGATTAAAGGTATGTGCCACCACGCCCGGCTTACTAACTACTCCTTACCTGCGTCTATTAAATAATTTCATTCAGTTAAAAATTATTCCTAATTTCCACTTTGTTATTCAGAAGTATTTCCCAAATATACTGGGTTTTGTAAAAATTTTGTCTTAATTTTGTTACTAATTTCTAACCAAATTCTAATGTGGTCAGAAAAATTTGCTGTGTATTACCTGAATCCTTTTGAACATATTGACATTGGTTTTGTAGTCTAGGGCAGAGGTTCTCAACCTTCTTAACACTGCGACCCTTTAATACAGTTCCTCGTGTTGTGGTGTCCCCCAACCATAAAATTATTTTTATTACTACTTCATAACTGTAATTTTTCTACTGTTATGAATTATAATATAAATATCTATGTTTTCCAATGGTCTTTGGGAACCCCTAGGAAAGAATTGTTCAACCTCCAAAGGGGTTATAACGTTGGTCTAGCATATTGTCTATCTTGGTAAAATGTACAAGAAAGTACAAGAGCTTTATAGTAGGAAAATATATATTATTCTTAAAATCTTATAGTATTCTATAAATGTCAATTAGGTCAATTTGTTTCGTAGAGTCATATCATTTTCATTATTCTGCCTTCTTACTGTGTCAGTAATTGAGGGAGGGACATTGAAATTTTTGTGTATATTTCAATATTTTAATAAGTCTTTATAGTTAATAAATCTTTACAGTTCTATCAGTTATTACCTTGTATGTGTATATATATTCACATATGTTTTGATATATATAAGACATTATAAACATATAAAACTTATAAAGATATGGTATTAGAAGACATTAAATCCCTGGAACTGGAGTTACAGGTGTTTGTCAACTACTGTGTGGGTGCTAGGAATTAAATTCAGGTCCTCTGGAAGAGCAGCCAGTGCTCCTAACTGCTGAGACAGCTCTTCAGACCCCAAGATGTTATGTGTATAATGGTGTTATTGTTGTTGTTGTTTTTCGAGACAGGGTCTTTCTGTGTAGCCTTGGCTGTCCTGGACTCACTTTGTAGCCCTGGCTGTCCTGGACTCACTATGTAGACCAGGCTGGCCTTGAACTCACAGAGATCTGCCTGCCTCCTGATTACTGGGATTAATGGCATGAGCCACCACTGCCCAGCTCCAATATATATTTTTTATGTGTGCTACTATGGATTTACCCCAAAGTCTCATGCATGCTAAACAGGCTCTCTACCACTAAGCTATAAACTAAACCCTACATATATATTTAGTATCTATTTTTAGGTTTAAAAATGTTTGGGATATAGGCCTGGTGTGGTGTTTAATACCAGCAGCTTCAATTCTGAGGCAAAGGCAGGTGGAACTATGTAAGTTCAATTCTAGTTTGGTTCATATCATAAGTTCCAGGCCAGTCAGACCTATGTAATAAATCACTGTATCAAAAAAAAAAAATAGTGTGGGTATATCTCCTTTTTTATCTCTTACCATTTTCTTTGTTCTGAAATATATACTAGCTGTATGATTTATATGATCTATACCTGCTATACTTACATATATATGCTTCCTTTTAATTACTGAGATATAGTGTACCTTTTACAAATTATTTATTTTTGTTTTGTTGTTGTTGTTGTTGTTGTTTTTGAGACAGGGTTTCTCTGTGTAGTCCTGGCTATTCTCTATTTTTAATTTTTTATGTATTTACTTAATGTAGATGCATGTTTTCTCTGCATGTATGTACCATGTTCATACTGTGCCAAGGAGGCCAGAAGAGCATGTCAGATTCCCTGTGAGTGGACTTGTCAGCCATCATCATATTGGTGGTAGTAATGACTCAGAGGTCCTCTGGAAGAAAAGCTGGATTTAAATTTCTCACATTCTTGTTTGTTTGTTTGTTTGTTTGTTTGTTTTTCAGGCAAAGTTCTCTTTGCCCAGACCGGACTTGAATTTGTGATTCAGTTTCCTTGGTTTCTCAAGAACCTGGGATTGCAGATGGGTACTGCTATGCTTAGTGTGTTCTCTCTCTCTCTCTCTCTCTCTCTCTCTCTCTCTCTCTCTCTCTCTCTCTTCCCCCCCTCCCCCCTTTGAGGCAAAATCTCATGTAACTCAAGCTAGCTTTGAACTGTTGATTCTGCCTCTGTCCCTTAGACATTAAGATTACAGGAATGTACCACATCTAATTTCATGTGATGCTGGGGGCTGAGCCCAAGGCTTGCTGCATCCTAAACAAGCATTCTACCAACTGAGGTATGTCCTCAGATTTGTTTTTTAATGGTAGTTATTCTGATTAGTATTAGATGATCTTTTTGTTGTTTGTTGTTTTGAGAGTGGGTTTCTCTGTGTAGCCCTGGCTGCCCTCGAACTCACTCTGTAGATCAGGCTGGCCTTGAACTCAAAGAAGTCTTCTTAAAGGTATGTGCTACCATGCCCAGCTAGATTTTTTTTTACTTTGCCTTGCATTTCCTTGATATAGTGAGTGATGTTATTGTTTTACATGAGTGTTGGCCTATTTGTATATCATCTTTGGAGAAATGGCTACTGAATTTCTTTACCTGATTTTTAATCTGACTAATTTTGTGCTTTTTCATTTGTATCCCCTTTGTTGTGATTCACTATGTTTTCAGATTTCTATCTCTGACAAAATCATATTTAGGATCTTTTTGCCTCAGAAATTGCAGCTTTCTCCCTTGGAAGATTTATTTCCGTCTTTTTCATGGTACTTCTTGCTGTTAACACAGGGTCTCACTATGTATATGTAGTGGAGGTTGACCTGGAACTCGCTGTGCAAATCAGGCTCGCCTCAAACTTTGGATGATCCTCTTGCTTCAGCTGAGATGTGCATGTGCCACCGTGCCTAGTAGAGTTTTTTTATTTTGAACGTATAGAATGTGATTGTAATAGCTGTATGAACGTATAGAATGTGATTGTAATAGCTGTATGAACGTATAGAATGGGATTGTAATAGCTGTATGAACGTATAGAATGGGATTGTAATAGCTGTATGAACGTATAGAATGGGATTGTAATAGCTGTATGAACGTATAGAATGGGATTGTAATAGCTGTATGAACGTATAGAATGGGATTGTAATAGCTGTATGAACGTATAGAATGGGATTGTAATAGCTGTATGAACGTATAGAATGGGATTGTAATAGCTGTATGAACGTATAGAATGGGATTGTAATAGCTGTATGAACGTATAGAATGGGATTGTAATAGCTGTATGAACGTATAGAATAGGATTGTAATAGCTATATGAATGTCCTTCTGTTTAGTTCTAGTACAACAGTCCAGTCGTAGTTGACCTTGACTGATGATTCTGTTCCTTGTGGGTCGTTTCTCTGCCTCTTGTGCGTACTTGTTATCTTAATCCGTGTCCTGTCGCTGTGAAGAGACACATGGCCGAAGCAGCTCTTTTTTTAAAAAGCATTCCGTTGGGGCTTGCTTACAATTTCAGAGGTTTAGTTCATTATCGTCTTGGTGGGAAGCATCCAGGCTGGCCTCAAACTCAGAGATCCACTTGCCTCTGCCTCTCAAGTGCTGGCACTAAAGGTGTGTGTTACCATGCCCCATTTAGGGCTTTTGAAACCTCAAAACACAGCCCTAGTGGCACACTTTCTCCAACAAGGCAATGCCTCTTAATTTCAAATATTGTCACTCCCTGGTGACCAAGCATTCAGTCTGTAAGCCTACGGGGGCCATTCTCATTCAAACCACCACACTAGGTAAGCTTTGATAGGTTATCTCTACTTGTTGGAAGCCCACCCCCAACCCCAGTGTCACACAAACCTAGGCATATCTCAGGAAAGGTCTCTAATCTAAGAAAATGCTTCTGTAAGACTGGCCAGGAAGAGAAAGCCAGTAAGTAACCTTCCTCCACAGCTTCTCCTTTGATTCCTGCCTCCAGGTTCCTGCCTTGAGTTCCTGCCCACTGTTCTCTCATTGATGGGTTGACTTTTGAGTTGTAAGATGAAAAATAGACCCTTTCTTCCCCAAATTGCTTTGGTCATGGTGTTTATCACAATAGTAGAAACCCTAACTGAGACAATATCTAACGTTTTGATTTATTTTTTACCTTTTGGCAGGTAAATGTATAGCTGTTACAAATGTCTTTTAGTTGGGGAATCCACCAGGCTCCATTTGAATTCTCCTTCCCTGTGCTATTGTCTAGAAACTTTGAAGGCACTAATGGCTTGCGTTAATAGGGGTTGCTTTTTATATTTCCCATCTTTTAGGGACCACTGTGTTTTCCTTGTTGATGCCAGTGTCCTGAAAACTGTTATTATTTGCTTTTTTTCTTTTTTCTTTTTTTCTTGAGACTGGGTTTCTCTGTATAGCGTTGGCTACCCTGGAACTAGCTCTGTAGACCAAACTGGCCTCAAATTCATAGAGATCCACCTGCCTCTGCCTCCCAAGTGCCTACAGTAAAAGTACATGATACTGCTGCCCCAGCCGTGTGTGTGTGTTGTGTGTGTGTGTGTGTGTGTGTGTGTGTGTGTGTGTGTGTGTACAAATCTTGTCCCTGTTATACCATTTGGTAATGTCAAATGTCCTGCCTACCAGTACTTGCAGCCTGAACCTGTTCTTTTGCTGAGATTATTACGGAAAATGTCTTACTGATCATTTCTCATTTCCATTTGAGAGTCAACTTACATAGGTGGTTAGAAGACAAGCTCCGATTCCCCTCCCGCCCGCCCCTCGTCTACCTGTGAAATCTGTTCTTCTTCCTCTTCCCAAGGGAAGGATCTGTTCCCTGTTCCCAGGGAGATCCTTGTCCCCCCCACCCCATCCACCTTGTTACTTAGCCTCTCTGGATCTGTGGACTGACTGTAGCATAATCGTCTTTTACTTTTCAGCTAATATCCATATATGAGTGAATACATATCATTTTTGTCTTTCTGGGTCAGGGTTACCTCACTCAGGATGATCTTTTCCAGTTCCATCCATTTGCCTACAAATTTCATGTTGTTGTTTTTAATAGCTGAATAAAACTCCATTGTGTAAATGTACTACATTTTCTTTATCCATTTTTTGGTTGAGAAACATCTAGATTGTTTCCAGTTTCTGGCTATTACGAATAAAGCTGCTATGAGCATAGTTGAGCAAGTGTCCTTGGAGTAGGAGGAAGCATCCTTCAGGTGTATGCTCAGAAGTGGTATAGCTGGGTCTTGAAGTAGTCTGATTCACAATTTTGACTTCAAAAGTGATTGTACAAGTTTGCATTCCCACTAGCAATGGAGGAGTGTTCCCCTTTCTTCACATCATCACCAGCATGAGCTGTCACTTTTGGTTTTTTTCCTAGCCATTCTGACAGGTGTAAGATGGAAGCTCAAAGTCATTTTGATTTGCATTTCCCTGATGGCTAGTGACGATGAACATGTCTTTAAGTGCTCCTCAGCCATTTGGGATTGTCTCTTGAAAATTCTCTGTTTAGATCTGTACCATATTTTAAAACTTGTGTTATTTGGTTTGTTGTTGTCTAGTTTCTTGAGTTATTTATATGTTTTAGATATTAGCTCTCTGTCAGATGTGGAATCAGTGAAAATCTTTTCCCACTCTGTGGGTTGCCATTTTGTCCTATTGATGATGTCATTTGCCTTGAAGAAGCTTTGCAGTCTCATGAGGCCCCATTTATTAATTGTTGATCTTAGTGCCTGTGCTATGAGTGTTCTGTTTAGGAAGTTCAGGTTTTATGTTGAGGTCTTTGATCTACTTGAACTTCAGTTTTGTGCAGGGTGGTAAGTATGGGTCTATTTGCATTGTTTTATATACTGACATGGTGTGGAGGAGGGAAAGAGGAAATACTGAGAGAAATGGCAGGAATTGGGAGGAATTTCAGGAGCAGGTGGAAACCTAGTGCAATGGAAATTCCATGAAATCAAAAGTTACCCTAGCAAAAAACTCCTAGTAATGGGGAACACAGAGCCTGAACTGTCCAACCCAGCCACAAAACCTTCAACCTACACTTGGTCCCAGAGTGTGCTGGAGCTAGAGCCTAGCAGAATCTTTATCAAAGAAGCCAGAGAGACTTCATCCAGCAACTGATAGGAGCAGACGCGGAGTCCTGCAGCCAAACATTTGGTGGAACTTGAGGAGTTCTGCTGAGGAGGGGGAGAAAAGAATGGAGGAACCAGAGGAGGCAGGGACACAACACAGAGTCATGGCCCACAGAAATGAATTGATTGGGACTAATGGGGGCTTGCGGAGCTCAGGGAATCTGTAGGGGGCTGAGCTAGGTCCTACATACAGATATGTTATGGCTGGATAGCTTGACGTTCTTGTGGAAATCCTAACAGTAGGAGCAGAGGCTTTTGCCTGCTTGAGGGAACCTTTTCCCCCTACTAGGTTGCCTCATCCAGCCTTCAAGTGATGCTATGTGCCTGGTCTTATTATAGGTTTTATGTCTCTCTTTTTTTGTTTGTTTGGTTTTGGTTATTTGTTTATTTTTCAAGATAGGGTTTCTCTTGTAGTCCTGGGTGTCCTGGATTGCTTTGTAGATCAGGCTGGCCTCGAACTCACAGAGATTTGCCTGCCTCTGCTTCCTGAGTGCTGAGATTATAGGCGTGCTCCACCTTGCCTGGCTGTTATGCTGCTCTTGTTTGATGAACCTGGGAGGCATGCTATTTTCTGAGGGGAGGTGTGAGGAGGGGCTGGGGACAGGAGCAGCTGCGGGTGGGGGAGGGCAGGGGCTGTGGTTGAAATATATGAGACGGGGTGGGGGGGGTGGGGGGGTGGGGGAAGATAAGTTCAGGTCAGCCAGCACAAACACTTTTTGAAGATGCTCTTGGATTGCTAAGCTGATTTTGTGAATCCCAGTTTTGAGGGAATTTCTTGAGTTATTTAAATCAGGAAACTAATTTTAAATAAATGCGTTAGAAAATTTCTAAGTACATTTTATTTCATTTTTAGAATTAAGAAAAGGAAAGAACAACAGCGCTATGCTGAAGAGCAGAGACTTCTAAGAATGAGCTGTCATGAAGAACCTTATTCAGAAGAGAAGATAAGTGATGTTTTAGCCCAGCTACAACTTGAAGAAATAAAAGGAGCCAGAGAAAAACAGCAACAGAGAGAAAAAGAATATGTAAGGTGATTTTAAACGTTCTGCAGTAAATTCTGGCTTAAAAGAGACGTAGTTGAAAAATAGGCTTTCTCAGCCTTCACTTACCAGGAAACTGAGACAGAGGGGAGGACATTCTAGTGGGACTCTAGATGAGAGAAGCATGGGAGAATGGCAAAGTAGAAGGATCCAGAAGGTCCTAGAAACCTACAAGTAGAACATTATGATAGGCAGATTTGGACACGGGTCCCGCTCAAACTAAGGCGCCAGCCAAGGACAATACAGGCCGTAAAACTTTAAACCCCTACCCAGATCTAGCCAATGGTCAGAACACTCTCCACAGTAGAGTGGAGAGTGAGATATGACTTTCTCACATACTCTGGTGCCTCACTTTTGACCATGTCCCCTGGAGGGGGAGACCTGGTGGCACTTAGAGGAAGGACAGCAGGTTACCAAGAAGAGACTTGATACCTTATGAACATATACAGGGGGAGGTAATCCCCCTCAGGAACAGTCATAGGGGAGGAGAATAAGGGGAAAATGGGAGGGAGGGAAGAATGGGAGGATACAAGGGATGGGATAACCATTGAGATGTAACAAGAATAAATTAATAAAAAAAGGAAAAATAAATAAAATAAAAAATAAAAAATAAATGAAAATAGGCTTTCTCATATTCCTTAACAGACTTGGTTTAGCCTGGTGGTGGTGACCCACGCCTTTAATTCCATCACTCAAGAGGCAGAGACAAGTGGAATTTGAGGCCATCCTGGTCTACATAGTGAGTTCTAAGATAGCCAGAGCTACACACAGAAACCCTGTCTCAAAAAAAAAACCAAAAACCAGAGTTGACGGCCATGGTGGCTCATGCCTACAATCCCAGCACTCAGGGAGGCAGAAGCAAGTGGGTGTCTTTGAGTTCAAGGCCAGCCTGGTCTACAGAGTCAGTTCTAGGACAGCCAAAACTACACAGAGAAACACCATCTTGAAAGACCAAAACAGACAAACAAACAGAGAGACACTGTATGTCTTCTCATACTTTTCCTTACTTAGCATGCATACTCCACTATGGTGTTGATTGGCTAGGACTTCTTGGGACTAGTACTGTATTTTCTTAGTGCTATTTTGCACTGCATAGGAAGACAGATACAGAGCAAAGAAAGCTGGCTATAAAACCAGGATTTATGCTTATTATTCTCCTAGTAGTTGATTTACCTGACCATAGTGTATTTTTATAGATATGTAGAAGCTTTACGAGCTCAGGTCCAGGAGAAAATGAAGCTTTATAATATCACTTTACCTCCATTATGCTGTTGTGGTCCTGATTTTTGGGATGCACATCCTGACACCTGTGCCAACAATTGCATCTTCTATAAAAACTACAGAGGTAAGTTTCTTAAGGAAAAGCTGTATCCTGATAGTAATTAAAATTATATGTGTGTGTGTGTGTGTGTGTGTGTGTGTGTGTGTGTGTAGGGATGTGGTGCTTTTTTTTCTTTCCTCCTGTCCATTCCTCAAGAGCCCACTTTAAATGGTACAGCTTCTGACATCTTTCCAGTGTTTCCCTACTTGTTCATTCATATCCATCTTCATATTATGGTGACATTTTGTATATGCTTGTGGTGTGGAAGCCCTTCACTACAACTTTTATTTTTGTTACCATTTCTGTATTCTCTTTTCTTTCCTTACACAGTGTTTGCTCTATTATAAGTACTCAATAAATATTTATTCAGTGGCTAGAATTAATGCCTATGGCCTTTGGGGTAAAGAAGCAGTACTAATAGGAAAAAGAAGTGGGAGTGCTGTATAGAATCTGACTCTATTCATCATGTGCAAACCTTCATTTGCAGCATATAATCGGGCCTTGCATTCAGTCATCAATTCTTCTGATATCTCCGAGGGGAACGCAATTCTTCGAAATGCCATTCGTAATTTTGCTTCTGCACATAGACGGACTGCAAAAAAAGTCTCCAATAAGACTCTGAAATCAGTGCCAGTGACTGGTAGTATTTCCACCTTCATTTAAAATCAACCACAAAAATTAATTAGGAAAGAGTATTAAAGTATATAAGATGTATTATCTGGAAAGAAAGTAATTCTACATAATAACTATGTATAACTAGATATCTGCCTTGGGACTAACGCTGAAAGTTGGCTTCCAAGCTTGTCTCTTCTTTGGTTTCAACCAGTGGAACCTGTTCTTTTTAAAGTAATTATAAAAGTAAGGTTCCTCTAGATTTTTGCTGTCATTTAAAAGTGTCTTTTTAAAAAAAAAAAAAAAAACGTATGTAGTAAATGAGTGCTCTATCTGTATGTACACCTGCAAGCCAAAAGAAGGATTCAGATCCCAGGATAGATGGTTGTGAGCCGCCATAAGGTTGCCAGGAATTGAACTCAGGACCTCTGGAAGAGCAGACAGTGCTTTTGAATCTTAACAGTATTGAACATGTCTGAATGAAGCACAAAGGAATTGGCTTCTGAGCTCTAACGGTTATCTGTGCTGCCATTGGCTTTCCTAGTTTTATATAATAATTACAGATGAGAATTTGAATTTGGTATACATTTTAAAATATTTTCCTACTGTTTCTTTTTCTCTTGGCGGAGGTGATTTTTTTTTTTTTTTTAACTTTTTGAGACGGGCTTCTTTGTGTGGCCTTGCCTGTCCTGGACTCAATTTGTAGACCAAGCTGGCTTTGAACCCACAGAGATTCCTGCCCCCCACCCCGCCTCTGCTTCCCAAGTGCTGAGATCACAGGCATGCGCCGCCGCCCCTGGCTTCCTCCTGTTTTTTTTATTTTTTTAAATTATTGCCTCTTTTCTTATTCAGTGATGTTGGAGGTAGAATTTTTAGATTTCATTTTTATTTTCTTGAAATTTTGTTTATTTTTATTTTATTTATATGAGTGTTTGCCTCAATGTATGTCTGCATCATGTGTGTACATTGCCTCTGGAGACCAGAAGAAGGCATCAGATTCCCAGAGACTAGAGTTACTGATGATTGTCAATGCCATGTAGGTGCAGGGTATTCTTTTTTTTTTTTCCCCCTGGAACTCACTGTATAGTCCAGGCTGTCTTTGAACTCAGAGATCTACCTACCTCTGCCTCCCACATGCTAATGAGTAAATTTCATAAGTTATATATAAGGTTAAAAGGTTAAGTTCTGCCTCATTTCTCTATCTTAAAAAAATCTGCTGAATGGTATACCTGGAGAAATGTGCCATAACTATTATGAATTTGTTACTTTTCACATTATTTTTTTTCTTTTTTAAATTTTTTATTAATTTATTCAGATTACAATTCAATTGTTATCCTATCACTTGTATTCTCCCGTTCCTTCCTCCCGCTTTCACCCTATTCCCCTCCCCTAGGTCTATGACCGAGGGGGACCTCCTCCCCCACTATATGGTCATAGGCTATCAAGTCTCATCTTGGTAGCCTGCTTATTCTTTCTTTGAGTGCCATCAGGCCTCCCCACCAAGGGGAGGTGGTCAAATACGGGGCACCAGAGTTCATGTCAGAGTCAGTCCCTGCTTTCCACATAACTGTGGAGAATGTCCTGACCATTGGGTAGATCAGCATAGGGGTTTGATGTTTACTACTTGTATTGTCCTTGGTTAGTGCAATAGTTTGAACAGATAACCCTGGGCCCTGATCCACCCATCACGATGATCTCACATTATTTCTTGATGCAATATTTGAAATGATTAAAAACAGCACTTGGGGGCTGGAGAGATGGTTCAATGGTTAAGAGCACTGGTCGCTCTTTTAGAGGACCCAGGTTCAATTCCCAGCAACTTCACAGCAGCTCACAACTGTCTGTAACTCTAGGTCCAAGGAATTCAGCACCTTCACACAGACATAAATGCAGTCAAAACACTATTCACATACAGTAAAAACAAAGTAAAGAAAATTTAAAAAACAAAAACTAGCACTTAGGCTATGCCACAAAACAAAGGCCTATACTCCAGCCAGGCTAGTGAAAGAGTCAAAGTTACAAAAACGAGAACATTGACCATGTATTTAACTACATTCGTTAATTATCCAGTTTAATCAGAGTACTTTTGAAGTAAGTATATATTTTATTTGGTCTTAAAGAAGTAAATTTTAATAGTTCTCTCTATATATAATTTACATATTAAAATACAGTGATTTTTTTTTTTAGTACATTCACAACCATCACTAAAAGACTCCGTGACCTATCAGTCAGTATTACCTATGTGTTTGCATACTTAAAAGTAAGATCTGAAACCCAGGCTTGCACACTGTATCTGTAGTAACATTTACTCAGAACAACCTGCATATACGTTGATGGATGGAGGGATTAAAATATATGCACACTTAAAGCAGAAGGGTTTTCAGACTTCAGAAAGTGTTCCTGTCACATATTTCAACACTATGCTACGCTGAAATAAAGCAGTCACAAAAAGGCAAGTGTTACACAGTGCTATTCATGTGAGGTCCAGAAAGTAGTGAGATTTCAGAAACAATAAAATAATGGAGGCCTTGTCATTTAATGGTACAGAGTTTTAGTTTTGCTGGATTAAAATGTCCTAGAAGTGCCAGGCGAGATGGCATATGCCCTTAATTCTAGCTCTCAGCAGGCAGATCTCTGTGAGTTTGAGGCCAGCGTGGTCTACAAAGTGAGTCCAGGACAGCCAAGGCTACACAGAGAAACCCTGTCTTGAAAAACCAATACACACACACACATGTGCACGCGTGCGCATCCTAGAAATCTGCTTCACAGAGTGTGAATATACTTACCTACTGAACTGTACACTTAAAATGTTACAATGCTAAAGTTTAGTTTGTGGAGTATCTGATTCTCCCAGGAGTATCAGATCACCCGGAGCTGGAGTTACAGGCAGTTGTGAGCTGTCTGATGTGGGTGCTGGGAGTTGAACTCTGGTCCTCTGCAAGAGCCGTATGTGCTCTTAACCACTGAACATCCCCTAGTTGATGTGACCTATTAATGTGTAAATTTTTTTAGCCTCAAAAACATTGCAGCATTTTAAACATACAAAAATAGCAGAACACTGAAACTTGTGCTCAGGTATAACTTGCACTGTCAGTGTTTCTTTGCACACATTGAAGAACTGTGCAGTTTGTCTAGTAATTAGTGTATATCTACTGTACATAACTTAAGGGGAAAAAAACCCAAAAGTTCTCATGTTAGCTTCTCTTTTTCAGAGCTGAAGAATGTCAGCAAAATGCTACATCACATAGAAAACCACAAGACATCCTGAAGCCATTGGAAGCCATCACAGTGTCAACAGATGCAGCCTATAGGGCATACCTTGAGCTATAGCCCTTCCAAAAGGCATTTTCCCCATACCAAGCAAGGAGCATCAAGAGTTTGTTTTCTTTGCTTTGTTTACTTTACAAACTATAGAGGATGTCCAGTTTACAGCCAGTAACCATGCTAATGTCACTTCACAAGCCGAAAACAAAATGCCAGAAACATCTTCAAACACCTTGTCATACCAAAGGCAAAATGCAAAGTGAGAAGAACACAGGAGCGTTTTAGGCGCTCCAGACACAGGTGTCCACTTTATGTAAACCAGAGGCTTTGAGGAACGTCAGTGTGGTTGTGGTCATAGTCTAAATTAAACCCAATGAGGACGATAGACACAACTCAAGATGCGTGCATCAGGTGGGCGGTGGTGGCGCATGCCTTTAATCCCAGCACTCGGGAGGTGGAGGCAGGCGGATCGCTGTGAGCTTGAGGACAGCCTGGTCTACAAAGTGAGTCTAGGACAGCCAAGGCTACACAGAGAAATGCTGTCTTCCCCCCCCCCCCCTCCAAAAGCATGGATCATAGTATTCCCTTCTCTATGGTATTTGCAAGGAGAAAGCATTGTTTTTAGCTGATCATGGTGGTACATACCTATAACCCCAGTACTATGGAGGCTGATGCAGGAAAGGAATGTCAGCAGTTTGAGGCCAGCTAAGTTTGATAAAACTGTCTCAAAAATTTTTTTAAATCAAATAAAATAGTTGTTTTTTCTTCTGCTGCTGTTGGCTGTTCCTCATCTTCCTTTTCCTCCTTTTTGTGAACAAATTCAATGGGACCCTTTTTACCATCAAACTTTCCCTTCAACTGGTGCTTGTGATGTCCTTCTCATATTTCTCCCTCTGCTCCACCACCTCACTCTGATGTGTGGCTGCTTTTCTCTGCCACGTAAGCTGTTCAGCATTTCACTCAACTGTTGTGCTTGTTTGTTCGTTTGTTTAGCCACATCTGCAAATAGAGATTCCTAGGATTGTGGCTTTGATCCTGGGTTAAAATTCTGAACAAACAAGAATTTGGAGAGTAGTCTCTGGCGGTAGCCGTGGGCGTCCCTCGGGCCCTCCTGCCAGCTCGCCCACGGTCCTTCCTTCCCAAATGCGGCATGTTTTGTCCAGCTTCACCGTTTCATCAGTTTTAAGTTTTCTTTCCCAGACATTGTCTGCATTTCTTAGAGCATTTAGGAAATCCTGCAATATTGAGAAGGACATCTGGTTTTTCTCTTGTGGTCTTCTCTGTCTGTCTATACAAAGAGCTGTCATAAACCCTTTGTTTCCTGGGGTCACCTTTAGCCATCCTGATGTATTGTTCTCTAGGAAGCACAGCACAATTCAAGGCTTCCTGGCCTCACACTAGCTGCCTCTGTGACAACCAGTTCTTACATGTTTGTTACTAATTTAAAATAAAATATAAAATAATAAAATAAATAAAATTTAAAACTTAACAATAAAACAGAAGGAAGCCATAATAGCAGTTGCTTTTGAGTCTTCCCACTATAAAAATCCCTTTCCAGAGCTGGAGAGATGGCTCAGAGGTTAAGAGCACTGACTGCTCTTCCAGAGGTCCTGAGTTCAATTCCCAGCAACCACATGGTGGCTCACAACCATCTATAATGTGATCTGATGCCCTCTTCTGGCCTGTAGGTGTACATGCCAGCAGAGCACTGTATATATAATAATAAATAAATATACTTTTAAAAAATCCCTTTCAAATCCTAGGTAACCATTAATCTATTTCTTCTATGTGTAAATTAGCCTGTATGTGACTTGTCTTATAAATGGATTGCCCGATATGAGCTCCTTTGTGACTGAACTTTTTCAGTTAGCTTGATGTTGAGACTTCTCTGTGTTGTCAGATTCATTAATGTTAGTACTTTGCATTGTTGAATAGTATTGATAGTAATAATAAAACCATATCTATTCATTCATCAACTGGTAGACATTTGGGTTTTTCTACTTGGTTATTATGAATTCTGCTATGAGCTATTGTTCTCAGGATTCTGTAGGTACATGTTTGCATTTCATTTCGAGGTGTAAAGGAGTAAAATTCCTGAGTTACATGGTAGCTTTGTGTTTAACCTTTTGAGAAACTACAAAGTGTTTTCCAAAGTAGCTGTACCATTTTCATTCCTCAGAATGTGTAAAGGCTCAGTGTTCTTTACCGTCACTTGTCTCTCCGGCAGCTGCCATGTGGTATTGCAGTCGATGGTAATCACTTTCCTCATGAGCCTGTTTGCTGTGTGGTCTGTCTTTTGAAGTTGTTTGTCACTTACTTTGCCAGCCTCATAACTGGGTTGTCTTTTTATTAGAGATCACTCCTAATGTATGCTACATGTGTGTGTGTCCTTTGTCAGCTGTGTCATTTGTATTTTATCCCATCCTGGGGATTATCTTTTCACTTTGGGGGCAGGATTTTGAGACAGGTCCTCACTGTAGTTTCCGGCTGTCCTGGAACTCACTTTGTAGACCGGGCTGGCTTTGAACTCGCAGAGTTCCAAGTGGTTCTGCCTTCCAAGTACTGGGATTAAAGGGTGTAACCCCTGTCTTTTTCTTAATGGTTTCTGAAGCTTGCAGCACACACTTAAATTTGATGAAATCCAATTTATATACTTTGTGGTTTGTGCTTTTGTTATAGTCTGAAATGCTGTCACCTAATCCAAGGGCACAAGTGTTTATCTTGTGTGTTCTGTTATGAGTCTTAAAAGTGCTAGTTTCATGTTTATAGTTACTATCCAGTTTGACTTAATGTGTGTCACACTTCGTTCTTTTACATGTGAATAACTAGTATCCCACTATCACTTGTTAAAGACTACCATTTGCCACGTAGAATTGACTGTAAATGTCAGTTTACTTGTGAAATCTCAATTCTGTTCCATTTATTGATGTGTCTGTCCTTACATATTTTATTTCTGGGATACTTATAACTTTGTAATAAGTTTTGTAGTTGACAAGTGTGACCCCTTCATCTTTCCTCTTTCTTCTTTTAGAGGTAATTTTACTCTTCTGAGCCCTTACATTTTCATATGAGTTTTAAGGTCACTTTTCTACCAAAATCAGCAGCTGAATTCTGATAGGGAGCATACTAAGTTGTTTATTAATTTGGGAATAATTGCCATCTAGCCCATGAACGTGAGATGAGATCTCATATATGTGTGCTTAATTTTATTTGGCTGTGCTTTACATGGACAAAAGCTATACATGAGTTAAAATTGTATCTAAGTATTACTTCTCATGTTACTGTTAATGAAATTGCCTTTTGTTTCTTTTTTTTCTTCTCCCCTTTGAGATGGGGTCTTATGAAGAAACTCATGCAGGCCTCAAGCCCAATATGTAGTCAGGAATGACTTTGAACCTCTGAGGTCATCTCCTATTTCTATTTCTTGAGTGCTGAAATTACAGGCATGTACTGTCACACCCACATCATGCAGTGCTGGGTATCAAACCTGGGCCTTTGTGAGTGCTGAGCAAGCACTAGCAACTGGGCTGCATCTTCAGCCCAGAGTTGTATTACTATTATTTTATTATTATGGGTTTTTTTTGAGACAGGCTTTCTTTGTGTAGCCTTGGCTGTCCTGCACTCACTGCGTAGACCAAGCTGGCGTCAGCCTCAGGGATCCACCTGCCTCTGCCTCCTGAGTGCTGGGATTGAAGGTGTGTGCCACCACCGTCCGGCCAGAGTTTTATTTTTTATTTATTAGTTAGACAGACAGACAGTGGGTACTGTCGCTTATATGTGGAGGTCAGAGGACAACTTCAGAAGTTGTTTTCTTCCTCCTGCTGTGGGATCAAAGGATACGCCTCAGATTGTCAGGCTGCATCACTAAGCACTTTTATCCACTGAGCCATCTCTCCAGTCCCAGCCAAAAATATGTTGGCTCTTGTCATCTTAAAATAGAATCTTACTTCCAACTCAGCTTTTTGTCTCTTTTTCTTGTCTAATTACTTATCCTGTTACAGGTTGGAACATCCTGCATAAAATTGTGCAGTACTTTAGGAGCAAGTACTTTTTAGTCTTTATGGCATTTATCAGGCTTGGTGAGGTTCCCTTTTATTACCAGCTTCTGAGTGTTATTATCCTGGAATTGTTGGGGTTTGCCTAATGCTTTTTCTGCATCGAAGATTATTAGGTGTATTTTTTGGGTTTTGTTTTTGTTTTCTTCTTTTTGATGTTATGCGTTAGCCATATAGACTAAGCCGGCTTCAAACTTATGCTCTTGCTTTTAAAATAAAATCATTTTAATTGTTTTTTTTGTGTTACTGCAACTTTGTTGTCCTAGGATATGTTAATATGTTGTATTGGCTTTTGTTCCTGTGGTCTTTACACAGCTTTTTTCATGTTTTCTGGAAAAGGTGATTTTTTTTTTAATTTAAAAATTTTTTTTTATTTAATTAATTTATTCAGATTACAACTCAGTTGTTATCCCATCACTTGTATCCTCCCATTCCTCCCTCCCTCCCTCTCGCTTTCACCAAATTTCCCTTGCCTAGGTCTAAGACCGAGGGGGACCTCCTCCCCCACTATATAGTCATAGGCTATCAAGTCTGAGACTAGGCTTGAAAAGGTGATTGTATCGGCATGGTCTGGTGCTCTGAATTTGATTGTTAATCATTTTCCCCCCAAGGTCGGCTTGCTGACTTTCATGAGCAGACACTCATGTACCCCAAAATGATGTTTGTAATCCTTGCCTCCAAATTAACCCTGATAGGCTGAATAAATGCTTACACACCTGGGCAAGGCAGAAGCGAGGTAGGTGTGGCCAAAGTTCATGGACTTAGTAGAGAGAAAGATGATGGGAAAGGAGAGAGATGGAGAGACAGGTAGAGAAGAAAGAAGGAGAGCCCAGGAAGGGCGGGAGGAGGAGCTCTGACAACGGTGTGGAGGGAGCGGCCCAGGTGGAAAGCATGTGCAAGTGTTTATGGGGCTATCTGATGGGAAGGAGCCCAGATGGGATGGTTAAGGCAAATGGTATGGGATGTGGGACTGGGAGATAAAGGATAGCTTAGGAAATTAATATCTGCCCTGCCCCAGGTGAAATAAGGCTTATAAAAAAAATCTATCAGGTGTCTGAATCTATTATTATAGTGGGGTAAACAATGCTGCCTCAACTATAGGCTTTTAATAACAAACATTAGCAATTTATATTTACTACAACAGGCAATTTGACTTCTCTAATCTCAATTTAATAGAATAATGACAAAATTGGGCCATGAATATTACTAGAAAACTTGAAGTCTTTTAGTTTCACTCTGTAAATGAAAGTTTCAAGATTGATGTCTTAGTCACTGTTCTATTGCTGTGAGGAGACACCATGACCACAGCAACATTTCATTTGGAGCTGGCTTACAGTTTCAAAGTTTAGTCCCATGTCATCATGGCGGGAAGCATGGCGGCACCCAGGCAGACACGGTGCTGGAGAAGGAGCTGAGAGCTCTACATCTGGATAAGCAGGCAGCAGGAAGAGAGAGGGCCACTGGGCCAGGGTTGAGCATTTGAAACCCCAAAGCCCACTTCACTGACACACTTCCTCCAACAAGGCCACACCTCCTTCCCGACAGCGCCACACCCTGGTGATAAGCATTCAAATCCATGAGCGTGTGGGGCTATTCTTACTCAAACCACCACAAATGAGAATGTTCTTATACTGCAGTTTGGTCGTGTGTTAACAGTGCCCAATGGTTGTATCATTGTGGATTACAGAAGTCTGAGAGAAGTAGCATCCATCAAAGAAACCTGAGTCTCTAAGCTGTCACACATGGTGGCAGTGTGGCGAATTCTAATTGAAATGATAAATATGCTTTGGAAGAAAATCTGGAATCTGAGATTCTTGTTTTGTTCCTAAATTTACAAGACTAGTTTTGTGTCAACTTGACACAAGTTGGAGTCACCAGGGAGGAGGGAGCCTCAATTAAGAAAATATCTCCGTACGATCAGGTTGTAGGCAAGCCTGCAGAACATTTTCTCAATTAGTGATCAGTGTGGGAGGGCCCCATCCAAGGTGGCTGGTGCCCTCTCTGGGCTGGTGGTCCTGATTCTATAACAAAGCAGACTGAACTGAGCAATCTATTAGGACCCCTCCAGGGACTCTGCATCTGCGCTTGCCTCCAGGTTCCTGCCCTACTTGAGTTCCTGTCTTGACTTTCTTTGATGATGAGCTGTGATGTGGAAGTGTACACCAAATAAACCCTTTCCTCCCCAACTTGCTTTTAGTCATGGTGTTTCATTGGAGCAATAGAAATCCTAACTAGGGCAATTGTTAAATCAAAATTTACAGGGTAACTTTTAATCACCTTTTTAGATTAGTAAAGACTTTTAAGAAAGAAGAGCTCTATGGTTGGTTTCCCAAATATGGGTGCTTTTCACACTCTACTTACTATCAGCTAATGACAGTTTTGCCGAAAACCTTATAGAGCTCACTGACTCTTCCCTTTCTTTCTCTCATCCTTCTTCACTCCATTAACAAATGCTACCATGTGTCTGTAGTTTTTGTTTCCACTGCTTGACATGTTCCAAACCATCTTTCTTAAGGACTAGTTGTTTTCTAAGTGTGCTTCCTTTTTTTTTCTTGTCTCTCTTCCTCTGTCCCAATCCGTGCTGGCCTTAAACTCTCTGTGTAGCCAAGAATGACCTTGATTTTCTGATCCTCATGTCTCCAACCTCTCAAGTGCTAGGATTACAGGTGTGCACTATTCCACTTGGCTCTAAATTTAGTCAGTCTTTCCACCTCCTAATGACATAGGGATGCGCGCGCGCGCGCGCACACACACACACACACACACACACACACACACTGTATTTTAAGCAACTTAACAATAAATGATCCTCATCAGTAGATGCCATCTCTGTCTAATTTATTTTCACCAAAAATTGTGGAGTCACTCTCCACTCTTATGCAAACTGTATACAGTCTTTATTGGTTTTACCCTTAAAATACACTCAGAATACAATTGTTTTTACCACGCTTGCCCCATTATAGTAATGCTGGTTCAAGTCACCGTTGTGTCTCCCCTACATTGCTAAAGTGCCCTCCCACTTGCTCTCTTGCTTCTGTTTATGTGCAGCTCATACGTTGTTTTTAGCACAGAGCAGACCTTTCAGAATTAGAAAGACCTGTCATGCCACTTCTGTGCAAACTCTTCTTTGTCTCCTGATTTTACCCAGAAAAGGCTTGGAGTCCTTGCAGTTTTGTGCAAGGCACGACTGGGATGTCAGTAATATCTGAGACTTTCCTCCTGCCTCTTTCTTCCCTGCTTACCCTGCTTACTAGCCACACTGACCTTGATCCTCCATGGACATTCCAAGGACACTTTTGCTTCAAGGCCTTCCCATCTGCTGTCCTCTGATAATATTTGGGTTCCCTCCCTCATTTTTGTTCAAGTGTAGTTTATCATGGGGCCTCCCTAGTTAGCAATTTAAAGTGCCCCTTTCTACTCACCCCTTACACAAGTGCTTCGTATTCCCCTTCTAAATGTTTCCTTCATGGTACGTAGAGATGTGTGATGTGGTATTTATTTTATTTTTTCTTTCTGTTGGACTGTATACCTTTTAAAGGAACTTTTGTTTGTATTTGTTAAATTCTATTATATATCCCCAATGTTAAGGTTGTGCCTGATACTTAATGGGCTTTCTGTTGATATTTATTAAATAATGGAACAAACTTGTGCCCTACCCCCCCTTTTTTTCTGTGTTGAACACAGAATAATTGCAAACATTCAGCTGTGCATAATGGAGCTAGTACTTAATTATAAGTGTTTTAAATAAACCTTTAAACACAATTCATGTCCTGCAAGCACTGGACTCTTGAGTCAGCACAACAGAGGTGCCTCTCGTCTGGACCCCTAATGTTAACATGATCACCTTGCCCAGTAATCAGGACACTGGGGTGCATGTAGAGAATGTGGTCATAGTGAGCCCTTTTCTAGGGCTTTCCCTGTTCTCTCTCTGTAGACTTAGTCTAGACCAGAACAAAGATTATTGGAATGTATTAAAGGTAATTCTTCATGATTAATAGTTTTACCTAATGTACTATTTCCTCAGAAAAGACTATACTTACAGGGATCATTTCTATAGTTCATTATTATTTCCTCAGAAAAGTCACTGGGACTCATTTTGCCTGGTTTCACATTCCCTAGTTGCTGCTATAATTTAGGACAAATAATTTAATCTCTCTGGACAGTCATTTTTGATAAAATAAGAGGAATATTCAAAGTGATTCTTAGCGTAACTCTGATATGGTATGTATGTGTTGTGTTTTTAATTTTGACCTCTTCATTTGCTCTTTTTGCTGAGTATAGACTACTGGTAGATTTTACTTGTAAGAGATGAGGATGCAACAGGGTCTCTGTGCTACCCACCAATCGCGTCAACATAGAACAGAAGCACCTAGAGTAAAGCATGGCTTGAGCCAGAGGGACACAGCCTTGATTGAGAGCTCAGCTTCAGCTCTTACCAGAGACGTCCTTCATTACCTGCCAGCTACCATGCTAAGAGCTGGAGCTCGGTGGTAGAGGCAAGTTTAGGATCTTAGGATCGTGTACTTGCGTGGATGTCTGTGCCTATTTTCTTGTGATAACAACCATCAAAAGTATGTGTGATACCATTTTCCTAGCTAGTCCAACCTAAGTGAGATTGTTCCAGATGCTTAGATTTAGGAAATGCCTATGTTCTCTCCCTTGTACTGTTGCAATATTACTTAATGATACACCTCACCCTTACCTTTTTAGCTCTTTTATGATGGGCAGGAATAGAATTGTGAACGACTTTATTGACCATCCACTGTAAGCAGAGACTAGAGACTGCTTCTGTGTTTTAACCATTTTAAGCTAGAGAAAAGGAGATAGGTGTTACTTTTCTGTATTTGATTATTTGTATTCTACTTTTAGGAGCAAAATATTTCTTCTAGTTTATCTTTTACATGTAGTGATCACTTTGTGCCCGGTTGTAGGTATTTTCAGGTTTCTCAGACCAAAACAAAAAACCCAACACACACACACACACACACACACACACACACACACACACACACACACACTTGAGATTTGGAAATATAGAGAAAAGCAAAAGCAAATATGTATCTGCCTCTTTTTGTTGGGTGAAAAGTTTGAATGTTGCTTTAGATTTTTAAAAGCTTTCTTAAAGTAGAAATGAATGATGTATGTCATTTTGATCTCAGTATTGCTGACCAATCTTACAGAGAGGCATGCTACATCAAACACACTGAATTGGATTCTAAAAATTAAGGTATTTGGTATTGCAACAGGAGTCAGTCATTTCTTCATGACCACAAGCTGAAATTTTGGACATATGCCTCCCCACAGGCTCCAGTATCTATAGCACTCATTAATGGGCCAGCTGATTGGACAAGGTCATCCATTGTCTCAATGCCCTAACCTTCCTAGCATTGCAAAAAGAGAAGCAAATTGACTTTATAAAGTATTTCTGCAAAAAGAAAAGGAAAAGGGTTGTAACATTATATCCATCTTTTAGCATTTTTTTTTTAAAAGATGCAGGCTCTGGAAGAAAACTCAAGGATGGCTTATAACTAAGAATCATTCTAGGTGAGTAAAAGTTACATTACACCTTTAGTCATAGTACAAGAGGCATAGATGCTGGGCAGTGGTAGCGCACGCCTTTAATCCCAGCACTCGGGAGGCAGAGGCAGGCGGATCATTGTGAGTTCGAGGCCAGCCTGGTCTACAAAGTGAGTCCAGGATAGTCAAGGCTACACAGAGAAACCCTGTCTTGAAAAACAAACAAACAAAAACAAAAAGAGGCAGAGACAAACAGATCTCTGAGTGAGAGGCCAGCCTAGGCCCGCCTAGTCTGCTTAGTTGATACTTTGTCTCCCAAAAGTAAGTTTATTACAAATAACAGATCCTGGGTCCTAAAACTCCCAGGAACCATGGTATATGATAAATTAACTTTTATTCATTTAGAACAATACTTACATATATGTACTGAGATAATTTTCTGATTTGCATGCTGATTGTGTAAAGAGAAAAGCCTTGAGTACTCGCGGTAAATAAGAGCAAGCTAGACTGTGAAGAAGCAGATAGCTAGACGCTAGGTGATTCTGTAGGAAAACTGAAACTGTTTTTAAAGCAAGCTAATGCCTTACATTCTGGATTAAAAGGTTTATAAAGATGACCACCAAACTTTGTTTGCATGCTGGGAGGAGAAAGTCTGAAAAAGTTAACTTGCAATCCTTAAAGAGCTTGCGAGTCTTAGTTACTCATGTTGCAAAGGGTGGCCATGAAAACATTAGACTAGAGACATAGCTTAGTCAAGGCCCTGGGTTCAGCACCACAAACCCAAAAGGAAAAAAAAAAAAAGTCAGCAGTGAAAAAGAAAAGATCTACATGGATAAGGATATTGGGGTAGATATGAGTAAAATGAAATTATGTCCTGAGATTCTTCCTAATTCAACAAAGTAGGAAAAAGATGACTCAGCTTAAAAAGCTTGATAATACTGGATCCTTGGGGTAGGTTTGTGAGAACCGTTATACTCTCCACTTTATTTTGTGTTTGAGGGCTTTTGTTGTTGTTTAGTAATTTACAGCTGAAGTTTTAAGCCCGAAATACTATGTTTCTATAACTGCCCCTTTACCCACTCCCCCATATCAGGTTTGAAGGAGAAAGTGCTATTGCAGTTTTTGAAACTGCTGACACAGGCATTTTCAGATGGCAAATAGAACCTAGAAGTTACAGACTAAATACATAAGTTCATCCCAGTGGCTGGGTCAGTCTGGAGGCTCCCTAACATAGCTCACAGCATGAGTAATCAGAGAGGCACTTCATCACCTGGTTTTATGAAGTATATCTGTGAATTCCCAGCCTTATAAAAGTTGAGAAATCGAGGCTGAAAAACCAAAGATAACATTAGAGTAGAAATGAGAAGGACAAAATGGTAGTTTAGTAAAAACAGCTTTGAAACCTTTGGGTGGAATGCGGATAAGAACACTCATTCCATTTAATTCAAAGATGCTAAAAATTAGTTATATTTCTCTCTTCCCTGTAAATAAAATCTCTAGAAATTAAAAGTTTGTACTTTGATGTCAAAGGGCGTGTAAATATCTATGTTTTAATGTAGAAACACCTCCTTGTTTCTTAAATAAAAGTCACCAGCTTGCTTTAGAAATAGGATCAGTTTTCCTGCACAATGGCCCAGGTTCTAGATTTCTGATTCTTTGTAGTATGATTTGTTTCCGTGTACTGTAGATTGAGTACTCAGGCTTTTCTCCTTATATGTCAAAATTGTCCTTGGATATGGAAGCTCTTTCTTGTTTTGTCTACGGAGTGTGTACTCCTGTGGGATAGTTTGCAGAGCAGTTAAGACTGTGATTATGTTTCAAATCCTGGGCCTACCATATGTCAGCTGAGTGACTGAGCTTCAGATGGGAAAATCAGAACATGGTAGAATTCAGTGAGCTAGCATATGTACAGTGGCTAGCCTAGTGCCTAGCACATAGTAAGGTAAGTGAGATGTTATATGAGCTGTAGAATTTTATCTCCAGTATCATTCTCAATACCCTTATATATCCTTTGCCATACACATGTGAATATCCCTATACAGTCATGGTAACTGTTGGTCCTTAACAATCCCCAAGGTAAGGCCTTCTTCCTACACCACAAGCACTGATCCCTTGCTGTTTCCCAGTACAAGTGCATACAGTATGGCTTTTATATTACTGCCTAGGTGAAGACATTTCCTATGTCCTTAGGTTGTGATGACATAACATTCAATTATTTGATTTTATACTATACAAAACCTACTTAGCAGAAGTTTTTTTTTGAAGGTGGAAGACTGAGAGAAGACAGTTTTCAGTTCTCTAAGTAAGTGGGTGTGCCAATTAAACTGCAAATCAGCCTGCCCTCTTTCTTGCTCAATCTGAGGGTGAGTTGATGCCTGCCTGTAAATCCTTCCTGGTTCAGTGCTGTAGGTACCCTCATCTAATGAGCTCCACCCACCTTTGAATTGCTAAGATTGAGTTATGGTTCAGCCTAAAGAGGCCAAGCCTACCCTGTGTTGCCAGATGGGCTCAGTGTTTTCTCTAAGGAATTAAAAACATTTTCTTTTTTCATAAAGGTACACAGACACCTTTTTCTGTCATGCATTAGGACATTGTATTGTATACATAAAAAATCGACTTCGGCTGAAAGAAAAGGCAGCTTTGGGAGCAGGTGTAGCAAGGTGGCTCCGTTTTGGGCACTGGCTGCACTTACAGAGGACCTGGGTTTGATTCTTAGCATTCACATGGTGGCTCAACCATCTGTAACTCCAGCTCTAGGATCCAGTGTCCTCTTCTGACATCTGTAGGCACCAGGAGCAAACATGGTACATACACATACATGCTATCAAAACATTTATTCACATAAACATAAAAACACTAATACCGTTCTTTCTTTTCTGGGGTCAGGTAGTCTTTCCATGCAGCTGTAACTCACCATTCTCACCCCTACAGTCTTGAGCATTAGAGCCAGTGGAGCCTGAGAGAGCATGATGCACATGTCAAGGAGCAGAGCTGCTAGTGGAGCAAACAGTGGGAGAGCAACGGGAGGAAGAGTCAGGCACAGAGCAGGATGGAGCATAAACTAACACAACAGGAATGGGCAGTTTAGCTAGTTATGAGTTCCTAACAACAGCTGGTGTTCATTATTACGTTTGTAGATTTACATATAATAGCTCAACCTGGGAAATCCATTGATTAAGGAATGCGGTCTGACACAGACAAATGATGATAGCTGGAGACAGGTGATCCTCAGTAAATATGTATCCTTTCTTTTCCCTATTCTAAACCCCTATTACCTCTTCCTCTTGACCATTGCCAAAATGGAAATGTATAGATGAACAGCCCATCTATATAGGGTTCATGAATTAGTTTGCCTTCAGAAGCATAGTACAGTTGGATCTGATTTGCTCTCCTGGCCCACTGAGGCAGCAGTTCCTTCAGGCTTTTGTATAGTAGGTGGTATAGTTCTGTTTCTTTGGCATGCAGGAAGTAGACTGTGAGGCTCCTCTATGTGTCTGTGTTTGCCAGGAGCCCTTATCTTTGTAGTTGAGACTAGAAATCTTGCTACAATGGACTTAAATTGGGTATTGCCCCTTTGTAAATCTCATGGGGTTGATAGCCTCTCCTTGAGACTGTAGAGAGCTGGAAGCACGCTAAGAGCACTTAAATCAGTTGGTAGGAGTGCCCCTTAGGATTAACTGGTCTTTGAGTAAAATGCCCTTACTTCCTCTGAGGCAAAGTGCTCTGTGAAACGTTCCTGGCTCTCTTACGGTCAGAAACTTCCCAACACAGTATAGCTACTTGTGACTGTTTGCACATAAACATTCTACTCTACTTGATAATTGTTTACAAAAATTTTAAGAAAGATTTCCTTATTTTTATTTTATATGTATGGGTGTTTTGCCTTTATGAATGTCTGTACCACTTGCATGCCTGGTATCCCCAGAGGTCAGAAGAGGGTGTTGGGTCACCTGAAACTGGAAGTACAGATGGCTTCTCTGAAAGAGCAGTATATTTTTACCCATTGAGCTGTCTTCAACTCAGAACATTGCTGCACAACCCTCATTCTGTGCAACAAAAGGATTTGATAAGAACCTGGAAGCTCCTGATATATTTCTGTTTTGTTTTGTTTTGTTTTGTTTTGTTTTTCTGGTGATGCTTGTTTGTCTCTACAGCTAGAGCTCAGTTGTAATAAACTGGGAAGAACTTGTTCTGGTTCATTACTAGGAAGTGGGAAAGATTTAGTAAAAACCACTTAGAAAAATGGTTAGGGCCTGAGAATAAGAACTTCTGACAATGTAGGTCTCAAGTCAGAAAACTTAGATCAGTCCTGCAGTTAATACTGAATCTCGCAACCTGACTGTTGGGGAGTTTGCACCAAGGTTGGCCAATATATATGGATATTTCACTGTGTCAATATATCATGTTTTGATCATATAAACACCACACGATCCAAATACAGAATGACTTCATTGTAACACAGATCCCTTGTATTACTCTTTAAACTTAAGCTCTTATCTTTCCCCACCACCACAATCCCTAACACAAGATCATCTTTAATATCTTTTTCATCCTCTAATTTTCACCATAACATATATAAATTAAATCATGTGCTATGTGGCTTTTTGATGTTTGTTGTGAGACAGGATTTCCCTGTGTGCCTGCCCTTGGCCATCCTGGGTCAGGCTGACTTCAAACTCAAAAGATTTGCCTTCCTTTGCCTCAGTACTGCTGGGACTAAGGTGTGCACCACCTCCACCTGGCTTATAACCATTTATTTACTGAGAGACATTTGTAATTCCTTGCTATTTAGATGAGCTGCTGTGGGCATTTATGAACTGATTTTTGTGTGGATAGAAATATTTGCTTAATCAGTATCCATGCCTAAGAATGAAACCTAGGTACATGGTAAGTGCATTTTAAGCTTAAAAAATGACTATGTGTACATGCATGCATGTGCCATGGTACACACGTGGAGGTCAGAAGACAAGTGGGTTCCAGGGACTGACTCTGGCTGTATGGCTTGGCAGCAAGCATCTTACCTGCTAAGCCATCTTGCCAACTCACGGTTTACATTTTCTGGGAAACTGACAGTATATTCTGCGTCTCATGTTTTTGTTTTTTGGTTTTTTGTTTGTTTGTTTGTTTTGTTTTTTACCTGCTCTGCTAGGTGCCAAGGGTAAGTTTCTTATTTGGTCCTCACTGTCACCCTTGTGGGCCCAAGCATACCTCAATACTGTTAGGAGGGGTGAGAATTCTGACTAGGCCTCTGTTGACAGTCATATGAGAGAGAATGGATCTCTAACTGCCCTCGGGACTCTTCCAGTGGTACTTTCGTGGTTGAAGTACTCATTACCACTGGAAGGAGGTAAAAGTCGCTTCACATTCGAAGTTCTCAGATGCCACCTCAGGGCATGAGGATCTGCCAGAGACAGGTGTAAGCAGAAATCTAGTTCCCCCATAGTCTTGGCTAAGAGAAGTAAAGGGCTATAGTGTTCTGCCTGGTGCTTGGTTGGAGTGGGCTGGTTATTGCTTGACTGGTTAACTTTTCTGGGTGCTTCCCTCCGTCCCTTCTGGCAGTGTCTGTCTGTGTTAGCCTAGGCTAGCCTAGAATTCATGTCCCTGCATCTGCCTCCCAAGTTCTGAGGTCTTCAGACATGGACCACTAGGTTCAGTGTTTCTGAATCCTGCATGAACCCTTCTATCATATCAACCTGCTGTCTAAAGGATAAAATCTCAACCTGTTAGCATGGCCACTTGCTGCTCTAAACTGCCTCGCTACAGTTAAGAACATTCATATCTTCTGTAATTTTCCACCATGTGCATGTGGAAAACTATGTTGCCAGCTATGCCAGTAATTTCCTGTTACCCTTTTTTGAATAGCATGCGTTTTTATGGTCTGGGTTTTTTCTTGCAGATGTGCTTGGTGGGGCCACCTTCTCATCTTTTCTGCTTTGTAAGCAGCTAGCCGTTGCTCAGATCTAGACATGTTACGTACAGTGAAGCCTTCGGAGATTCAGAGGTATCTGATTCCATCAGAGCCATCCTAGCTATAGGAACATACTCTGAAGTGGGTCGTCTTGTTTGTATAGATTTTCCAGCTTACCCTTGAGTTAGGATTGTGCTATACATCTCTGACCTATTCAACTGTAAATTCTTTGAGGTTAGGCACCGTGCCTGTCTTAACAGTCTATCCTCAGCCCAGCACAGAACTGACATTGAACAAATACATATTAAATCAGTAAAGGGATGAATTATTACTTTCACCCAAAAACTGTTTCCAACTTATGAGACTAGGTCACTGAGACAAACTCATTTTTACCATTGCCATTTGTTTCCTTTTAGTTTCCCTTAAACAAAGCAACTTTGAAAAAGTATAATAACCATTTATGCCATATTGCCCCCCACTTCTGTCATGACTTTTAGGCTGTGCTGTTCTGCTAGTGTCCTGAGGAGGCTGACTATAGGAGAGCCAGTGGATGTAGTTTCTAAAGCCAGTTCTTCAGGCCCTTATTACCCAGCAGTCCAGTCTTCAGTAAATTGAAACCTCTGTAGCTAGTCTTATCAAGGTGGAGGTTTTCTTTCTCCCCCCTCCATTTATTTATTAATTTAATCTCTTTATAGACTGATCTCAGCCCCCTCTTTTCCTCCTGGTTCTAACCTCATACTCCCCTTCTCCCCAACCCCTCCTTTTTCTCAGAGAAGAAGAAGAAGAAGAAGCCCCCCAAGGGTTATCAACCCACCCAGGCACCTCAAGTCACAGTAGGACTAAACACATCCTCTCCCACTGGGATCTGACATGGCAGCCCAGATAGTGGGAAGGGATCCAGTGGCCAGCAACAGAGTCAGAGATAGCCCCTACTTCCATTGTTAGGGGACCCACATGTTGACCACACTACACATTTGCTACATATATGTAGGGGGGCTAGGTCTAGTTCATGCATGTTCTTTGGTTGGTGGTTCAGTCTCTGTGAGCTCCCATGAACTCCAGTTAGTTTACTCTGTAGGTCTTCTTATGGTGTCCTTGACCCCTCCAGCTTCCTCTGTCCTTCCTCCCACTCTTCCACAGAACTCCCCGAGCTCAACCTAATGTTTGGCTGTGGGGCTCTGCATCTGTTTCCATCAGATGCTGGATGAAGCCTCTGAGGACAGTTACGCTAGGCTCCTGTCCGCAAGCATAGCAGAGCATCATTAATAGTGACATGCGTTATATCTCTCCCATGGAGTGAGTCTCAAGTTGGGCCAATCATTGGTTTGCTATTCCCTCAATCTCAGCTCCATCTTTACTCCTGTACTTTGTGTAGGCAGGTCAAATTTTCTGTCTAAGGCTTTATGGGTGGTATCCCCCTCTCTCCACTGGAAGTCAAGGTGAAGGGGTTTCTTTAACAGGCGTTTCAGAACTGTCACTTTTGAGTGGCATAGGTTTCTCTTGCACATATATACAAACACACTGCTCAGGATTTTGCAAGGCCAACCTATGCCACTATACATAACAACTCTTTGTAAGAAATCTGATCCATGTCTTATCATACCCAATCTCTCCATTTACAAGACTTACTGAACATATCAGGCACTATTCCATGGTTTTATATAAGTAAGTTGTAGTTCTTACAGTCCCCTTGCAGTATAGGTGCTGTTATCCATGTTTTGTAGACATGGGAACTTAAGTTCAGTTGTATCTGTACCAGAATTGTCCCTGACTCCAAGCAGTGGTTTATTCTTTTAGTGTACTATTCTGTCTCTCAATGAAAAATACTAGTATTATATTTCTCCCCAAATCCCAACTTCCTAACCCATTCAGTCACATCTCCTGAGACATGGTTTTCTTGTATGTTTTATAAGACAGATTTGGGGGGAGGGCATGCATTTTTAAGATGATGCTGCGTGGATGCTGATACTTTGTTTTCTTTGGCCCAGGAACTTCTTTTGGCATTTGGTCTCTTAATATTCAAGAGCATTCAAGGCCTTTTGTCCCTTTGATAAAACCAAGGAAGACAGTCATTGCTGTATGTCAAAGGGTCTAAACAGTTTATTAACTGTCCAGAAAGCCACATAGGTGCTCAGTGAAACTCAGTAGCAGTTGGAGCTGATGCTTGGTGGCTAAAAAGGCCATTAACGTTGAGTTTCTTTGTCACAAGTGCCTAATTCTGAACCATAGCAATCAGGAACCAGGATCTTTCCCTTCAGTGGCTGACTCCCTTCCTCATTTCTTCAAACACCAGTCACATCCCGTAGGGTTGGAGAAGGTGCTGTATGGGGCTGTCAGATAGCAACAGGAAGGCGAGGCAGAAGTAGAGGAGTGCTCTCAGTGAGGGAAGGGAACACCTAAGTTGTAATGCCCCTCTTTGTCATTCTCAAGCAGCCGGTAGCAGACAGCATCCAGGTCACCTATAGGAGCAATTGAAAATGGGCTCTAATGATGATAGGCATGTCCTAGTTCCACCCTGGCCCCTGGACAGGGATACATGGCCAGATCCATGGACAGTAATTTAGACAAGGCAAAGACTGTTTGAGGACTGGCCCTGCTCCCAGGCAGGTACTTGTTGACACATAGTGAGGACATAGTCTTCAGCCTCAGAGCACTTGCAGTCTAAGCACTTAGGAGCACATAGCCTTACAAGTCCAGCTCTTAACAGATATGACTATCCAAGAGACACCAGCACACCTTTAGAAAAGCATGCACAGTAAGCAGTAATGAGCCTTTGTCCTCGACGCCTCCTCTTTGAAATGGAAAGACAGCCGTCCTGCGCTGCTGAAGTCTAGCCAGCACCACAGCAGCTCTGGAAATGGTCTCTTCCATTCCTCTGCTGACATCTACTTACTGAGTGACTTCATATGACCTGCAGCTTCCTTGGCTCATCTGTATTTCAGCCTGATCCTTCTGTTAGTCCCCTGTAAAGCGGTAGCTATCGCTCTGAGGATGCCAGTTCACTCCTCTGCTGTGTCTTCTGTTTAATCAGGGGCGCTTACCCACCTGGAATCGGAGTGCCCTGGGCAAATGAGAATGTAAAGTCAGGCTACCCAGTTTGATATTTCACACCTCACTGGATGGTAAGAAAGGCACAATATGTGCATTTATTTATTTATTGTGATGGTGCATGTGTGTGCATTCACCTGAGCTTCATGTATGGTGGCCAGAGTAGGACCAAAGTATTGTCTTGTATCATTCTCCATTATTGTCCTAAGACAGGGTCTCCTACTGTACCACAAGTACTCGGTTTGGGGTAGGCTGGCTCTCAGAGTCTGCCCATCTTCCATGCCCTAGTGCTGAGGTTACAACACAAGCTTTTGTGTGGTTGCTGGAGATTCAAACTCAGGTCTTCATGCTGCAGTCAAGCGCTGTTACTAAGCCATCTCTCTAGACCCTGTACTTAAGGATTTGACTGAGTCATGTTGCAGCATTTTACAAGACCCAGTATTTGTGCCTCCTGTCTCTTGCCTTTCTTCTTCCTCTAAGCCTTTACCCCTGGCCTTGATTTGTTGTCTTCGTTTCTGGCACTAGACCCATACTGCTGGTATTATCCAAGGGTTTTTACAACTCTGCTTACCCTCTTTCTGCCGGATACCAGGGCAAACTAGCCAAGCCCATTATCCTGAAAACTCCACTGTTTGGTGGAGCTGTTGCTGTGCCTCCCTGACCTTGCTCAGAGGACTGGACACTCCTAGGAGTTAGGTGTGGGTGGGGTTAGGGATAAAACCCGTTTGCACGTTCGCATTCCTATTTTATATTCTATTAACAAGTTTACTTTTCAGGTGAATACGTCCCTTTCCACCCTCAGTATTCCCCCTTGGCTTCCTATACAAGAATCTCCTCATAGCTACTTTTTATAGGTGAAAATATACCCTGAAAATTTCAAGCTAGAGGCATTTTTAAGAGCACTGAAGACCCTTTCTTGTAGCTCTTCACTGCCACCTGGCTGCTTGCCTGGAAACGGGAGGTTGGAGTGCTGGCAACTTTGTTAGTGCGGGCCAAACTCGGTAGTTAGTAGGGGTTTAGGAAGTCTCCCCGCGGGCCCAGTAAGCAGTTTGGAATCTGATCAGACAGGACCAGAACCTGAGAGGTGGGTTTGAGGATACTTTTCCTCCCTGAGACACTTCAGGAGAGCGCCGGCGCTCAGATCACTTGTGTCTGTTGGGCGGTCTCACTGTGCTGGTTCACACAGAGCACCTGATTTGCGTTGTGTCAAGGCATATCACCACTCGGAAACCAGACGTCACACAGAATTGATGACTTTTAGGACTGCTGTTTCAGTTCCCCATCCCCCGTGGGTACTAAAACGGAAAGGCACAGACCAGAAAAAGGAGCCGGAGGAAACTCTGCTGGGCTTTGGCAAGAAGAGAAAGTTCGAGAAAACAGATGGTAGTGCACAGAAAACTATTGCTAGTGAGGGCAGAAGGCTAGTTTGGATTTGCACTCGGCGCGACCTAGAGGGCAGGGCGGTCATGTTCAAGGGGCGGGGGCTCTGGCCAAGGGCCTGGCTGGGGCGGGCCAGCCGGCGGGGCATTTAAACCTCAGCCGATGCTCGGCTCTGCACCCTCCGTGGTCCCCGCTTCCGTCCCAGCTTCGCGTACCAGTCCCAACAAGATGCGGTCTTCCCTGGCTCCGGGTGTCTGGTTCCTCCGTGCCTTCTCTAGGGACAGCTGGTGAGCAAGGCTGGGGAGGGAGGCTGCCCGGACGTTCTGTGACTTGCTCCGGCAGCTGAGGTCTCTGCTAGTCCCAAGGGTGGGGGAGGGGATTCAAGCTCTGTTAGGCAGTGTTCCTTCAGTGTCGTAGGCATGGTAAGTTAGTAACGTAGACCTATTAATTTCACATTAACCCAGACTTCTGTGTGACCGTGGTAAAGAACAGGCTGCCCAGGAGTCTTCATCCTCTCAGGCTTACCATTTGCATCTGCAAACACAGGCGCCCAGGCAGATACCTGTGGAGTGCCTCCAAATCTAATCTGAGCATTTAGGGGAACGGAGGCCAAGGGGTGGTAGAATGTAAAAGCAGCTAGGGAGTTTAGAGCCCCTTTCAGTTTATTGATTGGACTAAGTAAGAGAAGCCAGAATCACTGGTGCTGGGAGGGGTTGTGGGTGGGGGGGATACCTACCTTGGGCAGGCCTCTGGATCAGAGCAGCAGCTGCCCCATCACTGGGTGGTCGCCCTTAAAAAGCATGGGTTGACTTTCACAGCCGCTGTCCTCAGACCACAAGGTCACCCATATGCTCTCCATTAAAGCGCTTGGAGCAGTGTGCTTGGTCTGCACGGGGTGGGGTGGGGTTTAAATTATTTTGTAGTTGCCATCATTTATAGACTAGAAAACTTAACAAAAAATAGTCAGGTAATGGCTTTTCTCGAGAAACGGATAACACAGCATTGCCAAACCTATATTCTCAAATTAAACTAATGGTCTCCTTTGGATTAGGCAGATATTTAGAGAGTGACAGTGTAGGCTGGTTTTAAAAGTGTCTTGTTTCCAGTGCTCTCAATCAGGCTAATCATTGCATACAAAATACTTTATATGGCTTATGTGGTCCTTTTTAAGTTTGAAAATATTAAATAGTTTTGTGTTTTCAGGAAGATATAAAATGACTCATAAGGATATGAACATGAGTGTATATTAGTGTATTGCCCTCATAATGAAGGAGCCAAAAGATGTCATAATTGGGTAGAAAGAGAATTCAGAAAGGAGTGGAGAGTTACTGTTTAGTGGACATGGATGGCAGTGATAGTTGCACAATATACCTGCTGCCCCTGACTTTAAATTTAAAGGTGATTAAAATGGCAAGGTTTTATGCTATATGTATTTTACCACAATTTTAAAAGCACGGTACAAATAAACTCATTTATACATTAAGACTTTTGAGGGTCTCTCACTAGTGGACATATTTTATATGACTTGTCTATTAGCTACCACTTCAGCGAATAAAATAGTTCAATGTCAAGAAAAACTAAAATCAGGATAAATGACAGAGTAGATTCAGATAACTTGAAGGTGGCCTCTCTTCAACACATCATTGTTTTCTTTATAGACTCCAGGTGGTTTTTTTTCTTTTAATCTCTAAGATTTTTGATCACACAATAAAGTGGGCCTCCTTAGATGTAATTCCGTTGTTTACTTATGTACATCAAATGAATTAATGAACTAGGTAGGTCATGTTAAGTTTGTGATGCTAAAAGTTTTCATAAGGAATCTTTGTTAAAAAATGTAAGGGGTGTGTGTGTGTGTTTCCTTTGGGTGGGGGTGATACATGTGTATCTCTGTGGAGGCCAGAGGTCAACCTCAGATGTCCTTCAGGAACCATCTATCGAGACAGGCTTTCTCACTGGGACCCAGAACTTACTAGTCAACTCCACAGAGCTTTAGGTAGCTCTAGCCTGTCTCTGCCTTCCCTGGCCTGGGAGCACAGATGCAGCCACCAGCTTGCCAGGCTTTTAATGTGGTAGCAGAGGATAAATAGCTCAGCTTGTGCAACAAGCACTCTGATGACTGGGCCACTGCTCCAGTCTTTCATAAGTAGCCTTGCTTTTTTTTTTTTAAATAGTCATTTTACTATTTATTGCCTTGAGGTAAGATGTCAAGAAACTGTACTAACCAGATTTTTATGTGCTATATCTATAGATTTGGGCAAATCCCTCTTTCTTAGGGTCCCTAAATATCCTAGGGCTTTTAGACCTGAAAAACCAAGTGACTTTCTTCTGCCTAACACCAGAAATTCAGAAAACCACTTTCCTTGGGGTGCTCTGGTAGTATTAACCCCAGACAATGAACATCAGTTCCTTCAAAGGAGCGGATAGGGTTAATCTTACATAGACATCATTGTTGAATACAACTCATGCAAGGCCTTGGCTACATAACCAGTTCATCTAAATATGCTTTTGTTAGAAAGAAGAGATTCTTATTGAAGCTTTACAAATAGCCATATTGCCCTGAAAAACAAGAAGACTCAACAACAGTTTTGTATTCTGAGGAGTTGAGTAGGAGGCTGCATTTCAGTTTATAAAAATACAGTGCCTATTAAGTTATTATGGGTTATGGATCACCTAAGAGGAAAGGAAAAGGTCTTCCTTATAGTGGCATCCTGAAAATGGAGCCCTATCATAACATTTCAAGTGTCAGTGACAATCAGTAGTAGTTTGCTTACTCCTGTGTGATCAGTGCTGGTCTTCCACATCTTGGCTTAGTATCTGGAACTCAGCTCCTCAGGAGGAACAGAAGACCTTCCTAACCATCTAATACTGTAAACTTAAAGATGCTCACGTGGGACTGTCAGGAGAGTAGGCCCTCAGCTTACAAAAATGAACTAGCACATGTCTTAGAGAGGAAAAACCTTTAGCTACAACTTACACAAATCCCGAGATGCTCTGAAGAGATGGACTATTCATTAAGAGCACAGGCTGCTCTTCCAGAGGACCCAGGATCCGTTCCCAGCACCTACATGGCAGCTCACAGCCATCTGTCACTCCAGCTCCAGGGGATCCAACACCCTCTCTCCTCCACAGAAACCAGGCATGGAGGTAGTGCACAAACATACATGCAGGCAAACACTCATACACATTAAATAAAAATAAGTACATCCTTAAGGAAATTTGATGCTCATTCAGATAATATGCAAAGACTTAAACAACAAAGAGTAAGCTTGAGGTAGGTCCTTAAGCATCTGATGTGAGGTGAAGATCAATGGCCTGGGAATATGCTCTATTTCAAATTAAAGAAATAGAATCATAGCCTCTGTAGCATTTTAGCTGATAGCTGAAATCATGGCAGGCAACTCTGCATGCTGCCATCAGACAAAGCAACATCAGGACCAGCTAGGCCTCTTGATTCTCTGCTACTCAGGAAGCTGAGGCTGAAGGATTGGGAGTTCAAGGCTAATGTGGGCAAGTAAGGGGACCCTATCTCAAAATAAAAATAGAAAAAGGCTGAGCATGTAGCTTAGTGGTAGAGCAATTGCCTAGAATATATGAGACCCTAGGCTCAACCCCCAAATTCTAAAAGAAGGACAGAAAGGGCATCTGAGCAATACAAGTACAAATAATAGCCAGGCAGTGGTGGCGCATGCCTTTAATCCCAGCACTAGGGAGGCAGAGGCAGGTGGATCACTGAGTTGGAGGCCAGCCTGGTCTACAAAGTGAGTCCAGGACAGCCAAGGCTACACAAAGAAACTCTGTCTCGAAAAACAAAAAAGGAAAAAACAAAAAGCAAAAAACCCAACAACAACAAAAAACCAAATAATCACATTATCTATATAAGTTTAATGTAGAGAAAACAGATTATATTTTAGCACCTCTCTTTTTTTAAAAGGTAAAAGAGCAAAACCTAGGTAGTTTTCCAGGACCTCTGATTTTTTTTTTTTTCGTTATTTGAGGCCCTGGCTGTCACTGAACTATTTGTAGACCAGGCTAGCCTCACTCACAGAGCTCCACCTGCCTCTGCCTCCAGAGTTCCACAATTAAAGGCGTGCACCACCACACCTGGCAGGAATCCTGATTTTCAAAATTATGTGAGACAAGTCACCAAGCCTGAGCCTGCTTTGGCAAGATTTTAACACACTCACTTTCTTCTCTTCAGACTTTCCACTCACACCTACTACAACCCAAGGCAACTCGGATTCCCATCCACAAAACACATCTCACAACTGTGCATGGCAAATGCTCTACCACCAAGCTACATCCTCAGCCCAGAGTAGCACATATCAGGGAAAATGAGGGTGATGAGGGTGAATCGTAAAGGATCCACCCCACGCCAGCCTCTCAGCACAGGCATGCACATAACACAGCCTTCTAAATGCACATCACTTGCGCACTGTCTTTTAAACACAAGGTCTCTAGCCCACACCGGCCTATGTAGCAAAGGGTGAGCTTGAATTTCTGATCCTGCTGCCTTCTCCTACTTAGTGCTGGAATTATACGGATAAGCCACCACTTCTGGATTATGTGGTTCTGGGGATGGAAGCCCAGGGCTTTTTGTATACTAAGCAAGCACTCTACCAACTGAACTACAGCTTCAGTGCCACTCACACGCTCAAGTGAGACTCTTAACTGCTAAGCTCTCCAAAGTTCAATACATACAAGGATACGAATCCTTTTACCACTCTGCTTTTAAGTTATTAACTTTTTGGAGCCTCTTTTTTTGGGGGGGGGGTTGAGATGGTTTCTCTGAGTAACCTTGACTGTCGGCTGTCCTGGACTCACTTTGTAGACCAGGCTGGCCCTGAACTCACAAAGTTCCACCTGCCTCTGCACCCTACCTCCCAGAGTGCTGGGATTACAGGCATGTGCTACCATACCTGGCTCTTAGAGCCTCTGTTTTTTCATCAGTAGAAGCTAGGTGGTCCAAAAGGATACATCTGATAGCTCATGTAAAGACACTTGGCTTATGTGGCTGAGGGAGCATCCTCAACAGATGCTCTCCTCCATTTTCCTTAAGAGTGTGAATTTAGATGCTCCCTTGTCCCAAGAACCAAGGAATTGTTGTACCAAAATGATGTTGGATTGAACTCCGGGGCTCTCAGAGAAAATGAAGACATCATGCCACCTTCTTGGAATTGGTGGTAGAGCTGGAGAGGCTCTGTGCACACAGCAGTTATCAATCTTATTTTTGCTTTGCTTTATTCATTCATTTGTTTGTTTTTGTAGCCCTGGGTATGGAACCCAGGGTCTTGTGTAAGCCAGGCAAGTTCTCTGTTCTTGAGCTACATCCTGACCCCTGAGTTAGCTGCATGCACTGGGTGCCAAAGGGTGATGATGATTCATATATTTAAGGGTCAATTGAATTGATTTGGAAGAAAACTGCCTCCTGTTAGCATGTCTGATACATGAAATATTAGTGATTAGAGGTTGAAATTGCTTGGCATGTAAGAAGCATGCAGTAATGGTGGCTCTCCCTATCACGGTTGCTGAAGATCACTTCAGATGGATGCTAGTCCAATATACATTTCCTGTGCTAAACAAAATATGAGTTGGAAACAATAGGATAAGGATTTATAGTGTGAAAGAAAATGAGAAATGAGCCCTGTCACACATTACTTTCACACGGCCCTAAGGAAAGCATCAAAGTCGACAGTAGACATGAGGAAAACAGACAGTCTTGGACTCTTCACCTGTGAACTGAGGATAACAGCAATACCTTCTCGTAAGATTGCTGAGGTTTAAATAGAAAGCATCTGGATGGATCGTATTCAGTCCTGAAGATACTACTGACTGCCGTTCTATAAGCTTGTCTCGTACTAGTTGTGCCAGGTGTTATTTGTCTTTTTTTTTTTTTTAATGAAAGGTTAGTTGCCCCATGGGACATAATTGTAAAATAAGGGACAGAAAAGCATGTAGCTTGTACAGCATTGCATTACCAGCAAGTGACCAAACTGGAGCTGGATTCAGGTTAATCTAACTCCTAAGAGTTTTGGTCTTCCCACTGTACTCCTGATGATCATGTGGGTGGAAAATAAAAAAAATTACACTGTCATTTGGCTTTAGACAAATCACTTAATCTCTCTGAGGCTGCATTTCCTTAACTATAAAAGGAAATTGGCAATACTTATATCTCAGGATATTAATGAAATTAAATGAGAAGCTTGATTTATTTATATTTACTTAGCTATTTTAATTATATATAGTTTTGTTTCTGTTTTTCAGGACAGAGTTTCTCTGTGTAGCCTTGATTGTTCTGGAATTCAATCTGTAGACCAGGCTGACCTCAAACTCAGAAATCCTCCTGCCTCTGACTCCCCAGTGCTGGGATTAAATGCATGTACCACCACCACCCAGCCTTAAAATTATATTTGTAATTGAAATAGAATTATTTCAATCACTTTCCTTCCTCTAGCTCCTCCCAGCTCCTCTCCTTCAAACCCTTCCCACACTCCCTACTCTCAAGTTGATAGCTTCTTTATCTTTGATAGCCTTTTTATCTTTACGATGTGTATGTAAATGAAAAGCGTTTTAAAGCTTAGGCTACTGTAGTTGGGATTTGCTAGGCAGTTGACATTTCGATTATGGAAGGGATTCACCTGTTGGGAGGAGGCCACTTTTGACTCTGGGAGTCTGGCAGTCTTTGTCCATGTACTGGGTATTTGGAACTCCAACCAGCAGGAGCATAGCATGTAAGACAGCAGTTCCTGGAGTGGGGCTATGAGCAGGTGGCACCAGGTGTGTGGAGGCCTTCAGAGTCTGGAGTTTCTGCTCAGTAGGCGGTACTCCACCCCTTGTCAGGACTGAGTAGACACCAGTTCGTGGTATTTCTGAGCCACCAAACACCCAGGGGATCCCTTGCCCTGGGCCTGCGTGGTTCCTTGCCTTTTGTGCCAATTTCTGCATGGGCATGGAGCGGGGGCACAGCTGACAGCACGGCATCTTTCCAGAGAGATGACTGGCTGATGCTGAGTGAACTTCCCAACGCCTTGTGAGGAGGGAAAACTCAGGACCTGGTGGAGGGAGCCGGGAGACACAGCAACTGGATGAGCAGGAATGGGTGTGGAAGGAGACAGCTTTCGCAGGCAGGAGGAGCAGGCGCTGGACTCCCACACAGTTCATGTTTTCCCTACGCCTTAATCTTCCCATGGAAGCTGGGCAGGGCTGACAGATGCGCAGTCTGTGCTGTGGAGTTGGCGAGGACAACAGAGCAGAAAAATAGCCAAACACACACCAAGAGATGCTGCCCCGGTTAGATGCTTGTGCACCCCTTTTATTTCTCAGTCACTGTGACAGTCTTGTGCAATGGCTTACTCTTTTATTTTAAAAATAAAAACTTAAGAGGTTAAACAATCTGCTCAAAAGTCACAGTAAGTTAGCAGAAGCAGAAGTGAAGACTCAGCCTCTGTTGGCTCAAGTCTGATGTCCTTTTCCCTATTCTGTTGCCTGAAGGGCTGGGATCAGTTCTGAGTCCCACAAGGCTCCTGTCTCTCATCTTATTTTCCTGCTTCCTGTAAAGAAGTGCTTGATAAGGGCAGCAGAAACAACTGCTCAAGGAGAGCTGTGAAAGCCCGGGCTGCCTTGCCCTGAAAAGGACCATGCCAAGGATGTTGGAGTAGGCTGCCCATTTTCCTGTCACCCAGCATGTGACCCTGAGGCCCATCCCCCCCACATCTTTATTATTGCAGCTCACAGCAGCTGCTTTCTGGGCTTCCTCTTTTCTCCCTGAAGTTTCCTCTTTCCCTCTTTAAAGGACAGACCTTATGCCCCCAACCCCCACCATGTTGAATGGTGATTCCTGCTCAAGCTGTGTGTACTAGTCTAGGAGGCAACCAGTGGCTTGGAGTTGTCTGCATTGTTGGTCACGATCTTTCTTTAGTCAGACTATACTAGAACTCCCACAGGTTAGGGTTAGACAGTCCCACAGTAACCCTGGCCCAAAGCACAGAAGCTGTATTGGGTCCGTGAACAGGCCCATGGAACCCTATGCTTCTCGTCCCCTTCTTGCTGGGATTGAGTGTTGGATTAGAGAGGTTCACGGGACATAAGGCTGGGCCCCAAGATCCTTCCCAGAGAAGAGACCACTGGCCAGTAGCCTCAGGAGCTCAGGACTTTCTAGATGAAGTGTGTGGCTAAAGTGATGATCTTTTTTTAGAAAAGAGGAATATATATTTGAGAAGAAAGTCAAAGCTGGGAGCCCTGGGAGCTCAGAAAGAATAGATGGACAGGGTAAGCTCCAGCCAACAGGCCTCCTGAGGGTCCCAGAGGGAAGGTCATTATCACCTTATATCCCTTATGTGGCCATCACCACATTCCCATCCACAATGTATTTGTTCAGAATACAGCTTTTGTTCAAGTGTGGAACTTTCACCCTTAATCATCCCCATCTCTCAGAGCAGTACCTAAGACCCAGCCAGAGGAGAAGAAGGACGAAAAGGCTGGGATTCCACGGGCCTGCTCCCTGACCAAAGAAAGCCCAGCCTGGCCTGTCCCCGCTTGCTCTTGTGTGCGGCAGGCAGTGACTCAGGACTCTGCCCCTGGGTGTCTGTCCCTGCCTGGCCCTTTCCCATTAGGCTATCTCCCAGCATTGGTGGAGGGTGAGGGTGGTGGCACAGCCCTCATTAATTGTGGTCTGGTTGTTACTGTATCCAGCCCTCTATCCTTTTCAGAACTTGCTGACCCCAGAATGGGCACACCCAAGAACAGGTTACCAGGTTCATTTCTTCAGAGGAAGTGCCAAGGTCGCCTGCAGCCACATCCTGATGTTGCTCTTCTAGGCTGACCCAGATTGAAGCAGAGGTGGTAGGGATCAGTGACCGAGAGGGTTTAAACCCCCAGTGCTTCTTAGGTCAGGCCTGTCAGAGAAGTAGGTCTAGAGCAGAGGAGGAGGAAGGGGCAGGGAAACACGGGGTCACTGAGAAGAGGGGCCTGTTTCTACCTCTCCAGAGATCAGAGGCTGCTGCGGGGTCATGTTGGCTGGTGGTGGCAGTGATGAGGGTACTTACAGGTGGTGTTTGTTCATTATCTATTGCTACTTTGGACACATTGTTCCCTGTTTCTGGCCCAGAATCATTCTTAGTGCAAAGTCTTAATGAAGTTGATAAAGGTATTATCGACATCCAGGGAAAGAATAAGTTGGATTGTCAGCTAGTACTTAAGAGATAGCTGGTCCCGCTCTATCTGACTTGGTTATTCAGTAACCAGCATCTGCTGGAGGAGGTGGGACTCTGAGAAGCACCACCCCTTGCTAACAAAGACTCAGAGGGCCCTGGGACAGCTCGCCCCATGTGGAGCAGTCTGGGGGCCTTCCCCGATATGTTCTTAGCCTCTAAACTGCTTGCCCAGTCCAGCTCTGCACCAGAGTGGCCAACCCTCGCCTTATGGCTCTGCAGGTCTTCTCCCCGCTGCTCTTGTGGAGTATCTTGGTTTCCAAGGGAAGGGCTTGTGAGAAGTGAAACCTGCCGGTCCTGCCCTGCACAGAGTCCTCAGCTGTCAGGCCTGTGAACTTGAGTTCTTTGAAGCCTCAGTCTAGCCCCACCCTTAACCTACCCCCAGGTTCCTAGGCCCCTTTGAATAACAGCACCTGGGGCCCTTTCCATGAACACCTGATGTGGCCTGAAAGGAGCCCTGGCTGGCAGATGGGAGGCCTGTCTCCCAACTAGGCTGGGGCCCAGCCAGTGTTATGAGTTTAACCTTCTACCCTCTAGAGGCCAGGCAAGAAGCCCCCAGAGGGAAGCAGTGCCAAACTAACACCGCATACAGCACAGCCTAGGAACCTTGGCTCTCAAGGGTCCTGTCTTTCCTGCTAACTTGGCGGTTAGGGGGTTTTGTTAAGAGGTTCGATCTAAGTTGGGCAGGCCCCTGCAGGGCTGAAAGAAGTCACAGGTCAGAATGCCAGTGCGGACTGGCTAATCTTCCTGTCTGCCCTGAGGAAGACCTCAGCTACTCAGAGTCACTTTCCTGTATGGTTGCAGACTCTCTTGCAGCTACCCTACCCACACTAAACTAGACACAGTGCATTAGCAACCGTAGGTCTTTGTGTCCTAGGAGACTCGGGTAGGCATCCTTGAGAGGTAGGGCTGATGGCATCCAAATTTCTACCAGACAAATAAAAGGCCCAACACTCCCCTTGCAAAGCAAGAGCTGCCTTTAGTCCTTTTGGATAGTCTTCCTGTGCTGATCTGAAATAGTTCCAGCCATTTAAAGTGTCCACCGGGCACATGAGGCCTTACCTGGCTGGCCTGGACCCTACCTCATCCAGCCACTTTTGCCTCTATGCTTGGCTTTGTCTCCTCTTCCAGCCACCCTAAGCCATGCAGTGTTCCCAAACCGGCAGTGTTATTTCACGCCTCTGTGCCTTCTCTGATGCTTCTTCCTGGCACACCTCCTGGCCCTGGTTGACTTAGCCATGTCCTGTTTGATTTTGACACAACACCTCCTGGAACCTTTTCCTGATACATTTCTATCCCACTGAGTTCGGTGTCCCTCCTGTGCTCCTCATGTGACACAAGGCTTCCTGCTTTTACGGCACAGTCACCCCAGTTCTCTGCCTGTTTCCCCCAGTGACCTGTGAGCTGCAGAAGGCAGGATCTGTCTTCCCATTTCTCTTGCAATTGCCAAATCCCTAGTGTGGTGCATGTGACATGGCAGGCATACCTGTGGGTGCAAGGGCAGTCTTGTTTTTTCCAAGAATATCTGAATTTTAAATTTGGACACGGGTATGCCTGTTCTCTGCAATGGCGTTTCCTAATGATGAACTCTGGATGAAAGAGGGTTGGACCAGATAAGGAGAAGCACCTGGGAACTCAGGTAGGAGAGAGGTGGGCTAGACCTTCCTCTCTGGGACTCTCCAGGTATGCGGAAGTAAAGGAGTTTGGGAATTGAGATGAAAGGGAAGGGTTCCAACAGCTGGCATGTCCCTCTAGTGCCTCTGGTTCTGTGCAGCTTATAAGGAAGGCACCTGGCATATCTGCTGAGGTGCAGCCTCTGCCTTCCTAGATAACACTGGGAGCTTTTGTTGACCAGTCATCTCTGTTCTCAGGGGATCCAGTGGGACTTGAGTTCCTAAAGGTCTTTCAGAACCAGAGAGGATCTGATATGTCATGACTGTGGCCACATAGTAAGGGCCCAGGCACCTCTCTGTGCTCAGCCAAGATGAGTGGTTACACAAGCTGAGCTGTGTGGGCACTAAAAGGTGGTACCACAGGTATCCAAGGACTAGGATGAGAGTGACATAGGTGGGGCTGGTGCCATCATGTACAACTGAAGAAGCCAGAAGCAGAGAAGGATTACCTGGTGAGTAGGGGGTGTTACTCAAAACTTGTCTGCTTTCCCCTGCATTAGGCAGCATCCCAGTTAACTACAGGGTTGCAGTTTCCTTCCATCCATTGCTTTTTACCTAGGCTAGCTGTGTACTCCCTGAAGTTTCTCAGAGAATTCTAGAAGTCCCTGAACTGGGAATCGGCTATATGGCAATTGGTAGACCTGGAAAACCTTGGTGTCACCAATCACTGGGACCGGCAAGCATCTGGAGTAGCCTTGGCTACTCCCTAAAAGAACTGTGTGATTCACATAGGTACTTGGGAACAAGTAGCCAAGGAGGTACTTTGAGATTGGCTCTCGTTATGTAGCCCAGGTTGGGCTCAGATTCCCAATCCTCCTGCCTCAGCCTCCTGAGTGCTGGGACAGCAGATGTTGCTGTTATTCCCCCCCCCCCCCCGATTTAGAAGAAATATATGTGTGTGTGTGTGTGTGTGTGTGTGTGTGTGTGTGTGTGTGTGTGTGTGTATACATATATATCAGTACAGAGAATAGAAACAGATGCCCAGGAAGGAAACTTAAGTCCAGGGCAAAGTGAGACAGGGTTTGGGAGCTCGACTCAATTCAGGCTCTCCAGAAACACCTTGTGTTTCACAAGAGGTAGCCTGCCTAACCACATGCTTGGGGGAAGTGAGTTTGGAGTTTGGAGGGCAGCGTGAGCATCCTTAGGTTCATGGAGCCAAGGGAGATGAGCGCTCCTGGGCCTGCTCACCCTTCTCCTGAGTCTCCTTCCAGGCTGGTCTTTTTGTTGGTGGGTTGTAACACAGGGCTTCGGACACATTAACCATGTGTTCTACCTCTGAGCTATACACGCCCAGTCCCATTCTGAGATCTATTTTCCACATACCTCCTGGTTCCTGGTTGCTGACTCAGCTCAGCTGATTCCTTGCTGGGAACTAGTGACTCAGCAGGGCACGGCAGGGTCCTCCCTGGACCCCTGTGTGTGGGTGAAGTGGGTATGCTGCAGTGGAAACTTGGAGAGACTCCTGATTAGACTTCTCTTTCCATCTGGCAGGCACATGAGATAAGCAGGGCAGGCACATGGGCTGTGTGAGCCACAGAGGAAGTAATGACCTTCCTCTCCAGTGGAATTAACTAGCCAGGGACCATGAGGGAGAGGACTCAGGTTTTGTCACCCGCTGTCCCAGCTGAGTCATCACTTCCTATAGTCTGAGCCACGTCTGCTGTCATCTAGGCGCAAGGGGAATATGGACCTCATTCTGCAGACAGACCCGTCTCCCCTTTAATTCCACCCCATGCCCATCTTTTCTGACATCTGGGAAATGATTTTTATCTCTGTGGCCGTACCTGTTCCACATACCCAGTCACAGGGACAGCCTTGCTCCAGTGAGACCCTAGAGGGGCTAAGGGGTTGAAAAGAAGGTGGCAGCAGCAGGGCTGGGGTCTTCCCAACACAGTTCCTTTGCTCTGAGACACTCCCAGCCCCAGGAACTGGTATCCAGAAGAGAACCTGATGGTAAAATGTTGATGTTGTTGAGGCCTTGAGGATGCTGTGGTTGGGCTTCTGAAGACCGGATGCTCCTCTCTCCTCTAGGTTTCGTGGCTTCATCCTGCTGCTCACCTTCCTCATTTATGCCTGTTATCACATGTCCAGAAAGCCCATCAGCATTGTTAAGGTGAGGCTGCTTGGCAAAGAAGAATGCAGGACATGCTGAACCTGGAAGACTTGGATGCTGTAGACCTCAGGCAATCAATCAATTCCCTTCTAATTTCCTTTATCTTGGTGCCTGGGGCATCAGACACCTATTGTTGGTGGCTCTTTCTTTCCTACAACATTTTTCCTACATGTTCCTTGTAAGTTTACCTCCCAGAGAGCACTGTTGGTTGGTGTGGGTGAGCTAAGGAGGCAGTGGTTCCAGGCGCTGTGGATTCCATCCATGAGTGTCGCATGGTCACCTTCCCCAGTTAGAGGAGGTCTTGGCAGACAGGAGCATGGCCTGTGCTATTGGCAAGCAGAGTGGGTGCCAGGGGGTGATATGACCCTTGCTCCCTTGATCCATGTGCGTCATTGCCCTGCAGAGCCGCCTGCACCAGAACTGTTCAGAAATGGTCAGACCCGATAATGACACCCACGATCTCAATGATACCACCTGGTGTAGCTGGAGTCCATTTGGTAAGAACAGAACAGGCCACATTGCTGTTCTTTATCTCCTGGTCCCTCCGTGAAAGTGAAAGAAGGGGGCTTCCTGCAGGGGGGCAACCACCCAACCAGCTTTCTGTCTTTACCATCTACTTTCAGACAAAGATGACTACAAGGAGTTACTGGGAGCTGTGGACAATGCTTTCCTAGTGGCTTATGCCATTGGCATGTTTATTAGGTAAGAGAAAGGTAGAGCCTGTGCCCACTGAGGGTGCGGGTGGGGCCGATGCTCCATACCTGTTGTTTCTCCTGACTGACCTGGAGCTGCAGGCTAAGGCTAGAAAGCTGATAGTGCCTCCATGTGGGCCTGAGGCCAAGGCCCCACCCAGACCATCAGCCCTTCTCTGTGGTCACCAAACTCTTCCTCTACCTGCTGCTGGTGGACTCCTGCTATTAGCAGCTCTTTTCCTTTGAAGCTTTCTGGACGCTCCATTTCAGGAAGTGTTGGTGGGTATGGCCAGGGTCCTCTAAGCACAACCCCAGACATGTAGATTCCCAAGGAGAGCTTACCCAGTGCTGGCTAAACTATACAAGCAGTGTACATCCTACCTAGCAGACACGGAGCTGCCTGCCAGGAATCACAGGTGGGCAAGGCAGGGTGTGGCCTTCAGGGGACTCACAGCCTAGTAGAAGGACCCTTGGCTTCACAGCTAATTGAACTGCTGGGTAGCATGCAGTGCAAGCTGGGACTGAAGACAAAGAATTAAGGCATAGGAAGAGATATGCCTTGAAATGTGGAGAACCATGGGCATTGACCATGGGGAAGGCTACCCGGGCTGGAGGCACCAGTGAGCACAGCAAGGCGAGTAGGGAAGAGCCTGCAGTGCAGGTGGAACCTCTCCCAGGGTTACCAGAAGGGATACCCTTTGAGGGAAGCAAGGGCAAGAGACAGGGCTAAAGGAAAAGGTCATTTGCAGGGGGCCTGCTCCAGGCTGTAGAAGGGGAGAGCCACGGGAGGAGTGTAGCTGTAAGGGAGAAGCTGAGGTAGGCCTGAGGCAGACAAGGCAGGTTACAGCAATGTTACAGTCAAGTGACTGCTTGGGGACAGGTGGTGTTCAGAGGCTTCCGTGATGAAAGGAGGGAGAATTCAGATTTTAGAGTGTTGAGTTTCCATTGCTTTAGGGACATCCAGTAAAGGTATCCAAAAGGCTATCTGAATATGACCCTGAAGCAAGGTGCGACACGGAATGTTTCGCATATCATGGTAGTTAGAACCATAAAGTTGATGCCAGAGACTGTACTGAAAGGAAAACAAGTGACAAGGGGTGGTCAGCCAGCAAGGAGGGACATGGGGAACAGAACTGTCAGAGTAGTGCTAAATAAAACCCGTGAGGACTGGGGTCGGTCTTGGAATGCAGTAACACACAGATCATCACTGGTCACCATGGCCACAGTGGCTTTAGCAATATGGATGGGAGAGGGAGGTGGTAGAGTGGACATAGCATTAACCTGGAGTTCACCCGTCTTTTTCTCTAGTGGAATCTTTGGGGAGCGGCTGCCCCTCCGTTACTACCTTTCAGCTGGAATGGTGCTAAGCGGCCTGTTCACTTCCCTCTTTGGCCTCGGGTACTTCTGGGACATCCACATGCTCTGGTACTTTGTGCTGATCCAGGTAAGAGCCTGTTGCCCTTGGGCCTTTGTTCCCCCTCAGAGAGAGGGCCGTTTAGGTCCCTGGCCATCCCCTGGTCACAGCAGGCAGGGACTCCGTCTCCTTGTTCCAGGCTCAGGCTCCTTTTGTCACCCTGATCAGGGCCCTGTTCCCACCTCTCAAAGTCTCGCGTGACTGGCTCAGTGAGCCCACCTTGGCTCCTACGCCAAAGCTGCATGACATGCATGAGGAGTGTGGTCTCAGATCGCACGATCTTGAGGCAGGAGAAGCCAGCTCGAGACACTGTGTGTGGACGTGGAAGTGAGGGACAGGCACAGCTTGCAGTGTAGGGCATGGAGGTCTCCTGAGCCATGACCCTGGACCTCCTCTCCGCGGGGTGCATGGGGCCCACTCTCACCCTCCTTTTCTTCTCCCACAGATCTGCAACGGTCTTGTTCAGACTACAGGCTGGCCATCTGTGGTGACCTGTGTTGGCAACTGGTTTGGGAAGGGAAAGTGAGTGTGATGAGGGAGTCGGATTGATCCTGCGCAGGGGCACAGGGTGGGTGGTGGGGGTTCTGGAGTATTGGTCAGAGGAAAAGATTAGAAAACGTGTCTTCTTGCTGGGTCTCACTCACTCAGAAGCACGTCTCTGGGGCTAAAGGGCAGTGCTGTTTCTCTCCTCTGTGCGTTTAGCCCACAGAGCAGGCAGCCTTAGTTATACTTCCCACAGCAGGTGAGTTTCCACTTTCTGATGAAAGGTAAAAAGGGCCCCACAACCGTTTTCTCCAACTGGCGTTTGTGTAAGGCTGCCTCGGTTTCTCGCCTCCGGTACTGATGGTCTGATCTGTTCAAGTCTTTGCTCTGGGGGCTGCCACACACACTGCTTTTTCGGTGTGCATGACATTTCCCCCACTAGATACCAATAGCTAAGCCCAAGTCATGGCCATTGAGAAACCCCAGGTATAGAATCCCTGGGGTAGAATCCCCGCCCCCCCACCCCCACGGTTGAAGACTACTGTTTTAGAGTGGTGTTGGTGGGGGTCAAAAGAGAAGACAAGAAGGTGATTTCCCTGTGGTCAAAGTTCCCATCTGGCTAAAGCAACCGGCCCCCAGGCAGTGCTATCATCTGCTTGACAGCAGCCTGAGGCTTTCCTGCACTGTCTTTGGGGGGCTCTGAGAATCTCAGTTGCTGGTCCATCCCAGAGGCTAGCTAGAGGCAGCCAGCCTTTTGAGCATGGCTGGGCTGGTTATTTTTCTCTATTTTTTTTTTTTAAATCTCCTTCCCTTCCCTTCTCTTCAGGCGGGGGTTCATCATGGGCATCTGGAATTCCCACACATCCGTGGGCAACATTCTGGGCTCCCTGATCGCTGGAGTCTGGGTAAACGAGCAGTGGGGCCTGTCCTTCATCGTGCCTGGCGTTATCACCGCTGTCATGGGCATCATCACCTTCCTCTTTCTCATTGAATGTGAGTGGACCCCTCCCACCCCGATGCTCTAAGGTGTGTCTATGGGAGGAGGCAGCTGGATGCAAGGGTTACTGCTCAGGGTATTGGATGACTAGCTCTGTGACCCTAAAACTGCTCTTCCATCTGACAGTTCCATAGGATTTCTGAATGTGAAAGGGGGAGAAGGGCGGCGATGTAATCTCAGTGTTTGGTCTGTAACATGTACTCTGCCTAAGGCTGTGTCTCTTACATTCAGTGCACACAGCTACTTTTTTTTTTTCCCCTATTCTCTGACAGCTCTGAGTCTATAAGGCCAGATGTTATCACTACTAGTCCAAGAGGAAGCCATAACACAATCCCTAGAAGAGGTAGGCAGGCCTAGAAAGCCTGCTCCTCTAAATCTGGGGACCAAATGGGACATGTAGGGCTAACTCTGCACTGGCTTTGAACCACTGTCAAGTGAGGGTTTAACCTATTGGCAAGTTTCTCAAAGGGGTGTTTGTTTCCCCCACCTCAGATCCAGAAGATGTGGACTGCACCCCTCCTCAGCACCATGTGAGTTTGCCATCCCAGGCCTCCTCTCTGCATCACAGGTACTGCCCATGGGAGGGCTAAGAGTGGGAGAAGAGAGCTGGGACCCGCCAGTGAATTCACAGACCCAGTGTTGCACTCTTGCCCCACAACCTGAGAGGCCTGCCAGCCCGAGAGAGAAACATCCACCTCCCCCAGGAGGGGTGTCTCCTACCTTTCTCCGGGACTGCCCTTCTCATTAGAGAAGGTTGGTACATGGCCCTGCCCACAGAAGGGATCCTCTCCTTTGCTCAGGATGACCTGGAGAAGGAACAGGACAACCCTGAGGATCCTGTGAATAATCCCTACCCCAGCAGGGACAGTAATGTGGACATTACAGCCAGCTCCTCCAAGGAACAGGGCCATGAGCCTGAAGCCATCAGTTTCCTGGGGGCACTCAAAATCCCGGTGAGATGTTTGTGGAATGAAGGGAAGAGAGTCTCTCTAGAGTTTTCCATTAGATTATAGAGGATGGGGTGCTGTGGATGGTAGGTGGTAAGGTGCCTACTTGGGAAGGGCAGTATAGGAGGCCTATCTTGACGTGACATGCAGCATTAGGCACATTGCTGTCGTTAGGACGAGGTGTGAATTTGAGGTTGCTTTGTGTGGGAGTGATAGTCATGGGGTAGTGCTTTGACACCTGTGGGGCCTCCGCTGGACTGGGGATCTCTTGACCCTCTTTCCATTGCGCCCTCTCTTGTTCTTCCCAGGGTGTGGTCGAGTTCTCTCTGTGCCTGCTCTTCGCCAAGTTGGTCAGCTATACCTTTCTCTACTGGCTGCCCCTGTACATCTTCAATGTAGGTAAGTCCAAGGGGCGTGGGTTGGGAAGAGCTGAGAAAAAGGGGGCTCTGAGGAGGCCAAGGCCATGGCTGGTGCAGGGAGGACACCATACCTGGGTTGGATCCCAGTGCACAGTCAAGGCTGAGCCCCCTGCACTGTCGCCAGCCACCTGCTCCCTTGGAGCTGTATTGGGTCTTACGATGACAAAGCTCTGCCCTGCACTCCTCTTTTCTCTAGCCTGAGTGTGGGCTGCTTGGCTCAAAGGTGGGTAGAGGTCTGCCTCGAACACCTCCAATTCAAGGAAGAGGCTGTGTGAGCTTCCTACTCCACAGACTCCAAGGCTCTTCTTCCAAGGCCATCATGGGAGTGTATGGGGGACCTCTGGACTACACTGAGGGAGCTGCCCCAATGCAGTAGCTCCTCTATACTGCTCCTACCTAAGGATGTAACGACGAAGAGAGATCACTGTGTGGTTGAAAGGGTTGCTGTGTCTTCTGCTCAGGACCTCTGGTTTGCCACTGATGGGGTCAGATACCAAAAGGCACCATGCTCTACTTTCCTGACCCCCAGGATTCTGAGAGCCCCAGTTTTACTCTTTCCTAGCTCTGCGAAAGGACAATGGCTGTCCTGCCACATGCACACATGGACTCTGCATGGGAAACCATGAAACCATAGGGATTAGTCATGACCAGACCTCAAGTTGTAGCTTGCCCCATAGCTCTGCATGAGGGGCCACCCTCTCTGATACCGGCAGAGTACCAGGGTGGTTTTGTAGGCACTGTGACCCTTTGTTTTGTGGCTTTGATGCTGACTTGAGACTATGAATCAGCCTTGAGGGCGGAGTTACAAGTCAAGCTTCTAGATGTTTCCCCTTTCCTACACTCAGGGTCCCCATCTTTCTACACATCTCCCTCTGTGGCTGTGGACATTAGCACAGCCATGCCTGCCTAGGAAGAGCGCCTATGGAGCTTGCTTCTAGGTCAGGAGTGGGTCAAGGAAATGGCTGTTTGGGCCAAGGCTCGGTCAGAACTGTTATACTCTGGGAGAAAGAGCTGGGGGGCCAGGTACTAGGCTTCCAGGAGAGGCCTTGCTCTGAAAGGGCTAGGTCATCCTTCAAGGTAGAAGAACAGTTTAGGACTTGGGGCCTGAAGGGGTATATCCCAAGCTGCTGCAAACTCACCCTGTGGCCCTAGCCAATCACTGTGGCAATGGACCCTCAGTTTCTTCCTTGGCCTGGACCAGTGTTCCACAGGGACTCTGTTGGCTGTGACATTGGAGCTTCGTTCCACACCTCCCTGAGTGGCTGGTTATGGTTTTGTGTTTTCCATAGCTCACTTTAGTGCCAAGGAGGCCGGGGACCTATCCACGCTCTTCGACGTTGGTGGCATCATAGGTGAGGCTTTGTCCTTTTGTCCTGGCAGTCTGTCTTCCCCTGTTTGCTTCTATGCAGAGGAGCAGAAAGAAGGGTCATCAGCCCATGATCCAGGCAGTGGCTCCAGAGAAGACAGGCCTCCTGATGTATTCTCATTTCTGTTTCTGCTGGGCTGAGTGGGCCTAAGAAAAATGATCATTGCACTTTGGTTTCCTGGAGTGGTGGGTGCAGGGGAAGGCTACAGAGGGAAGTGGTCTTTCTTAAGGTCAGGCTAGCACTGGGCAGGGTGATGAGACAACACTGGGCATCAGATGAGGAATGGCATGGTAGTGTCAGGGACAATGTGTGAGTGAGCGTGTGTTCCAGGTGGCATCCTGGCAGGGCTCATCAGCGACTACACCAATGGCAGGGCCACCACCTGCTGCATCATGCTCATCTTGGCTGCTCCCATGGTAAGTCCCATCTTAGCATGGGTATGCTTGTGATCGGGTGTCTGGGGCCTCATATCTGTGTGTCCAGGTCTACATCTGCATATATACCGATCTCTTTGTACATGTTCCTGGGCACGTGTGGAAAAGGGGAATCGAGAGTCAGCAGAGGACCAGGCTCTGTGAAAAGAGACTGAGACTGATAATTGATAATTGATTCTCTAGCCTTGGTGGACAAGAGGGACACCGGCTGCTTTGTGTTTTGATCAAGGAGCAATAAGGAGATTGAAGTTAGACACAGATGAAGGCATTTGGGGGAAGGAGAGATTCTAGAGCCACACCTGCCGGTGCATGCCTGTAACGCCTGCACTTGGGAGGTAGAGGCAGGGGGAATCAGGAGTTCAGGGTCTTTTCTCAGCTATAGAGTGGGTTTCAGGACAGCCTGTGTTGCATGATACTCATTGCAAAACCAACCAACCAACCAAAACAACAACAGCAACAAAACAAAAACAAAAGGGAAATTAGAGACTATCATAGTTAGACCATCCATTTCTGAGACACTCAAAGACCTGAGAAGACCGGATGTGCAAGGCAGGAAGAACAAGTGATATGTGGCATTCCAGAGCAGGCGGGGCTATTATAGACTCAGGTCTAGCCCAGCAAGAGGAAAACATCTCCTTCTTCCTTCAGATGTTCCTGTACAACTACATTGGCCAGAATGGGATAACCAGCTCCATAGGTGAGGAGGCAACATGAATCCCCCTATCCTCACACCGCCTGGCTGCCAGAGATGCTCTGCCTGAGGCACTCCATGAAGTCCGTGTGGGGCCAAGACCAGGAAGTGTTGCCCACTCTGGACTTGGGGCTGCACACGGCCCCTCATCCCTAATACTACCATCTCTTCTGTCTTCCCAGTGATGTTAATTATCTGTGGAGTCCTCGTTAACGGCCCCTATGCACTCATCACCACAGCGGTCTCTGCTGACTTGGTGAGTGGGCCACTCCTGGGCACCAGGCTGGTCTGAGGGCGTGGTCATGGGCTCTGTCCACATGTCCATTTCCCCTTCTCCCTCTCCCACCCGTTGTCCTGCAGAACCTCCATGGGCTCTTTTCTTTAACCCTAGGGCCCCATCACCACCCTCCTCATGTTAACTCTTGTCCAGTTATTTTGCTTAGCTTGGGCTGCCCCACTCAACTCTGTCTCCCCAGGGCACACATGAGAGCCTGCAGGGTAACGCCAAGGCCCTCTCCACTGTCACAGCCATCATCGACGGCACCGGCTCCATAGGTGCGTTACTGGTTTCAGCCCCTGGCAGCTGAACCCCACCCTTGTCTTGGCTGGACCCCCACGTGCAGTGCCCAGGGTAGTCAGGGAAGGTACGCATCCTGCCTTCATGAGCCTGTTGTGTACAGGTGCTGCTCTGGGGCCCCTGCTGGCTGGGCTCATTTCCCCCACGGGCTGGAACAATGTCTTCTATATGCTCATCTCTGCCGACATCCTGGCTTGCTTGGTAAGAGTTCTTGGGGGTACATTGATGTCAGTTGGGGAATGCTTAATGTCTGCAGACGAGCCCTGGCATAAAACTCTGGTGTGTGGGGGGCTTAGAACATCAGCTGTCCTTTGCTCAGAATTACTTCCTCCCATGGCGAATGCTGCTCCCATGGGTCAGCTGAGCCTGGAAGCTCAGTGTCTTCCCTTCCCTCTCTACCTTGAACTCCTCCTAGCTCCTCTGCAGGCTGGTGTACAAAGAGATCCTGGCCTGGAAGATGTCCCGGAGCAGAAGCAGCGGGTGAGTTTGCTGGCAGTGGGAAGGCCTACTTCTAACCTCACTCCTAGAACTCTACCCAGTGCTCAGTTACACTATATTTAGTCTGTGCTGGTCCATTCTGGGCCTCAGGGACACTGAAGCAGCACCCCTCCACCCCTCCATGTGCTAACCTTGTCTCTGTTGTCCCCGTGTGTCTCCATAGCTCTAGTCTGGCCCTAACCCACCCGCGATAGTATTTTCCTCAAGTCCCATGACTTCTGTGAGTATCTTCAAGTATGACTAATAAGCCACCAGAATGTGCGCTGCATGTGAATCCTCTCCTCTCCCGGATGTGATTTTCCCTGCAGCTTTCTCTGTTTCCTTGGGAGCCATACCTGGAGATTCTGGCTAGGCAGAACATGGTGCTTGTGAAATATTTTTCAGGGGACTGAGATGCTACAGAGGGCTTTGGACACACCCATGGGGCAAAGGGGCCAGAGACACAGAACCATTTCTTCTCTAAACTGAGGCTGGACTGCAGATGCCTCCCAAATGTCAGAAATCGGTCACCTGGCCCCTCTGCCTGGGCTGTGTAGAAAAGAGCAACTTACCAATCAAAGCCTCTGGGACACATTGCAGTCAGACAGTGGCTAGTCTGGTGTGGTTTCTGCCTGGTGTGCAGTGGTGGCGGGTGTGGAAATCGCAGAGGTCAGAGCCTGAGGTGCTGGTGATTTGGGTGACTGTCCCCTAGGGCCTTGCTTGGTTCTCCTTCTGGCGGAAGTATCTTACTAAGAAAAGGAGCTGGCAACGCCTGGACCTGGGCTGGTAAATGTGAAGAACCGCCCCCTGGGGTTATGGTAACCCACACAGTGTCTGGGGACTGCACTTCCACTTTAAGAAGGCAGCGTACAAGAAGAAAAGCTAAAAGCAGGAAGCAGTACTGCAACTGGAGGCATTCACCGCCTCTGTCCTGCCCTGCCCTGGAAGAAGGGAGCAGGGTCTGGGCAGCATGGTTTTTCTCCTTTCACCTATATTCTCTCGGGATAGGCTGAAGGGACCTGGAAAAGGAAGAAAAACAGAAAGGAAGTGTGGGGGGGGGAGTATGTAGCGAGCTGGTATGGAGGCCAGGTTGGGCACAGTAGCTCACCTCTTAGCCACCTTGAGAGGCTGGTACTCATATTTGGTGAAGAGCCAGTCCTGGCAGGACATAAAACTGAACCCAGGTTCGTGGGGGTAGCTTGTGTTTCTGGGTACTGTAGCTCTCCCAAGTTGGTTCTTTCTGGAAGGCCCATTAAGAAATGGACAGTGATTTACTGGAGCGGAGTGCTCGAGGCCAAGAACGTGAAGTCCCTGGACGGTCTTGGTTCCCTGCACTTATCTCTAAGACCTTGGCAAACTCCTCACTCTCTGCGTCGTTGAACATAATGGGGATGTTTTCCCCCCAAATGCCTGGTAGGATTGTTTTGAGGTTCAGAGAAAACGAGAAATGGAGTGATGCTTTTTGTAAAGTGGCCAAATGTGGCAAGAAATACTTCGTTTTCCATATTATTCTGGCGTGTTAGTGCCTGCCCAACAAGTAAAAGGGAACCCTAATTACAGGCATGAAAAGCAGAAGCCTATTAAGCTGTAGCTGACTTTCTCTCCCATCTCATCTCTCCTGTTCATGCAGGTATAAACAAATATGAGGCCTCAGTTGAAGAGCGACATGGAGGGTCCCTGTTGGGTACCCAATGTGCTCCCTATGAGCGAAAGAATGGAAACCTCCATCACAGGGGGCCAGCCCAAACCCACACTGCCACTAAAGGTACAGAAGACTCTCTGGGAAGGGACTGCTGAGCACCAAGCATGGCAAAATGGAAGTTGGAAGGTCTCAGCTCTGAGAGCTACAATCAGAAAGCAGAAGCAAGGACGTGTTCAGACTCTTCTCTTGGTTCCGAGAAAGGACCAAGGCCTGGAAAAGGTGCCTCTCTCTTTCCCATGTTAAATTATAACTTCCGTGATTGGTCTGTACCTATGAGGGACTTCGCCTTGTTTCAAAGGTGCCGGGCCTCTCTCTGTGTCTTAGTGCATGAACCAGTCTTCTTTGTGTATTTCCCCAAGTAGGACCCTCTTCATCTCTCCCCCATTTTATCCTGTCCTTAACTCAGCCACTTTGAAGCATCAGGGCGTGGTCCTGAGTACTGAATGTAGGGCGAACTCAACTCGCATGCCCACCTTCGGAGTCCAGCACCTCCCTCACCTCACCCTGAAGATGCCTCAGTGGATGAAGACACTGGGGTCAGTGCTGTAAGACTAAGGGTGCCACATACAACTGAAAATAACAGTGTGTTAAGTACTAGGTGCTCACTGCATGGCAGCTCTCCTGTAAGAACGAACAGGAAACGAATATGGACAGGACTTAACCCTGAACATAGGTGCCAAGTTTAGCAAGAAATGAGGATACCACTCGAACCATCTGAGTAACTGCCACCTAGCAGTTGCTTGGCGCCATCTTGCAGCCACCCTCTGCCTGGCATTTGATGCACATGTTCCTTCCACTCTGAGTCCCAGATCACGACCTGCCAGGCTTACCCCTGGCATTTCTGCTTGACCTCTACGCTGCCCATCAGCACCAATACAGATCTCCTTTGCCAACTGTGCCTGTGCTAATCCTTGGTGGGGCCCGGCATAACGGCAACTGTAGGGCTCAGGCAGGGCATGGAAGCACTGTCACATGACCAAGATTGGGGTTCTGGGGCTGTGACAGCTGGCATTCCCAGAGGGCATTACTCATGACAATGATAGCATACAGCACAGCAGGAGCCTAGACCCCCCCACACACACAGGATACAACCATTTCATTTACTACGATGCTGCATTGGTCAGTGTGTTAACTAGATACACTGGCCTCAGCAGGAAAATGAGAAGCTCACCTGCCCGATCCTCACCTTGGTTCTGCAGGAAACTCTCATACTCAGAACCTGGTACGGGGCAGGGGCTGACACATGGTATTCTGCTCAGCATTCACAAAATTTCTCAAGACACCTAACACTCTATGTACTTAAGGCGAAGCTGCATTACATTCACAGGCCACTAGATGATGATACCATCCCATGACAGACAGCGCACTGCCATTCCTTTGCGGAAAAGGAAGGCTGTGCACTTTCCTGACTCCCAGGCCCCTCCCCACCACGTTCTTGTAGTAGAAGGAGTGTAGAAGGAGTGGTTCTTGGAGGTCTTCTCCATCCCAGACTCACTCACTCCTCACTACATTTCTCCTGTTTCCTCTTGGAGAACGGGGCTAATAGTCCTTGTATTACAAGTCTGCTATAAAGGGAGATAAGTGTTAATCACATGTACTGCTCTTGCTTAGCAGATAAGACAGAATATGAAAATATAAACAATACAAGCAAAAACAAAACAAAACAACAACAGCAACAGCAACAACAACAACAAAAAAACAAACCCAAAAACCTGAAGATAAGCAGTGACCCAAGTTGCGGGCTACACCCTTCATCGGTCCACACCTGATGGGATAGGGCCGGGATGTGGTAGCATCTAGAGGAAGAAGTCATGGGCCTTGGATGATAATATGACAAGGCAGTGAGAAGCTGATATAAGGCTTGTGTACCCTCCTATGTTAGGCATAAGGATCAGAGTATGAGCAAACACGTGCACTCCGGGCAGCAAGTAAGAAGCCTCAGAAGATTTATGGGAGCCCAGAGCCAGGCCTCAGCAAGGAGGGCTTAGGCTGTGGGTGTAAAGAGAGGGTTGGGGGAAATCCCAACGGCTGGAGGACCACCACCCCATTGTACCCTTTTGCACTCACTTGCCAGGCCTGGTTCTCGGCACCCCTTCACCACCACCCCAGCTCTGTGCAGTCTGTTCACCAGAGGCCCAGTACCTGTCTTCTCTCAGGCCTCTGCACTCACACGGGGCTAATGTAGGAACATTACGTTAATTAGTTATTCATTTAATTTAACTTCACATTTGGTCTCAATTAAGCTTAAAATGTTCTTCCTTATAGATGCTACAATAGCATGTGTAATTAAAAGGCAATAACTCTTTGTGTTTCTCCTTTAGAGATCCACTGGGAGGCCAGGCTAGTGTGTGTGAGGAGGGGCATGGGGGGAGGAGGTGGGAGGGATGGAGCCTCTTGTAGAACTGAGCACTTTGAGGCTTGGTTAAGGTGTGAAGAGGGAACTAAACATAGGTCCAGACGGAGGGTTGGGAGGGCCGCTGCAGGGAGCCCTGAGACTAGATAAAACAACGTTTGTCCGAGAGGCTGTGGGAGGAAGGGAGGTTGTGGGTGTGGAAGGAGCAATCCTTACAGCCAAGAAATGAGGCCCTGTATTCTGTAGTAGGTGTAGTGCCCCACCCAGAATGTCCACACCCTAATTCCTAGAACCTGTAAATACATTGTATTACATGGTAAACAAAACTGTAGATTAAGGACCTTTAGATGGTTTGCCAAGTGGGCCTAATGTAACCACAGGCTCCTTATAAATGACAGTGAGGCAAGGGTGAAAGAGATTGGAAGATGTCACATTGCTGTCTTTGAAGACAAAAAGGACCCATCAATGCTAGAATGTGGGTGACTTCTAGAAGCTGAAAAAAGCAAATAGATTCTCCCCTAGAAAGTCCTTAGTCCTGGGAGACCGTAAGATAATGCATGTGCATTGTTCTGAGCCACTTGAAGTTTGTAATGTGTTCCAGCAGCAGTAGAACACTAATAAGCATCCTTGGTGTAAAACAGGACACAATCACTTTACAGACAGAAGCATAGGAAAGCAAAAGAAATCCCTAGTGCTGTGAAGCTGGCTCTGTGGGTTAAGTGCTTGCTGTGCAGGTATGAGGACCCAAGTTTGACTCCCAGAACCCTCTCAAAAAAAGCCAAGCACGGTGGCAAGTTATAAACCAGAACTTGAGAGCTAGAGACAGGCAGATCCCTGGGGCTTGCTGGTCAACCAGCATAGCTTACTTAGCGAGCCCCAGGCTGATGAGAACTTACCTCCAACAACTTACCTCCAACAAAAACCAAGGTGGATGGCACCTGAGGTTAACTCCTGGCCTTCACATGTATACATACCCACCGTGTGTGTGTGTGTGTGTGTGTGTGTGTGTGTGTGTGTGTGTGTGTTTGATTAACACATATACAGGGATGGCCACATAGCATCTACTACAGCTGCATCTTTTCCATCCTTTTAGAAAACTCTGCTCCCTCTACTGGCCACTTCATGGTTTAGTATCCCTAAGCAGACCAGAGAACATAGATCTGCCCCAATCAGCTCATCAATGACATCATCTTTAAGTACACTTTAACTACTTTGTCCCACACCCCTGGCCAATCCCAGACTTTGGATTTCCTCACCAAGACCAACTGTTGCTTCTAGGTGTTTCTCTCAATTGTCTGAGAGACAATTGTATTGTATTGTCTGAATCCTGTCCCTTCTACTCTGTTTGTACCTCTCAGACCCGTAATATAGTATAAAGGTGTTAGGAGGTTGAACACTGAGCCAAGTGGCCTCACGTCCAATCTGGACTCTACCTACCCCTGTGGAGTGACTACCCCAGTCTGTACCTGTTTGTGATGTGGAGTCACTAACAAGACCTATTTTCTAGATGTCACACATGATGGCATAAGCCCTTACAGTGCACTCTGAAATTTACCTGGTGTCTTCGCTGCAGGTAATAAAACTTGTCATGTCTGTGTGAATGACATGTACTTATTTCCAAGCTGGGGTCAAAGGGTCAGTTCTATCAACTATAAAAAGTCCTTCCCTGTCCTAAATTGTCACATTCCGCTTAGGATAATCAACACATTTCCAGATTATTTTCTGTATCTGATTTCCACACCTGGTTAAGCCTAAGGCTGGACTGACATACTTGTCATTTGATCTTATCAGTGTCAGGAGTTCAAAAGAACTTTCACCACTAGTTATGAGTGAGGGAAGTGATAAGTGAAAACAGCTAACCAATGTAAAATCAGTTATTTGAAAACACAAGTTGTTGTTGTTGTTCTGTTTTTGTTTTTCGAGACAAGGTCTCTCTGTGTTAGCCTTGGCTGTCTTGTACTCCCTTTGTAGACCAGGCTGGCCTCAAACTCACAGGGATCCTCCTGCCTCTGCCTCCCGAGTGCTGGGACTAAAGGCGTGCGCCACCACGCCCGGCACACAAAAGCTGATCTTTAAAACTGAGGTATGAGGTGCAGGGGATGCATGGGGAGTTAGTGCGGGTGCTTCAAGGCTGAGAGTCAGCACTATGGACTCTCAAACCCGTCTTCTCCTCTGCCTGTTTCTCACCTGTGAGATAACAGCACATTTCTTTATGCCCTGGGAATCAAATAGGAATACTTACCTTCACCTGCAATGGAGTGGAGTTGATAGGAAAGTTTAGGTCTTGAAGAACAGAACAGGAAATGAATTACTTTATTAGAATAAAAACACGTAAACTGCCTGGGCTCCCTGCATCCTGGTCCTCCACTGCCTCACTCATCAGTGCTGAAGTGCAGGATGTGTTCTGTGCATGGAGGCAAGGCTGCGTTCCAGTGCACTGATACAGTCCCTCCAGTGCATTTTACATCAATTATCCAAAGCCCTGGATCAGAAAAGGAGCTGGTTTTTCTCTTTTAGTAGTGAGAAATTTAAGTTGCTTTTCAAAACATTCCTCAGTATGCTTTCCTGATTTGAGACATTTCTGAAATACTACACAGTATCGCGTAACTGATTGGGCAAACATCCTATCGTAATGGAGCTGGGAGGGTACTGCTGAGCTAACTCCTCAGGTACCATCCTGGAAGGCTCTGGAAGGACTTGCTCTCTCACATTGATTTCCTCTCCTTGTCACTTTGCAAACAGTCTTTCTGGACGCGGAACAAACATTGCACCCTGTCCTGTTGACAGACTGGCTAGTGGACACTCAGGTGACAAGGGTTGGAATTTGAGGGACAGCCCTAAGCAAGCCCTGTCTGCAGGCAGGCCCTGCACATAAGGAGTGATGCATCAGGCATCACTTTAGGGGTGCCCCGTGTTGACATCTCTGAAATTTATCAGGTCTTCATTTAGCCTTCCACCTCTGGATTTTTGTTGTTGTTACTGTATTTTTAAGGTTGGACATGATTACCTTGAGTATGTAAGAAGAAAGTAATCATTTCATAGATTTATTACAGATTAACTGAAGAAGGCAAACAGAGCTGAAATACTTTACATGGTGTGTGTGGTGTGTACTGTACAAAGCCAGCTATTTTTTTTTCCCCTCGACACAGGGGATTTTAATTTTTAGTTTATGTCCATTGGTGTTTTTCCTGCATGTGTCTGTGTGAGGTTGTCAGATCCCCTGGAACTATACTTACAGACAGTTATGAGCTGCCATGTGGGTGCTGAGAATTGAAACTAGGTCCTCTGGAAGAACAGTCAGTCCTCTTAACCGCTGAGCTGTCTCTCCAGCCCCTGAGACAAGGTTTCTCTGTGTAGTCTTGTGTGTCTTGAACTTGCTTTGTAGACCAGGCTGGCCTGAACTCACAGAGATCTGCCTGCCTCTGCCTCCCCAAGTGTTTGGACTAGTGGTGCGCATCACCACACACGGCTAAGCTGTGACATCAATTAAAAAAAAAAAAACAATTGTATGGCAGTATCTGGGAAGGAATCTAGTTTTTTCACCTGTACCAAATTCCTCTCTATGTAGATGATTGAACTCTCACAGCTACAATCTACTGACTTTATAGACACCTTTTATTGTTGTTGTTTTGGTTTGGAGTTTTGAAAAAGATTTATCTTAGATATATGCTCTGACTTCATGCAGACCAGAAGAAAGAATCAGATCCCATTACAGATGGTTGTGACCCACTATGTGGTTGCTGGGACTTGAACTCAGGACCCCTGGAAGAGCAGCATCTTAACCATTATTAACTGCTGAGCCATCTGTTTAGGCCTGGTTTTGTAGGTTTTTATTTATATGCTCAAGGACAATTTTATTAGAATTTAAAAGAAAAAACTCCAGGCCAGACAAGCTGTTGATCTCAGCAGCTGCCTGGAGGAAGACAATACAGAAGAAAGAAACCTTTGTGGAACTAGCATTTGTCCAGGGCTGGCAGCTGGTACCACACGGCGGGGAGGGTAGTGGCTTTAGAGAAAGAGTAAGGAAGCCCAAACTACCAGAAAAAAAGCATTCTTAGGTTCTGACCAACATCGGAAAGAAAGAGAGGGAAAAGAGAAAAAGTTACCTCTTTCTGAGTTAGTGTTCAGGAAGGTGAATACACCACCTAAGTGTAGCACCTCACTACAAGGGTGAGTATGCCAGCTGTCCTGTGGTCCTAGTGGTGGTCTCTTGGCCAGGTGGTGGCCCTAGACCAGAGATTCCATTCTCTTGACCAGATGCTTACACTCAATGGGCCGTCATTGCAACTACCATTCCTCAGAAGCGCTAAGATAAATCATTTATGACCTAGATCAGGGATCAGAGGCCCCAAACATGTCTGGTATCTTTGACCTCTTGTTGGACACCTTTGCTGAGGAATGGAAATGACAGATTCATGGTCAGGAAGCTATATAAGCCCTTCCAGAGCTGCCTAGCCAGCAAGCTTCCTGGGAGGAGGCCCATGGCAGTCTGTGCTTGTCAGCGTGGGTGCTCCGCTCCAGCTGGCTAAGGCACCCTGGAAGGAAGGTTCGCAGGTACCCAGAAGCTTCTGTGCCCTGAAGAGACTGAGCTCCAGACTGCCCTCCTCCCTCACAGTTTCCACATGCTCCCCTCTTCCCTCCGTTCTCAGAACAATGTTTCTCTTTATCTTCCCCATGGGCCCTAGCCGACTAAGAATCAATTTCATTTAAAGGTTCTGAATAAAACTTCATCTGGAAAGTTTCTGCAAAGTTAATAAGATAAACGAACCAGTTCAAGTAGAAGGACAACTGCATCTGGTCCTCACCAGCCGTGACTCCCAAAGCCACTGGCTCTGGCCTCGTGTCATCGGGGCTGAGCTCCCCTGAAGTGGAAGGACTGAGTTTTTCTATACTCTGAAAAGAGTACCAGGGAGAGATGGAAAAGGAAGCAGCCCTAATGTCTCTCAAGTCACAAGTCTTAGAGCAATGGCTCTCAACCTGTGGGTTTCAATCCCTTTGGGGTCAAAGGACCCTTTTACAGGGGTCACATATCAGATATCCTGTATATGATACGTATTACAATTCATAGCTAACCAAGTTAGTTATGGAGTAGTAATGAGAATAATTTTATGGCTGGGGGTCACCACAGCATGAGGAGCTGGATGAAAGGGCTGCAGCATCCTGAAGGGTGAGAACCACTCATGTAGAGGTTTTTTTTTTTTTTCTTTTCTTTTCTTTTTTCTGTTGTGCAAGAGACTGGCTTCTGCCACATTTAACTTTCCTGACAGGTTGCTATGTGAGGCCTAAGAGAGTTCATCACCTTAAACCTCAGGATTTTTCTATTTAAAAGTAAGAGCAATAATAATAAGTTGTTATAAGACTGAAGTCTCAAAGGAGTCAGCACACCCCAGGCAGCTAGCCAGCACCAGCCCACCTTCCCAGCTTGTCCTCCTGGGCCTCAGACTAGAAGGTCCCTCTTCACACTGCTTTAGGTGGGGCAGGGTGGCACTTCCAAAGCAGAACCAGACTGGACCCTCCACCACATTTAGTGACAAATTTTATTGATCTGGGAAATTAGACCAATGTAAAGTTATACTATAATGCTGAGAATATACATTCCTTAGTAATTTTGGAGAAAGAACTTCCAAGAGGAAAACAGAGGCATGCTTGTTGGGGCACATCTGTAATCATAGTACTCAAGGCAGCTGGGGCAGAAGGATCCAGAGCTCAAGCCAGCTCAGGATCCTTAGTGAGCCCTTTGAACCAACCAACTAACCAACTGACCAACAAACAAGAGGCAGGCCTGATGGGTCAGGCCCAAAGTCCCAACTACTAAGGAAACTGAGGCAGGATGGCAAGCTCAAAGCCTGTCTGGGCTACAGTGAAAGTTCAAGGCCAGCCAGGGTAATGGTACAATTGTTTTTCAAGATAAAAAGTAAATAGACGGGTAGGATGGTAGAGCATTTGCCTATCATGTGTGAGGCCCTGGGTTCAATCTCCAGTCCTGCCAAAGAAAAAAGGAGCAGAAAGGGCCAGAGCCCAAAGTGGACTCCTATATAATACTAAATGAGGTACTCAGAGGCCACCAAATCCTGAGAGAAAAAGACCCAAGACACACGACAGGAAGACATTTCCACACCTCTCTTCTAATCTCTAAGCAAGCTTAAAGTGTAACTGTGCAGAAGCTGTAGCCAGGAGTTTGAAAAGAGAGCCCTTTGATAGTTGCTTATTGCTGTAGTATAACTCGGGCAGGTGCCACTCACGGCCTTTACACATACGGGATGGTCAATAACTGCCGCCTGACCTTCCACACTATCCCATTAAAGCGACCTTTTGTGTTTGAATGCCTTCCTCTTCCAAACGGTTCCAAATACTCAACTAAGAACTTACAGTGTGTACGTTATCAAAAAGGACAGGCTCTCCTTTCGGACAACAGAACCTAAAACTCCTTCTCTGCAATTCTGCCACTGACAGCTTGACTGAACATTTATCCCCAGGCAGCTCGCTGTTCCCTACAGACAGAAATCCCAAGGATCCATCTTCAGACGGTGACATTTTACATCCATGGACTTTGTGTTGCTGCTAGGTTTTTGAAAGGCAGGGCTCAAGACGTTTGTCTTAGTGACAGACGGTTACTCTCCTCTGGTCTGAAGCCATGAAGGTTTGTCAAGGCTCCAGAAAGTGCCTTTGTGCTCCTCCACGACGACAGCATGTCCCATGTTTCCGGTAACGTGCTCAGCAGGACCGCAGTGGCTTGGCATAGATCGGCTCCAGCAGGTGATGAGTGAGAAGCAGGAAGAGGCCTCCAAGAAAGACAGCGCTGAGGAAAGCCAGCAGGACATAGCGGCCAATGAAAAAGGCATCCACAATCTGGAGAGAGAACAGCAGAATGGACGCTCCGCACCCCACCCCCACCCCACCCCTGCACCCTGCCAGTGTTAACCTGAGATCTGATGGCTGTGCCCACAGTTTCTTTGTAACTTTAGGTAGCATCCTACCCCGGGTTCCTTCTGCATATGGGTAGGAAAACCTGCAGTTCCCTGACTATGAGATACGAGGTTTTCAGGGAAAAAGGGGGCGGGGGAGAAAAAAAGAAGAACAAGAACAACTAATAACAATAAAGTACGGGAAACAAATGGCTCAATTTAGGAGAAAGGGTGGCGACTCTGAAGCTTTCATCACAAGGGTTCTGAACCCTAATTGCAAGGGAGCGAGGGAAAGTGGCTACTTACCTAAGACATTAAAACACTAAAAGGGTGTGTAACCTGCCTCATCATACAGTTGGTTGCCTGGTAACCAGTCACATGGGAAGGCCTACTTCTACTGGAACCTGCATCTGGTATTGGCTCTAACCAGATGTCTGCTGTCCAATTTTTTTTTTTTTTTTTGGTTTTTCAAGACAGGGTTTCTCTGTTTAGCCTTGGCTGTCCTGAACTCACTGTGCAGATCAGGCTGGCCTCTAACTCACAGTGATAGGCCTGCCTCTGCCTCCCAAGTGTTGGGATTAAAGGGGTGTGCCACCACGCCCGGTTGTCTGCTGTCCACTTCTAAAGAGCACAGCTCTATTCTCCCCAAAGCTAAGCAGTGGTGCTTAAATGGGCGGGGAAAGCATCTTACATAAACCGAATGAGTGCCTAACTTCACAGAAGCTGTGAGAGCTCATTTCCTGGAGAGATCCCCCAATCCTGATGGTAACTGTCACAGCCTAAATAATGACCCAGAGATCCTCATCCCAGAACCTGCAAACACACAGACTGCATGACAAAGTGGGGTTAAGGCTGTGACCTTAAAGTAGGAAGCTTAGCTTGGATTATCCAATCTGAGCAGGCCCAATGTTTAACAGACTCTTTCAAAACAAAAGACACTATGGAGGCAGAGGTAGGCAGACCTCCAGTGAGTTCTGGACCAGCAGAAGCTTCACAGTGAAACTCTGTCTCAAGAAACAAAAGCAGCAGAAAACAGGCTCAGGAAATGAGATGTGAGACAGATGCAGTCAGAGGGGTGACACGCTGCTGGCTCTGAAGATGGCCATAGACGGAAGCCATGGGCCAGGCACTAGGAGCAGCCGCTGCAGCTGGACCAGGTCAGGAACCTCTGGAAAGATGCATAGCCCTGCCCTGCTCGCCCTTGATTATAACTCAGGGAGACTGCTAACCCACACGACTGTAGATAATAAATTTATCGTAGGAACCATTATGTTGGCAAGAATTTGTTACAGCAGCAACAGGAAGCTGATACAGTGTTGATGCACAAAGCACCTGAACCATCTAAGCAGAGGTATGAGATCCAAAGACATCAAGAAGAAGGCTGCAGCCACCCCAGCTGCTCCTGAGACTGTCCCAACAGTCAACCTACAACCAAGGTCAGGTTGATAAAATAGCTTTAACATAACTTTGACCTTGGCTGTGGTACTGAACAAGTCTCTCGCGGGCTACATGTTTGCTCGCTCGACTGTTTCACTTTTTAATTAGCCAATTAGCAGGCCTTGGGTGCAGAAGGCCCAGGCCATGTATTATTGATACGGTATTGAGCCAGGACGCTGCAGGGGCCAGCTCTCAGAACCTGAGAAGGAGAACTCTGATTCTGCTGGCCATGCTGACAAACATATTTTGCCCAATCCTGCTTCTCTCCTGAGTCCAAAACGCCTGTGACAGAAGAGAGGGATTGATTTAGAAGCAGTGCTTGCTTTGTGCCTTTTCCAGTAGTCATAGTTGCAGTAATTACAAATATGGCAACATGTATCACTCTTCTCTCCTAAACACAAAGACACTGGGTTAGACTAGACTCAGAGAGAGCCTGACACCCAGGGGAGTAACTCCTGGAATTTGTGTGGTGAGCAGAATTTTCCTTAGAGTTTCCAGAACTAATTTTCTCCCTTTCACTATCCTAGGTAGAGCTGAGAGAGTGTGTTCATTTGACTTCAAACATTATGTAGTTTTCTGGACTGTATCAAATGGATAATCTGCGGATCTGGAGAACGGCCTCTGATACTATAGGTACTATTGATACTATTGGGTTCCAACAAATGTGAATTATTTTGTTTGCTGTTTTGTTTTTTAAGATAGGGTTTCTCTGTCTGTCCTGGGTGTCCTGGAACTCACTTTTTAGACCAGGCTGGCCTCAAACTCAGACATCCACCTGCCACTGCCTCCCCAGGTGTCGAATTAAAGGCGTGCGCCTCCACTGTCTGGCAAGTTTGAAGATTTTGTGGATAGAGCTCAGCTTAAACCCTTGCTCTGCTGCTTTTGGGACTGTGTGAGCGTGGGCACATCACCTGAACCTCGTACCTAGAAAACAATAGCACCAACTTCATACCACTAGGGTTTGCCTTTTGGTTTCAACGAGACACTATAAACAAGGCATTTAGTACATGTCTTGAAATACAGTAATCCTCTAAGAATGTTAGCTATTATCATTGCTTCCTACTTCAAAATTAAAATAGCTGTTAGGAGGGAACAGGACACCACAAAAAGATGTAATAGCAGAAGCCTATGGGTCTAAGACCAGCCACACACGGTAGACCCAGGGCCCCAGTGAAGTCAGGCATGAACCAGGTGAGGTCTGCAGAAACAGGACAATGAGAGAGACAATAAAAATCTGTTGACAGAAGTAGAGGCTGGCAGATGTGGTCGAAGGAATAAAGATGACAGAATCACCTGTAACTTTGCCTTCTGTCTCCTATGGAAAGGCCCCTCTCACCCACTTTTCTTGATGGACACCACAAGTGGCAAATGTCAGTCTCAGAGGATGGAAAATGATGTCACTCAGTGCCCAGAGCACTCCCATCGATTTTGACCAGGATCTGAGATTCCGAAATCAATGCTACCAGGAACGGGGACACCAGACTCAAGGCCTATGCCAGTTCCAGTTTCTGACTCTTCTCTCTTTCTGTCTCTACAGTAAGGAGTGGCTTCCCATACTGTCATTCAACTTGATGCAAGTGGCACGTGACAGAACACCAGGTAAGTCACTGCCTGGTGGTGCAGCAGATGGGATGCCTACGGCCTTGATCCAGGGGAAAGGGACAGGGGCCTTGCAACTCCCTTGGCGCCCCATCATTGTTTGAACAGGTTGCAGGGCAGGATGGAAGAGATTAGGGGCAAAATGAAACCCAATAGCTTTACCTTCACTTCGACCTCTGGGTCTGGGAATTCACTGGCTCGAGGGAAAAGCAACAGAACTATAGTGATGATCAGAGCACCAAGGACGACAAAGACGATGGAGAACCTAGGGGGGCATGGGGGGGAGGGGAGAAGAGACCCGAGCATCAGAAGCAGTGCTGACAGTCCAATTCCATCCACATGGGCCAGTCTTGGCTCCTCCCCCAGGGTCACAGTCCCTTAAGATCCACAAAGTCCTCCACTCCAAAGTCTTGCTTCCCAGACAGGTACCAGCTGGGTGCATTCCTATTTATTCCTGATAATTTCCAATTCCTAAGAATGGGAATTCATAGTTTTCTGCACAAAGTGTGCACTCACACATATGACTCCACACACACATCCCTTCCATCCCTACATGCTTTTATTCTTGTCAGACCAGAACACTTCAGTGAATACTGTGGCTCTCTGTTTATTAGACTTAACCCTGCCAAACTATGTATCTCAAGTGCCTACAGGATTAGGTTATGGCCTGATATAGAGGGCCAGGCCAATTCAATGTTAACTTGAGTGTTGGTGGGCCCAGGCTAGAGCCTTAGGGATTAGACCAAGCGTGTGCCATAAATTTGAACAATTATACAAAACTTCCACCTACAACTCCTTAGGACCTCAACAGTAGCCAAAGCAAATTTTCTTATCATCTCTGGTCTCTAGCCCCGACCCATGTCTTCCACAGTGAAAACTGAAAAACACACTTCCATCTCCTCCCACCTCTGCCTCAGAGCATAAATAACACAGTTAGTGCTTATGATAAGAGGGTAAAATGCAACTCATTCAGTCTGCCAGTAATTACAAAAATGATCTTCTGAATTCTAAATGTTTAATGAGCATCAGCGATTTTTGCCTCTAATTGCTTTTACCTAGGACTCCCGGCTGAAAAGAATGCCTTACCTAGCTACCCCAGAGGCTCTGGATAACAGCACACACAGCAGTAGCACCGACACCCAGATCAGAGCGAGGAGGAACACGCCGGCACCTACTCCCAGCACCATGCCAGCCATCCTAGGGGACAGAGAGCAGCATTAGCCTGGCTGGACCCCCTCCCTCTCTTACTGTTCAGACAACACAGAAAGCCTGTGCTCAGTATGGGGAATCTTGATAACTAGTAGGTCAGGAGGCTCACTCATGACGGATCTTTAATTTTCAGAATGTCCAGCCCCAGAGTCCCTTAATGAAAACCGGGAATATAGAACCCAGAGCTTTCTTTGTGGGGGACGTGGGAGGTTGAAGGAAGGCTGCTTCCTGCTCTCCATGTTGTCATTTCAAATTTGATCTCTTCAGCTCTACTTTGACTTAGAAATCTGAGCTTTCTCCCTCCACAAATCCTAACCAAGAACTCTCTCAGAAGGCTGCAAGGCCAAAGCAGACAGCCGAAGCGTCAGTTAAACCTGAGGTATGAACTTGGACTCAGCGGGCAGAAATTTCCACTCTGTTGTCAAGTTCTTACTCACAGAAGGAAGAAACGCCCAGTTCCTAACAGGATAGACATCCCCCTTTTGGGCACTTATGATATGCTAAGTGTTTAGTCATGGCAAGCAGAAAGGTATTACATCTGAGCTATACAAGGGGCAAGTTAGTGTTCGTTTCCTATTTATGGCTCACAACAGTAATTCGACCGTCTCTCATTTCTTGCGATCATGGATCTAAAACAGATGTGTATGCAGGGCTATGCGCCCCCTATAGGATCTAGAAGGGGATGCTTCCTTGTGTCCTCCTGTTTCTGGTGGCTCCAGGCATTCCCTGGCTGGTGCCTCCTGTAACTGTCACCTCCACATGACATTTCCCTTCTGCCTTCTGTCTACCCATTATCACCAGATTTAAGATCTAATTACACGTGCAAAGATCCTTTAGCCAAATAAATCACATTTGCAGATGCTGAAAGTTAGGACATGTTTTGGGGGGAGCAGTATTTACTCCACAAATGAGGTAACACGATTCTCAAGCATGTCCCTGAGTTTCCCTTTCAGTATCAGAGACAAATCTTAAGAAAACAGATTCTTCCTTAGGTTTCTAGGCGTCTCTACATGATGATTTAAATACAATGAGAAGAGCCTGAGGTATTCCATTGTCAGCTTATTGGAAAAGATTCTAAGCATGGACTGGAAAAAAAAAGAAAAGGAAAAAAAAGTTTATTCAACCAACATTGGGCAGTGCCCGCCATGGAAAGCATTGTGCTCCTAGTTAGGGTGACAAAGGTAATGAAGATACATATTCCAGCAAAAGCTTAAGGTCTCCAGCTATCTGTTCTATATTCTGGTTTGCAACAAAAGCAAAGCATGCCAGAGCTGACACAGGGAGAAGGTTACGGGAGATGCCAGCACTAGCACACGTGGGAAGGACTCAGGGAGGCAGCATCGGAGAGTAGAGGGAGCTCCCACTCGCCTGTGTCCTCTCTGCAGGGCACTCTGCTCTCAGTAGAACCCCATGACATCATGTCAGCAACTGCAGCAGCAAGGCAAGTCCTTCCCTGCCTCTAGGTCTGTGTACTTGCTGTTTCCACAGGTAGGGTTCAACCCTCAGGCGCCCCCCGCCCCCAAATGAGGCAGGCACCTGCTATTTGGCTACTTGTGTGGCTGGACTGGCCTCTGCTCATGGTTGATAGCATGGCCTCATCAGAGGAAGATTATCCTTAGAGAGCCCTTCTCTGACTTCCCATCTATGGTAACTCTCCAAAAGAGTTAGTCTCTCTATTTCTTTCAGAGCAGCCTTTACCACCATCTTTAACGACCCAGGCTCTCGAATGCCAGGCAAATGCTCTACTACTGATCTACAGCCGCAGCCTCCACAGTTAACACCTCTATCCATTTGTTACAGGTTCATCTTCTGTCTCTCTTATTCAGATACTAAACCCCTGAGGACAGAAACTTTCTTGCCCACCCTGCTCTCCTCAGTTCTCAGGATAAAGATTATGAGCAACCAATATTTGCTGGTGGAGACATGAAGCCGCGCTGGCCAGTCTGCAAAGTGAAGTGGGAGATAAGGCCACAGCAAGGTGTAAAAAGATGACAGGAACCTGCTGGTTAATACACTGCACAGGGTTAACAAGGGAAGTGGCTCACAGAACAGTGGAAGTGATTAACAGAGTGGAAAATTTAAAACCATAAGGTGTAAAAGTAGCATTCTGAAGTGCTTTGAATTTAATATACCCTCAAAGGCGCGTTGTGGGGGGTGGTTTAAGCAGGAACAGGGCTCACAGTCCACAGTGGCTCTGACTGGAGGTGGAGACCTACGAGGGATCTTCCAGTGAGGCCTCAGACCACGGCACAGAGCTAGAACCAAGGACAGTGCCTAACACTAGACCCTCAAAGGGAAGCTGTGTTTAGGCAGAGGCAGGCAGATTTCTATGAGTTTGAGGGTAACCTAGTTTGCAGAGCGAGTTCCAGGGCAGCTAGAGCTACACAGAGAAACCCTATCTCAGAAAATAACAACAACAAAAACAAAAAAGAAAGAAAAGTGAAATACACTTTTTAAAAGGTAGTGATTCTTTACAACATGCAATTCTACATAGACACATACAAACACGTGACAGACAACAGAACATGGTACCTGGGCATTTCATGGGGTTGCGGGAGATGAGGTAAAGGGGCTAGTGTAAGACAGACTAGCCCTGAGCTAGCTCTCAGAGCCAGGTGATAGGGGAGTGGACAATGGCTTCACTGTTTTCTAAACATATGAACAGAGTTCAAGCCTGCATAGTAAAAATATGTGTGCATATGTACACTTGTATAAATATGATTAAATGCAACAATATTTGTAAGATTTTTGTGGCTAAAATTATGCAGCTTTATGCAAAGGCCTTTTAAAAGTACCTGGAAAATGGAATAAAGCAGGCTGTATAGAGAAGTAACTCAGGCTTTCAGATGGGATGGTCTAATTAAAAGATCTCAATTTTTCTTAACGTAAAAAATTCAGTGTAATTCTAACCAAAAATCCAAAAGTATTTTTTTTTAAGGGACGGGAAAATGAATCCCAAATTCATACAGGAGAGTAAAGAGCCAAGAATAGCCAACACCACTCTGAGAACTAAGAATGGCAATGTGCCTTTCTTGTCACCAACTGCCGCCGACACATTATAAAACCAAGGTAATTAAAACAGTGTGACAGTGGGACAAAGACACATGGACCAATAGCACGAAACTGAAAGCCCAGACACAGATCTGTACATTTGTGAGAACCTCATATGCCCTGGGAAGGAGCTGGCTTCATGGCCCAGTGTGTAGAGGGTTTCACAGTGGTGGGAACACAAATGATTATCTAACCAGGAAACAGTAAAACTCGACCTCTACTCTGCAGCCTGTACAGAAGTCGATTTTTAGTGGAAGTAATTCATAGTGAAATAGCATCTGTTTAAATATATGAATGTTCAGGCTGACTACCCTAGAATACATAATGAAGTACAGTACTCAGATGCTCGCACCTAAACTTAGAAGCACCATGAGTGCGAAAGCCCCACGTGCAGACTATGCAGGTGTGTGGTGCTGGCAGCTCAAATACCACGAGCTGTGCTGCCTTCGGTTATATTTTTCTAGACTGAGGAACAAGCCTCGTTAAAGTTCCAAGCCACAGATCAGTATAATTTTTCCCTTGATTTACATTCCTGGAAATTACACTTTACTAAACTGTGCCAAAATTTTTCATTATGTTAACACACACACACACAAATGGAGTTGGGTTGTAGGCCCAGCTAATTATTAAATGAGTATCCTAGAGAGCCATGGGAAGTCACACAAGACGCAGGGTGGTAGCCCAACATTACCAACACCCAACATTCTTAGCTCTCTGGTACATTCTAAGCACAATAATAACTAAATATGGCCTCACAGATCATCAGATGTCCTTTGGGGCATGCAGTTCCCTTGAAAGTTCAGAAAAAAAGTTCTAGAAACTCTCATACAAGGAAACACACACAAGGACATTCATTGTAGTTTCAATAGCAAAACAGGAGGGGAAAGCCATATACCTATCAAGTGGACTTGTTATATTTTCACAATGAACGCTTCAAACGAATGGACTTGTTCTATGTACGCTGACACAGATACACATCAAAAACAGTACTGAGTGACAAAAGCAAGCTCTGAGCCAGGAACAGTGGCCCGTGTCTGTACTCCCAGCACCTGGGGGGATTGAGGTAGAAGGCTCTCTAGTTCCCGGCCAGCGAGGCCCCATCTAAAACAAGCACAGACACACATACAAATACAGAAGTACATAACAAGCTGCCTTTCCATTTTCCTCTTCCAGGGACAGTGCTTAGAGATACCTGGCGTAGTCGAGTGTCTGACATACCGAAGTAGGCTCTCCCACAATACAGCCTCTACAAAACGAGGCTGTCTCCAGCCACTGGCAACAGGACTGTTCACCTTTATACCAAGAAGGCTGGGGGAGCACCTACATCCACACGTGGTGTGCACCCAGGCTGACTTCAAGGGGTTCCTGCTCTAAGACCTGAAGTCCTTATGACATTGTCTAAGACAAGCCAGCAGGGTCTACGGTGATTCCACGCGTGCTAAGTGTGTCCACGACGGAATCAAGTGGCTTTCCTTACCGAGGAGCAGAAAACTGTTGTGAATGTGTAGAAAGCACAGAGTCAGAAAGCAAAATTAAAATGGAGCTTTTTTAATTAAAAAAAAAAAAATCAAAGCTCGAGGGTAAAAAAAAGTAAGTAAAAGCTGTAAACTGAAACCCAAAGTACATAATTTATATTTTGAACTATAATATCTTCAATTAAATTACATACATATAGAGCAACAGCATCATGGCATGGCTACTGGGTTGGGGAGATGGTTCAGTAGTAAAGAGCTTGTCCTGAGGTAGAAGGAGTTGAGTTAGGTCAGAACCCGTATGGAAAATGCTTGAGATTGCAGTGCTGCCAAGGTAGAGACAGGAGCCTCCCTGGAGCATGCTGGCCAGCCACTCTAGCCTAACAGCTCAAGGTCAATAAGAGACCTGCCTCAAATGCGGTAAATAAGAGTTTTGACAATGACACCTGAGCTTATCCTCCGGTTTCCACACATGCAAGTGTCTCAACCCCAAAGGAATGTTAACTATTTAAGATATCCATTTCTTTAAAATAAAAACCATGAACATGATGCTGGGATGCTAGTATTTATTAATCTGGCTGATGGACATCACTATTTATTATAGTACCCAAACCAGAGATTTCAATAGCCTCTAGTTTTTAAACCTTTGTGAGACTTAATTTTTAGTTTTTTTCAATACTTACTTTTATTTTATGTGCATTTGTCTTTTGCCTGCATAGATGTCTACGTGAGGGTGTTAGATCTCCTGAGACAGGAGTTACAAACAATTATGAGCTGCTAAGTGGGTGCTGAGAATTGAACCCCCATCCTCTGCCAGTGTTTGTTTGTTTGTTGTTTTGTTTGTTTTAGACATCGTTTCTGTGTAGCCTTGGCTGTCCTGAACTCACTTTGTAGACTAGGCTGGCCTTGAACTCACAGCGACCACCTGCCTCTGACTCCCGAGTGCTGGGATTAAAGGCACTAGGCTTCTGCCAGTGATCTTACCACAGAGCCCTCTCCCAGCCCTGAGACTTACAGGACTTCTTGATTTTTAAAAGGTAACTGATAGCTCAATTTGGTTGTTTCAGGCCTATAATCCCAGCTCCCTGAGTGGCTGAGGCAGAAGAATTTTAAGTTCAAGATCCACCTAGGCAACTTGGTAAGACTATTTGAAAATAAAGTTACCAAAGAAAAGAAAAGAAAAATTAAAAAGGGGAGGGTTAGAGAATTACCTAGTGGCAGAGCTCTTGCTTAGAATCACATGATTTGGGAGCACAGAGTGGAGATGGGTGACCAGTTGGGAGACATGAACAAACTCTTATCACCTAGAAATTGGGATGAATGCCAGCTGAAGCTGGTAACATCGGAAACATTGATCTGTCCCACAGAAGATGCCGACAGGCTCAGGTGACACTGAGTTACATGTGTGGTATAAGTGATGGGATAAACGGCCACAAGCACTTCTAAAATGATGGTCAACATTTTATAGCATGTGTGTGTGGTTTCGGCCGGTGCTTATGAACGCCAGAAGAGGGCGTTAGATCCTTCAGACTGGAGGTACAGGTGGTTTTAATCCTGGGAAGTGGACTCCCTTCTCTGGAAGAGCAGAAAGTGATGTTAGCAGCTGAGCCATCTCTCCTGTCCCAGTGACCCTCTGATCCTTCCGGTATGTGGACCACTCCCTGTTTATGATGTGCTGGGGACAGAGCTCAGGGCCTCCTGCATGCTAAGCCATCTGAACTACACACCGGAGCCTCTGGAATAGCTATTTGTCGTGAGATTTGATTAAAACAACAACAACGAAAAATGTTCGTTTACTTAAGAGTCAGAATACCATTCAAATATTCTTTGAGAGTTGATGGCTTAACCAACACAATTTTACGATTAAAATTAATTCGAAACAAGTAACCTAGAGTAGGAAAAACAATCTGTATAAAAGTAAACACCTTATGTAGCATCTGACAAGAGCAAGACCAGGTGTGTTTTGTTTGTCGGTTGATTGGTTTTTGTTTGTTTGGTTTGGTTTTTCGAGACAGGGTTTCTCTGTGCAGCTTCGTTTGTCCTGGACTTGCTTTGTAGACCACGCTGGCCTCGAACTCACAGAAATCTACCTGCCTCTGTCTCCCAAGTGCTGGGATTACAGGCGTGCACCACCACGCCCGGCTTGGTGTTTGTTTTTCTCGCTGTGAGGGATGAAGGGCTCTTTGTAAATCCCCAGGCCCTTTTGAATATATGTGTCCTGCTTTCTTCCCTCCGTCTAAGGTTGGTTCAACATGCCCTTTCGCCCAGTTCCCAGGGAAAACAGAAAGTTCTGCACCCAGGGCTCACTGGATGAAAAAAAACCCTGCTCACTACCAGGCTGAGGTTTCTCTGTGTAGCCTTGGCTGTAGCTCTGTAGAGTAGGCTGGCCTCAAACTCTGAGATTCACCTGCCTCTGCCTCCAGAGCGCTGGGACTAAAGATCAGCTCTACCACACCGCGCTCTTTTTAACTTTCTTTATTACTTATCCCAAACCTGTCATCCTAGCATTGAAAAGGCTAGTGCATGGGGATTGATTACAAGACCCATCTAAAACAAAAAACAAAAAACCGAAGGTCTGAGTGCTCCCACTTTAAAAACTTCAGTTCCATTTAGGTTTTAATACATTATGCTAATACCTCCATCTTTGTTGGTCAATCACACGCAAATCTGGGGGAAAATAAACTTTCATGCCCCCTAAACACCACCGAGGTGAACCCTGACAACAGAAAGAGGGTGCCTCGCTTTTCTGCTCTTTTCCCTGGGTAGGCAGCGATTCAGTCTGCAGGATGCACCACATCCGTTCTGGAACACTGGGATCTGAGCTGTAATCCCAGGCCTGCCTGCAGGTAGGGTAGCCTGCGATGGTCTGCGCACCTCCCACCCTCCTTTCCCAGCCTCTCGGCCTCACCTGGCTCTCAGGTTCCTTTCCGGGACTCACACCTCGCACTCAGTACCCCTCACCGGGGCTTTGGTCTACTTTGGACGAATCACAAGTGGGGTTTCATTTAGAACATTTATGATAGACCAATCAAAGTCGGTCTTTCAGCAGTTAGCATCCTCCTCATTAGCTGACATTTGCTGTGGCGCCAGGCAACGCAAAGCGTGGTGGGTGGTGAGCACGTCAGTCTCTCTTACGCCCTTCCATTGGTCGATCGTGTACCAGTCCCCAGTTTCGGTTGGATGGCAATGCTTGTCAATCACATCTCCTTAACCACTAAATCCTCGGACAACAACGGAAAGACCTTGTGGTAGTTTCTAGCAGTCACTGATGAGATTGCTGGGCTTGGCGGTGTAGCGGAGAGCTGTTCTCTGGTTTAGACACCAGCGCCTGTCCCTAATACGCGGGGAGGGGGAGCGGGAGCGGGACGAGGGTGGGACTAATGTTGTTGGGGCAAGGCAAATTGGCTTAGCCCCTCAGGGTCCCTAACATCCCTCCTGAATTGAGTCCGGATTACTAGTTGAAATTAGATAGCGTTCTCTTATCCTTACTCAGCCTTATGTTATTGGCCATTATTCTTACCTCAGCTTTTGACATATACAGAAGCAAAGGTCAGGGAAACCAAGAGACAAACTGGGGGAAAGGCCAGAGGTCAAATAAACCTTTTTAAATATTGACGTGCAGCTCGTCCACACTTGCCTAACTGCTACCCAGAATTTGTCAAGATGTTGTGTCTAGGCTATAGGGTCTTCCATCAAAAGATCAGACCATAAATGGGATCTCTCCCCTCCCCTCCCCTCCCCTCCCCTCCCCTCCCCTCTCCTCTCCTCCCCTCTCCTCTCCTCTCCTCTTTCTTTCCCTCCCCCTCCCCTTCCCTCCCTCCTCTCACTATCTCCTTTCCCTCCAGGGTCTCACTATTTACCCCTCGCTGTCGTGGATGGAACTCATCATGTAGACCAGGCTGGCCTCGAACTCAGAGGTCGGCCTGCCTCTGTCTCCCTAGTGCTTGCTGGGATTAAAGGCGTGGGCCATAAGCCTGGCTTTCAGTGCACTCTGTTTCCGAGTTACTGCCTTATGATGAAGTGGGGGGGGGCCGGGGCAGGGCGGGGCAGGGCGGGGCAGTGATTGAATTTTACTGACTGCAGAAATCTACAGGTTCTTACCTCTTATCAACTGAACCTTAGCTGACCCATTAAAGGGCTATGTTATTGTTACTGTAGCTATGTGCCATTAGCTGAAAGGATACAGAAGAAATCAAATGTGACTCCAGTCTTAATGAGTTTTGTATATTTTTGTAGTGTCAAGCCAACAACACAAGATATTACAATATTCCAAACCTTAATTTATAGTTAACCGTTCCAGAGGACAGCAATGCTCCACACCTCAGAATACTTCCGCTGTTTAAATTTTTATTTCCTGTGTATGAATGACTTGCCTACATGGTGCGTGTGTACCGCATACATGCACATGTCCCTGCAGGTCAGAAGACATCTGCAGCAGTCCGTCTAAGGTCTAACTATGAACCCATCTAAGGTAACCAACCCACTGATGGGGTTGGAGCGCTCAGGATTCAGTTACTTTTTCTCAGGCCCATCAGAGCTGGCCACTGCGCCTTTCAGGAGCTGTAGGTCCAACCGATAAAGAGCAAGTCCTTTTGTTACAATGTTCTTCTTTCCCAAGCAGACATATAAAAGCAAAAACAAGAAGCAACATTCACTTGTCTTTCTCAAATGTGTAAAATCATTGGCTCTGCTGTTGATATAGGGGGAGTTATTGGGGGGGGGGGCAAACGAAGCCAGTAGGTGTGTTGGGTTAGTGAATGCTATGATCTTATGAGGACATGCAAAGTTTTCTTGTAAATTTTATAGTTGTCAAAATGTTTTTTGGATCAAGTATGGTGAACCTGTAATCTTGACATTTAGGAGGCTGATGCAGGAGGATCACCATAACTTCAAGGCAGGCTTAGGTTATGCTGTAATAGCATTCTCAAATTGTGGGTCATGACCCCTTTGGGGGTCAAACAACCCTTTCACAGGAGACACGTACCATCAGAAAACATATTTACATTATGATTCATAACAGTAACAAATTAGTTATGAAGTACCAAGAAAATGATTATTTTTGTTTGTTTGTTTTTGTTTTTCAAGACAGGGTTTCTCTGTGTAGCCTTGGCTGTCCTGGACTCACTTTGTAGACCAGGCTATCCTTGAACTCACAAAGATCCACCTGCCTCCGTCTCCCAAGTGCTGGGATTAAAGGCGTGCGCCACCACCGCCCAGCATAACAAAAAATAATTTTATGGTTGGAGGGTCACTACAACATGAACTGTCTTAAAGAGTTGAAGCATTAAGAAAGTTGAAAAATGCTGAACTTCTTCTCAAAAACAAACAAAGCTGGGGTTGGTGATACCTTTAATCCCAGCACTGGGGAAGCAGAGGCAGAAGCAGGTGGATCTCTTTAGTTAGAGGTAGCCTGGTCTACAGATGGAGTTCCAGGACAACTAGGCATATACAGAGAAGAAATCCTGTCTCAAAGCAAACAAACAAAACAAGACAAAAAAACAAACACCAAAATCTTTTCCTCTTGAGATCCATGATTTTGTTTTGCGTGTATATTTTCTCAAAAGAAAAATACTTTGTCATGTAGAATTCAAAATTCTATGGCCATGAGTGTTTTGACTGTCACAGGTATGTTCATTTGCTCATGTTGACTGTGCCTAGTTTCTCTGCAGTAACAAAAGCTGAGCAGTAGCTACAGATTATGAGGGTAACCTAAAATACTTACTCCAGGGAACTTTTAGACAATGTTGAGGCCGGGCGAGGTGGTGCATGCCTTTAATCCCAGCTCTTGGGAGGCAGAGGCAGGCAGATCTCTGTGAGTTCAAGGCCAGCCTGATCTACAAAATGAGTCCAGGACAGCCAAGGTTACACAGAGAAACCCTGTCTCGAAAAACTCAAAAACAAAAATTAGAAAAAAAAAAAAAGACAGCCTTGATTCTCACTACCTTAGGTGTCTATAGTGGTATATACCTATAAATAAAAACTACTGAAGCTGAGGCAGAAAGATCTCAAAGCTTGAGAGCAGCCTGAGTTACATAGCAAGTGTGCAGCCAGCAGGGACTTTATAGTGAGACTCTAACTGAATAAAACAACTGCAAAAAAAGATGCTAATAATGGCTCAGGTCCAACTGGTTATTGGAACTGAACAAACCTTGGAAGCCATGCAGTCTGGTAGAGATTATGGTACTCCTTGTCTAAAAAATCACACATTCAGTGGACAGAGAGAGCTCTAGAAGCCTGTTCTACCAGTACATTTCTTTCTTCTAGGCTGTTTCCTCTCTCAGGCAGAGTTTGCCTTGCTTAAGATGAAGCTGGTGTTCTGTAAGCTGGCAGCATAGAAAGCTCATAAAAAAAAAATCTTTCATAATTTTTATCCCATGTCTCATTAACCGTGCAGCACATATCAATCAATATGGTGGACATTTATGCTGTATTTCACTAACTTCAGTTGCCCTCTCTTTTCTATGCCTGGCCCCCCACCATATCACTTTTCAAAAAGTGTGCAGCCACCATGTTAATCGACTTTCCAAGATTATGACAAAAGATAAGATAATGTCAAAGAAACACACTTTTATTTTATTTATTTATTTATTTATTTTTGGTTTTTCGAGACAGAGTCTCTCTGTGTAGCCTTGGCTGTCCTGGGCTCGCTTTGTAGACCAGGCTGGCCTCGAACTCACAGCGATCCACCTGCCTCTGCCTCCCAAGTGCTGGGATTAAAGGCGTGCGCCACCATGCCTGGCCTCAAACTTTTATTTTGATTCATATCCCAGATGTTAGGGTCTATTTTTGGTTGGTCCCATGGCTTGGGGCCCTGTAGCAACACATTACGGTGGGAATCATGTGATAGACAGAGCAAAGCTTCTTACTGAGCTGTTGCTGGGAGACAGCGGAAGAGGAAGCAGCTGGGCCCCATAGCCTCTTCAAGGGGCCATCCCTCATCCCCAGTGACCCAACTTTCTTCTCCTCAGCCCTGTGTCCTAAGGGTTCTTATACCCTCTCAACAGCCCCGTGGTTTGCAGACCACAGGGGCCTTTAAGGGACCCTCGTCTACATTGTGGCAACTGTCATAAAACTTGATTCTCACATCTTCCCTTCTAAAAGCATTTCTGTCCTTTCTCTTTCAACCAAGGAATTGAGAGGTTCAGGACTTCCTGTCCAGCTAGAGATTGTTAAGGGAGGTAAGGATGACCAGGGGAGCTCAGAGCACACCACTTTAATGCTGGACTCCATAGGCAGGCTGTACGTATGGAAGGCAAACAGGGTGTCCACAAACCCATTGGAATTGTGTGGTTTGGTGATGCAGATGTGGAAAGCTGCAGCTTTTATACAGTTTGAAAGGAAAACCGTGACCCCAAGAATTTTTGAAATTATACGTGCTTGGGAAGGGAGACCACTCAGATGGGCCGGGGAGGGGGTGTGGCAGGGGGTAGTGGTAAAGACTGTCTGTCCCCGAGCCTGTCAGGCCGTGCTGACTCCAAGTGGGTGCTCCATGCGCACTCACAGTAGCCCACCAAGTTTTACCCTCTGCTACTGAGAGGTGATAAAAATTCATCAGACTCACAGAATGGTTGAACTCAGATGGTGATGAAATCCCAGTATAATTCTCTCCAAAGAATGTCCTGATTAATAGAAACTGCAGAGGAACTAATTTTATGAAAATAGCAAATGGGATTGTTTCAGTTGGAGCGAGCTGAGAGAGTTGGTGCCGACGCCAAGCAGGAAGATGCAAACAATCCCATTGTGTGGGACTGACAGCTCCAATCCTGCCGCTTATTTATTAAATGTCTTTCCGCTGTAAATTATTAAGCTTGGATTTGGGGAGATGTGGGAGCTGACAGAATAAGACAATAGAACAGAAAGCAGACCTGGATCCCATCCTTCAGTATTATTTCAGCATTGTGTTTTGTGAAAAGCCTTGTGTCCCACCCTCACCGCCAACCACCACCACCACCAGCACCGTTAGAGAAGTTTGGTGATTCTTTCTTTGGGGAGCCCAGAAATGGATGAGACAAGAAACATGCTTTTGATTTAGGAATCATTTGCCAGTCCTTACAAATTGGAAGGGTTTTCAGAAAAAAATTCAACCTGTTGGCTCAACAACTGGGTAGCAGATATTTTGTCTGTTCTCTGAAAGACAGACAAAGGAGAGCCGGGGCAGCCTTGACACTAGGAAGTACCAAGCTAAATATTTTAGGACGCAATGCTGTCATATCTAGTTTACTTGTCTTATCTGATCTGCGGAAAGGCCTTTTCTACTGGGAGAGAGCTCCAAGGTTTATTTCTCAGAGTCAAAGAGCAGGAAAAGGCAGTGGTCAGGGAAGGAGTTGAATTCCAATGATGCTCTTATTCACTTGAAAAACTGGCGTTATGATAAAGAGGGGAGTAATCGACCTGTGTGACTCTTAGGTTCAGCTTGTACCCTCTGCCTTCTAGCCAACACACTGGAGGGTGCAGTGGGGTACCACCTACTTACCTGTCAGGGCAACTAATATCATGTACATCAGTTGGCTGCTTGCGATGGTTCGAATAAACTCATGTGTTTGAATGCTTGGCTCATAAAGAGTGGCACTATTAGGAGGTGTGGCCTTGTTGGAATAGGTGTGGCCTCGTCGAAGGAAGTGTGTGATTGTTGGAGAGGGCTTTGAGGTCTCATATGCTCAAGCTACACCCAGTGTGGCACACAGTCTCCTTCTGCTGCCTGTGGATCAAGATGTAATACTCCCAGCTCCTTCTCCAGCACCATGTTTGCCTGTGTGCTGCCATGCTTCTGGCCGTGATGATAAATGGACTAAACCTCTGCCACCATAAGCCAGCCCCAGTGAAATGGTTTCCTTTATAAGAGTTGCCTTGGTCATGGTGTCTCTTCACAGCAATGGAAACCCTAAGACACTGCCTAAGCTCTAGCATTCATTTCCCCCCGTGGCGTTCACTTAGTGTCACTGAATGCTTTGTACTATTTTGAAAAGTGAAAGTAAAGAATGAACAAAATAGACCATGCTGTCATACAACTCTCACGTTTGTAAGCAGGACCGGGTAATCAACAAATAAGCACACAGCTGATGGCTTGAAGGGACATGGAGATGCTAGGTGGAGCGAAGGGACGCAGAGTGAAAGCGCACGGGAGAAGGAAACACTGCTTCATACATGGTAGCCAAGGAAGACTCCCTCTGACGAAGTAAAAACCTGAAGGAAGTGAGCGGGAAAAGCTGTCTGGGGAAGCCCTAAGGGCTAAACAAACACGAGAGGCCCGCAGAGCAGAGGGTGATGGGGTGTCCCTCTAGCGGGGAGTTATGGCCATGAAAAGGTTGAACGTTTTTCTGAGTGAGATGGGAGACTGGGGTCGTTTTGAGCAGGAAAATGACATGATCTGAAGGCACATGCAACCCCCAGATCGACTCGCGCTTACTACAGGGTTGCTTCCTAAGGACACCAAGCCACACACTAGGCTTTGGTGATTCCTCCTGTACTGAACGCGAAGGCTTGCCTCACACATCTCATCTGTGCGGCAAGTGGAGTGTCTTTGTGGGATCGTGATTAAATGGATGTTCCTATCTCTTTGTTCTACAAATTAAGGAAAGAGCATAAAACCATCTGACAGGCCGGGAGAGATGGCTCAGCTCTTGCTGCTCTTCTGGAGGCCCTCAGTTCTGTTCCTAGCACCCATATTAACTGGGTAGGGAGACTCACAGATGCCTGTAACTCTGCCCTGGATAATTGGTTCTGTCTTTTGGCCTCCACTGGTCCTCACACAGAGACACAGACCCATACACACAAAAAATTTACAAAATTAAAAATCTCTTTTTTTTTTTTTTTTTTTTTGGTCTTTCAAGACAAGGTTTCTCTGTGTATCCTTAGCTGTCCTAGACTCACTTTGTAGACCAGGCTGGCCTTGAACTCACAGAGACCTGCCTGCCTCTTCCTCCCAAGTGCTGGGATTAAAGATGTGTGCCACCTCTAAAAAGACTGAATCTGCCAGCTCACCCCTCCCCACAGCTGGGTGGACAGTCCAGGCATCCTGTCTGGGGAACAGATCTCAACTGGCTGGCCAGAGGAGGGTTCTGTGAGTTCTGCTTGCTCCTGTGAAACGTGAGTGTAGAGGGCTGAAGGAGAGACAAGCACCAGGCACCTGCTTAGTGGGCAAGAAGAAAACTCAGTCTGAGTCCACACAGGAACATTTAGTTGGTGGGTAGGGATGAGGCGGGGGGGAGGAAATCCAAGATGCTTTATGGGAAAGAGTGAGGGTGTTGGAAGAAGCATGGAGTTTCCAAGTCCCCAGATGTCTTCACATGGTTATGGCCCAGGGCTGGGCCCCGCTGTTCCTCACAGGCCTGAGAAGCAGCTAAAGATGATCTGGTCCAGCCAGCGTCATATCAGCTACCACAGGCTGTCTGTTCTATGAGGTCCTTTAGAAAGGTTCAAACTGATGCTTGAGTGACGGCTCCGCCTTTTTTGAGCTCTTTAAAATATGGAGAAGCTGGGCCAGATGTGGTAGAGCACACCTTTAATCACAGCACTCGGGAGGCAGAGGCAGGCAGATCGCTGTGAGTTCAAGGCCAGCCTGGTCCACAAAGTGAGTCCAGGACAGCCAAGGATAACACAGAGAGACCCTGTCTCGAAAAACGGGGGAAAAATGGGGGGGGGGGGCGGGGAATTGTACTGGAGCTTGCAGCAATTCAAATGGAAAGACTTTGCAGATTGGTCCTGTGTCCTGGGATTGAAAAGACAGATATTTAGAAAGGAGCTCTAAAGCTAAATCAGGGTCAAGGATGTAATTCTGAGAGGCAGGAGGATTGCTGGGAGTTCAAGGCCAGCCTGGTCTACAAAGAGCGTCCAGGACAGCCAAGGCTACACAGAGAAACCCTGTCTCGAAAAACCAAACCAAAACAAAAGACAACAACAACAACAACAACAACAACAACAACAACAACAACAATGCAATTCTGACTAGATGTGGGTATCTCATGCCTGGAGCCCTAGGACTTGGGAGACAAAAGCAAGAAGATTGCCCATCAGTGCCAGTCCAGACTAGACTTCTGAGTGAGACCTTGTAAAAACAAAACATATGTTACCAGGGATACTGACACATCTTTTAACCCTAGCACTTGAGAGGCAGAGGCAAGCAGACATCTGGGAGTACCAGGCCAGCATGGTCTACATACTGGGCTGAAGACCAGCCAGGGTCATTTAGTGAAACCCTGGCTCAAATGTATGTATGTATGTATGTATGTATGTATATATGTATGTATGTATGTATGTTTTTCTTACCACTAACTATACATTTGTTGGTGTGGGCAACCATAGCACACTTGTAGATGTCAGAGGATGGCTTGCAGATGTCAGTTCTCTTTTCCACATGTGAATCCTGGGGACTGAACTCAGGCCGTCAGGCTTGGCAGCAAGCACCTTTACCCATGAGACATCTCATTCATCCAAAAGAAAGCAATTCAGCCATGGGCACTAAGTATGGATTAAGGTGAAGAATACAATCTCACAAATTTGTTTGTTTAGTTTGAGCAGGACAGCAGCTGTTTGTGAGGAGAAGCCTAGACGGTTTCAGTTTGGGCTCACCCTTGGGATGTCACACCAAAGTGGTCTCCATCAAAAGTATTGGCATGAGTTTGGTACACACCTCAGAGGCCTGAAGACAGTGGATGTGATTTAAATGTATTCTCATCAATAAAAGACGATAAATAGAATCACTTCTGTTGCTAAACCAACATGTGTGACTGGCTAAAAAGAAGTTAAAGGAGTCATCAGTGGTCATGTAAGTAGGAAACAGAGAGAACATTGGGGAACAATGGGGGGCTGGGAACCAGGGCACCTGAGGAAATGATGTCATGCTCCTGAAAGACAAAGGAGTGTGTGGTATGAAATCCTAGGGGTGCAGGGCAGAGAGGGATGCCTGTTCTCTGGGAGAATCAAGATGCCCCAAACTCTCAGTTGTCAAGCTTCTCGGGCTGGAGAGATGGCTCAGAGGTTAAGGGCACTGACTGCTCCTCCAGAGGTCCTGAGTTCAATTCCCAGCACCCATATGGTGGCTCACAACCATCTATGATGTGATCTAATGTCCTCTTCTGGCTTGCACCTGTACATGCAGGTAGAGCACTGTATACATGATAATAAATAAATAAAAAAAAAAAAAAAAAAAAAAGCTTCTCATCTGGCTTGACTCCATGGTTGTGTGTATTTTGTTTGGTTGGTTTTGGTTTTTCGAGACAGGGTTTCTCCGTGCAGCCTTGGCTGTCCTAGACTCGCTTTGTAGACCAGGCTGGCCTTAAACTCACAGCGATCCACCTGCCTCTGCTTCCCGAGTGCTGGGATTAAAGGTGTGCGCCACCACGCCCGGCTCCATGGTTGTATTTTGATCTAAGGAAGACAGGCCTAGTGAGATTCATTTCACACACTGAACAGCCTTATGGTACCATGGTAAAAATTGAGGGTTCACAGGGGTGACACATTTCCACATTATTCACATTCTATTGCACAAGAAAAGAAAAGTCTACCTCTAAGGCAAATCTAGGATGTTTTGCAGGTATAGAAGAGGAAACTGGAGGGACGGGGCCCGTGGCCTTTCTCGATGATTGCAGAATAGACAGGCTGCAGACACCCACGTCCATATCTGGGGCTGTGACTGAACATGGTAAAGCAAGTGATGGGCCAGAAGCTAGTCGTGTTTGTAGCATGGAGTATGATGGGGCTGAAAGTGCGAGAGGTGGGAGTCCAGGCAGAGGGGTCTGCATGCAGGTCAGGGGCGGGAGCTTGTGTGACAAGGAAAAAAAAAGGGGGGGACATTATCTCACAGGTTCCAATGAGCCTCTGTCTGAAAGATAAGCTACCCAAGAGGAGGAGTTTAAGCTGGAGATATTCTCCACAGATCTATCAGGGCATTTGACTTCTGTCTGAACATATTCAAAGTTGGGGTGCTCTCAGTCCCCCAAAGCTGCCTATTTCACTGTTGCATGCCTGTCTTAGAAGGCTGTTTCTTACACTGAGCCAAATTCTGCCTCCTTGAGATTCCTACTCATCTGTGTTTGTCTTGCCAATTGTAGCAACTCACAGAAGGCCATTTTAAAAATACATGAAGGTACCTGTCAATCTTTCCCTCAGTCTCCAGTTTCCAACTTTGCACAGGGCTCCCCACTCCGAGTGTACCTCATTGTTTCTTGACTCGAGTTTCAGGGACCTAGATGAGCCCTCGTTTGTCAGTACATCTTTTGGAGTTTGGTGCTGGGGTATTGCTCAGTTCTGAAAGACTTAGGCAACGTTGATGCAATTACAGTGGAAACCAGATGCCCATAGCAAGTCTAGGGTCATTGGTGTGATACTGGCCACATTTGATTGCTTAACCTTCCAATGGACTGAAGCGGCCCGTGCTTTCAGCTCCTTACTGCTGCCCAGCCAAATCCTCATCATACACGGTCTGTGTAATTTTTTTTTTTTTTTGAAATCGAAATATAAGAGGTAAAAGCCAGGCTGTGGTGGCGCACGCCTTTAATCCCAGCACTTGGGAGGCAGAGGCAGGTGGATCACTGTGAGTTTGAGGCCAGCCTGGTCTACAAAGAGAGTCTAGGACAGCCAAGGCTACACAGAGAAACCCTGTCTCGAAAAATGAAAACAAACAAACAAAAAACAATAACAAAAAGAATTAATACATAGATATTTGAGTGGTATCTTGTTAGTTTGAGCTCAGCTTTCCAGCCTAGTAGACTCATTTGAAAAGTCTTGACTCTTATTCCTCTGAGATTAGTGAGTCTCCTTCCACATTTGGTAACTGTTCTCTGAATGTTTTAATCCAAGTCACTGAAAATACTGCCTAGAACTTGGCCGCACTGGAGATCTCCAGTCCTGGTGAGTGTTCAGACAGCTTCAATTTTACCTAATGACCCATTTTATGACATTATTTATAATATTGAAGATTTATTAAATAGTGTGTTGAAATCCTTGAAGATTTATTAACTACTCCACTAAAATCAAGATGCGATGTTTGGTATTTCCTCCCACTGGAATCAATAAACGTGCCCGCAGCTCGCTCTGACCTTCACTATTTAATATGTCCTCCAACCCTGGTAATGAACCACAGGCATTCCCTGAACCTCAGCCACGGACTTGCTTCTGCTTTGAATTTCTCATCTGATTTCAGATGCCCAATTCTGCCATGACCTCTGGCTTTTCTGTCTTGCCATGAATCTCACTCTTCATGCTATGTCTTTCGCCTCGGTTCTTTTTTTCTGGCTCCGTGACTTACTGTCACTTTAACTCCAGGTCTGCCAGTGACTTGCAATCTCACTTTCCCAGGGCCTGGAGTGTGGTTGAAGAGAGAGCACTCTAATTCATTCATTATAAACTATATTATGTACAACTGATTGGTCACTTGAATGTGCTAAGTGTTCTGAGTTTGGAGACAGGATTGAATTGGGGGGCTGGGGGAGATCAAGACTGTTAAGAGGAATGTCTCTTTCTGGGAAAATACTTTATTTTATTTTATTTTTTATAGCAAGATTTGGATGTTTAGGTTCCACAGAAGCTTCCTTGAAATGAGCATAAGGGAGTGCAGGTGGAACTTCCTGTGGCCTTTCCTGTGATTGGCTTCAGAGCTGCCTATCTTACAAGACCCTCCTTGTCTGTGCCATCTAGTGGTTACCACCAGAAGTCTTACCCCGCCTCAAGGAGAGAGCAATTTAACGCCATTTCCAACTTAAGCACCATATCTACAGGGCGTGAAATTAGTTCCAGCAAGCAGCAAATTTGCTGCTAATAAAAATATTTAGCGATTCACTTGTCTTTAAATCAGCAGCAGAATATTCTTTTACTTGCATCAGTGCCTGTTTCTCCCAATTCTAATATTTGATAATCAAGCCAGGGTTGTTTAGTTTAAAGCTGTGAGCCAGCACGTTCTTTGGCTCTGCAAAAAAAAATCTAAGTTTCTGGAGCAGGAATTCTGTTTCCTCTGATCAGAAGTAGGCCTAGGTGTTCCTTGAATCATGGAGGTAGAGGTGTGCCGATGACGTGAGGGTCTCGGAAGTAACTAGCTTTGCTCTTCTCTCTGGCGACAGTAGCCCTCACGTCACTGCACATGCAGAGCTGGGGTGCCCTGAGAAGATGTGGCTTCTATCTCATGTTTGGACACATTTTGCTCTGTTTTAGCACCAAGCCCATTCAGCTTTAGCACTTATTTCTTTTCATGAGCGCTTTCTAAACCCTGCAGAGCTATTTCAGAGCACTAAAACAGCTTTTTCATTAATTCAACAATATTTATTGGGCATCTACCATGTGCAACCATTGTTCTCTGTCCTCTTTTGAGTCAGGAAGTGTTCCAAGGAGCTCAGTGTGACAGTTGGAGCAGGCAGGTGACAGCTCTAAGCTGCGCTGCTGGAGCAAGTGTTTGCTATATCAACTCACATATTCTTCTTTTCCTTTAGTACGCTTACAAAGGAACAAAGAACATGCACAGATCTTCTGGGCTCTGAGTAGATCACGTGTTTCTGAGCCTAAATATTTGACGGGGAGAGTCTGGTGGATGGTGGAGACCCTATTTTCTACCCCCAAAGGGACCCAATTTTGGTCATCCTCACAGAGTATTTGGTCCCTTCAGCTGTGAGATACTGCCTCCTCCACATGAGGTTTGGAGTTGAAATAGTTTCTTGGATGAGAGAGGGATCCAGTCAGGCCTGACAACAGGGAAGGAGAATCCAAGACCTGAGATAAATGGCCAAGCCACACTAACATCATTGATGCAGAAGGGATTGGAGAAAGTAAACGGCACTCGGCAGTAGCCACAAGGCCGCCATGAAAGCTCAGAGTAGGAGAAGCGAAAGAGGCCACATGGCTGAGAACCAGCGCACGCAGACTCTAGTTATAGACCTTTCTCTCCGGTTCATGAGTCACGTATAGCTCTCCCTCCCTCACTGACATCAGCCACTCCATCTAGTGAACCTGATTGTCCATCCATGCTGCTTACGACACACAAGAAAGTGGCATGACAATGCCCTTAAGATGCGTGAGGAGTCAGCTGAGGAGGCCATGATGCGGTTAACCTTCTCCAGCCATGAAGAATACTGTAGTGCATTGCAGTATAAGATCAGTCCAAGGATGATATAACCCCCCCACCCTGCCCTAGTCTCAAAATCTCAAATATCTGTGGCTCAGTGAGCATCTACTTCAGACCCTGGCCCTTAAAGCCTTGATGATTTTCTTATAGCTAAAGTAATGGCAATCATTATGTGTGAATTACGTAAGCAATACAAACTGAGATTTGGTGAATACGCTGTATCTGTTAAGCATTTACATAAGAACTAGAATAGAGGTGAGGAAAAAGTGAGACCAAATAATTTAGTAGCTAAAACCTGAAATAAAGCCAGGTCTAGTGGCACACACCTGTAATCCTAGCACTTGAGAGGTGGAGGCATGAGGGCGAGGTGTTAAAAGTCATTCTCGATACATAGAGAGATGGAGGCCAGTCTGGGCTACACAGGAGCATGGCTCAATATAAATAAACAAGTAAATAAACAAATAAGCAAATAAAGGAAGGAAAGAAGGAAGGAATTCTGAATAAATACCAAAGGAGATCGTTTGGCAAGGAGGGAGTGGGTTGAAAATTTTTGAGAGCACGCAGAGGGGAGGCCTTATCTGACCACTAGGAAGCAGGAAACACATGGAGGCAGACAGAGAAGCATAGCAGGATTGGAGAGGAAGGAGGGAGCTGGCAGATGGACACTTTGGGGGCCTCTGTGAACCTCTGAACTCAGAGGCAGAGCTGGCAGGGCTGGAGCAGGCATGATGGAATCGGAGCAGGCATGATGGAATCGGAACACGGCGACAGGGCCTGAGCCGAGCATCTTGGCCCATCTGCACCCTCGTGTCTGCTTCCCTCAACGTCCTCTGGCTCAGCCGTTTTTCTCTCTGTTTCCCCCGTTAGCAGCCTGTGCCTACCAGCTACCTCACAAGCAAGAGGCCTCAGGCCTATTGCACTCTTGCTGGCAGGTGCCAGATTTGTGTCCGAAGTCAAGCAGCTCCCCCAGGCTGTGCTTAGGTTTCCCAGAGTTCTCCTTCAAGCGATGTACATGTCAGGTAGACCCTTAGCAGCACCTCTGTCAAGTCCTGATAACCTGACGCTAAGAGGAGGCTAATTCCAACCCTAGGCCTAGTGGGTCACATGACCAGGGGTCCTCAGGCCCAAAGGCCTTCACCAGCAAAAAGAGTGATGTCAAGGGGCATTTGATCCTTTCGCGCCTTCAGAACAGGGGTGTCGGGAGCATGAGGGTTCGTAGATCCGGTGAACCCTCTGTGAATTTCTGAGGGGTTAGATTGCTAAGCTTCCTTAGAATCCTTGTCCCAGAGGCACGGAGCCATGAGTTCATTTTTTCTCTACAGAATCCTTGGCCACGTCTAGCATCACTGGGATGGATAATTGCAGTCAACGCTGCACTTCTGTACCAAGGGAAGGTCACAGTGGAGTCAAGGACAGTCAAGAATGCCTATATTGGGACACTCACATTCCAGATGGGAGGGTCATTTGCAAAGCGCCAAAGTGAAAATGGAAGCAACTTTCCCTAAAGGGAACACAGTACCCAGATAAGCAGACAGGTGCACAAGTGAACTGACTGGATCTCCTCCTGCCTCTACGCTTTCTGTCTGTGCAGCCTTCGGCATATTTCTTACTCTCTGTGTCTTGATTTCTTCATCTGGAAAACTGGAAAAATGGTAACTACCCAGAAGTTTGTTCGAGAAAAAGAAATATTAGAAAGTGATTGATCAATTACAAATGTTCGCATAAACCTTCAAAGAGGAGCATTCTATTAATATAGAATACAGTTTACCGTAAAACTTAAGGGGGAAAAAAACTGTCACTGCAGCTATGATCTGGTCTTGGATGGGCCTGTGGGCTATCCTCTTCTTGAATTTTGTTTGCTTCCTTAGGGGATTTCCCCAGCAGTCACCCCCAAAGTGGGAAGTCCTCAGTCTTCCCACTGTTAACATTTGAAGCAGGAGATTTCTTTGTTGTTGGGCTGCCTTCTACATAGTGGGTCTTGTTTTTGCTTTATTGTTTGTTTTCTGAGACAAGATTTCTCTGTGTAACAGTCCTGTCTGTCCTAGAACCCACTATGTAAACCTCGAACTCACAGAGATCTGCCTGTCTCTGCCTCCTGAGTGCTGGAGTTAAAGGCGTGTGCCACCACGCCCAGCCTTGTGGGTTGTTTAGCAGGCATTTCAGTAACTATCACTAGATATCTGTAGTGACTCTGGACACTAATGTGGTAACCATAATTATCTACTAAATATAGAGGGAAAAAAAATCACCATTCCAAACTTGTTTGGCTTCCTGAAGTTCGGACAGCAACTTGCTGCAGGCAACTGCTTTTTCTGTGTCTGAAATTGGTGGTGGCACATGCCTATGATTTCAGCAGTTAGGAGGTGTAGGGCACAGCATCAGAAGTTTGAGGTCACCCTCCACCGCATATTAAGTTTGAGCTATACAAGGCCCTATCTGAAAAGGGAGGGGAAAGAGAGAAAAATATATCTGACTTTGGTTTTTAAAAGAGTTCTTCCTTATTGATCAAAACTCATCTTTCGTGGCTGGAGAGATGGCTCAGCAGTGGAGAGCATCACTAACCTATAGTTGCTTGAAGGAGAATGGCCCCCACAGTCCATATTTGAACGTTTGGTCCCTAATTGGAGCTCTTCCAGAAGGATTAGCAAGTGTGGCCTTGTTGGAGAAGGTGTGTCGCTGGGGATGGGCTTTGAGGTCGACACATCCCATGCCATTCCCAGTTTGTGCCCCACCCCCATGTCTCTCTGCTACATGTTTGTAGTCTTCGTGTGGAAACTCTCGCTACTGCTACAGCACCATGCCTGTCTGCCTGCTGCCAGCCTCCCAGTCACGATGGTCAAAGACTCTACCACCCTCTGGAACTGTGAGCCCCAAAGTCAGTGCTTTCTTCCATAAGTTGCCTTGGTCTTGGTGAATTATCCATGGCAACAGAAAAGTAACTAAGACACTGCTCTTCCAGAGGATCTTGGTTCAATTCCCGGTGCCCACATGGCACCTCGCAGCTGGCTGTAACTCTCTCTAGTCAGGGGATCCGATGCTAGATTCTGTTGCTCCACACCACCACCACCACCACCACCACCACCACCTCGGCACAGTACATAGGTGGCACATTCATGCAGACAAAATACCCATACACAGAAGATAAAAATAAATAACATCTCAAAAGAACTTCATCCTGAAAGTCCTGGAGTGTGGTGGGGCACTCTCATCACCCCCACATTCTGTAAACTGAGGCAGGGGGACTACAAGTGTGAGGCCAACCTGTGCTGCATAGTAAGAACTTGTCTCAGAAAGAAAGAAAGATGGGCTGGGGAAAGAAGAAAGAAAGGCTAACCTGGGCTTCCACCCCTCCTTTCTTCCCTTTAGTCTGGGCTGGCTCTCACCCTCATCCCCTAGATGTCACTGCAGTAGCTTTTACTAAAGCACAGTTGGGTCACTCTGCTCCTCACTGCTCCAATTGTACTCATGTCTCCTTGCCAAGGCTGTCACTTCTGTCTATATACAGAAGTTTATTTCTTAACACTAATTAGTACTTGAGTTACTCTTGTTGAACTACTAGCCTTGAAAATATTTTTTTCCACCATCATGTTTCTAGGAAAAGTAAATATCAACACCTATGAATACTTGTGAGCCCTTACCGTACGCAAGGCAGTGTTGGTCCACTCTTCCCTCAGTATTTGATGAACTATGAATTCTGGCACCTCCCCCCCACACTTCATTTCTCCATTGTAATTAGTTTTGCCAAACCAATGATTCTTCTTAAACTTCCAGACTGCTTGTTTGTTGGTTTGGTTTGGTTTTTTGTTTGTTTGTTTGTTATATGTGCTGGCTTTGAAAAGGAGGATGCTTACCACCCTGAGGACTTGGATTACAAGCCTGGTTTCTGCTGGCAATGAGTCCATATTTTCCTTCGTGTTAGGCCAACTGTGCTGCATTCCCGGCCTCCGGTTCTTTATTTTCACTAGCTCTTGGTACTGTTGATCACCCCTTGCTTGAAACTGTCTCCTTCCTTCTATTTTAATTCCTCTAGGCTTCTGTTTGATTAGCAGCAGAGTTGGAACGACTGATGGGAGTGGTGCTGGGAATTTTCTCTTTTCTAATCTTTTCAGCCAGCTGCTGTGAGAACACAGAGCCTTCAGAACTGACCGGGAGACAGGGATGGGCTGCAGGGAACCCCTTCACCCTTAGCCTCGCTCACAGCAGACATGTTCCTTATGAGCACTCAGCTTTCTTCTGCGTTGCCTCTCCCAAGCATCTTCACTATGTGGAGCTGGAGTGATTCCATTTGTTGGCTGTTGTGTGAGTTTTCTGCTTCTTCTTCTGTTGTCTACATAGACACCCAGTGTGCCTTTTTGCAGTATCTTGCAAATAGTTCTCCTTGTTTTTAATCCCTACAGCCACAGTTCTAACTCAGGCTTCCACCTTTTTTTTTTTTTTTCCTTTAAATGTGACAAGGTCTCACTATATAGCTCTGACTACCCTGGAACTTGCTATGTAAACCAGGCTGGTCATGAACTCAGAGATTTGCCTGCCTCTGCCTCTGCCTCTGCATGCTGGAATTAATGGCGTGAGCCCCCAAGCCTAGTCCTCACTCATTTATAAAGTTAATTTTAAATTCAGTTGTTTTCTTAGCAACATTATAGTTCCGATGCTTGGAGTCTCCCCACCCCGAGTCTTTGACAGTATCATTGCTTTACCCCTCTGGAGAACAGTAACAAATCTAATACACATCCCACGCAGATGTATACATACTGCTTTTTAAAAATTAAATATTGGTGCTTTTAAATTTTCCTTAGTTTTATGTGCACCCGTGCCTGTCCCCTCCAGAATTTCTAAGAGAACTGTGAGTGCTTCTGCTTTGGCCATGGCTACTGGGGATTTTATCAGTTTCCCATCAGCTTGAGGCCCTTCCACTGTCTTCAGGCTACAAACAAGACACTCATCTGAGGGCTGGTGTTTGGGGAACTACTCTCATGCTTCTCTTAACGGAGCCTCTTGACATCCTGGGCCCCCAGTCTTGTCTGTCTGTCTGCCTGTCTGTCTGTCTGTCTGTCTATCTACCTACCTATCTATCTATCTCACACTCTCTCCCTCTTCCTATACCTCTCTCCCCCTCCCCTTCCCCCCCACCTGTCTCTCCTCCGCCTTCTTCCCCTTCTCCCCCTCCCCCTACAATGAGAGTCCTTTCTGAGAAGCAAATCTATGTTTTATGAGATAAATATTTCTTAGTACTTGCAATTTTGAAAACGATTGTGTTAGACTTTATACTTTGACTTACAGTTTGTCAAAATATAGAGATATTACTTAAAGGTCATTTGCCTCATATTTAAAAAATATGTTCCATCATTATTTTTATATTTTGGCCTATATTTCACGAAATCTAATGCTTTTGTGATTGTTCTTTCTTCCATGCTGAGGACTGAACCCAGGCCCTGTATGCATGCTGGATGCATACTCTGCCCATGAGCTATAGTCCCTAGCCCTGAAGTGCTGGTTCTTTCTTTGTGGGGTGGGGGGTTTAAAGCATAGTTTCTCTGTGTAGTTCTGGTTGTCCTGAAACTTGCTTCTTAGGCTGGCCTGGAACTCTGAGATCTGCCAGCCTCTGCTGGGATTAAAGGTGTGTGCTGCCACGCCTATCTCATCATTGGAATCCTTTTTTTTAAGTTTTTCTTAGTTTTTTGAGACAGAGTCTTTCTGTGTAGCCTTGGCTGTCCTGGACTCGCTTTGTAGACCAGGCTGGCATCGAACTCACAGCAATTCCACTGCCTCTGCCTCCCAGTGCTGGAATTAAAGGCGTCATTGGAATTCTTATTCCTTTACATATAACACTTTTTCCTCTTTGGACTTTTTTAAAGGGCATTTTGCTCCCTTCTCACTCCTGTCACTTTCCTTTTCATTTCTTCTTCTTCTTCTTCTCCTCCTCCTCCTCCTCCTCCTCTTCCTCCTCTTCCTCCTTCTTCTTCTTCCCATTTATGTATTTATTATGCATACCGTGTTCTGCCTGCGTGTACACCCTCAGAGCAGAAGAGGGCACCAAGTCTCATTATAGATGGTTGTGAGCCACCATGTGGTTGCTGGGAATTGAACTCAGGACCTTTGGAAGAACAGCCAGTGCTCTTAATCTCTGCGCCATCTCTCCAGCCCCTCTTTTTTGTTTCTTAACCTCTCTTTCTCTTTAATACATCTAGCTTAATGAGATATAATTTGGCGATATTGCATGCCGTTCATGTAAAACATCCAAGTGACTTTTAGTATATTTATCAAGTTGTACATTATCATAACCAATCTTAGAACATCTCACCATCTCGTCTCCACTTCCCCTCAACACAAACCCTTCTCAGCAGCATACAACTATGAATTTCCACCCTGCCCCTATAGGTCAGTCTAACTGGATGTGTCATGTAAACAAGATTGTACTTATGTGGTCTTATTTTACTTAGTGTAATGTTTCAAGTTCACTCATGTCATCGCACATTCCTTGTTAAGTCTGGATCACGTTCCACTATACAGAGAGACACAATTGCTTATCCATTAATAAGTTGATGGACATCTGACTTGTTTCGCATGTTGACTGTTATGAATAATGAAACTGTGATTAGGATTTTCTTTTTATCCCTGACTCTCTGAAGATGTGCAGCGACATTCCTTAGTGTCACTTTTCACTTACTGTGCTGACACCAGATAGACAGATGCTCAGTGCTGGGGCATTGTGCCCTCTTTTCTTTTACAGTACACGTATGTAGTGCATGTGCATGCATGTTTGCATGTTTTCATATGTGTGGGCACATGCACATAGATGGGTACATGTGAATGTGCTAACGTTGATATTGTCTTCTTTGATCCCTTTCCACTTTTTTGATTGAAGCAAAGTCTCTCTCTGAAGTCAGAGCTGGCAGGCATGTCACCTAGTCTAGCTGCCAGCTTGCCCTAGGGATCCTCTGCTTTGCAGAGAGTGTTAGAGTCCATGGGGTGTGGCTATGGGGGGGTGAGGCAGACCATGACTGCCTGGCATTACTTGAGTTCCAAGGATCTAAACTCTGTTCCTCATGTTTGTACAAAAAAGCTCTTTGTCCACTTGTTTTAGTCATTGTCCTACTGCTGTGATGAGACACCATGACAAAGGCAACTCTTACGAAAGAAAGCATTTAGCTAGGGCCTTCCTCGCTTATAGTTTTGGTCCATGATCATCATGGCAGGAAGCAGACAGGCATAGCACTGGAGTTGTGGCTGACAGTCTTACATCCTGATCCGCAGGCAACAAGAAGAGAGAGACACTGGGTCTGACATGGGTGACACATCTTCTCCAGCAAGGCCACACCTCCTAATCCTTTCCAAACAGTTCTACTACCTGGTGACTAAGCATTCAAATATATGAGCCTATGGGGGACATTCTTATTCGAACCACCACATCCACTGAGCTACCTCTCCAGTTCTATTGTAGCCTATTGCTAAGGAAGTGTTAGTGTACATGCTGTATCTTTTCTCATCTTTCCCTATCAATTCTCTCTGCTCTTTTCCTAAAACCCAGTTAGATGTGGGACTGCTAGGTTGATACATCCTCAAATGTTGCCCTTTTCTTCTATTTTTCCATTGATTTTCTTTTCTTGTTCTGTTTCCTAGGAGAGAATGCCTCAAGTCTTTCCCAACTGACTCTTTAATATTTTATTTTCATATGAAAAAAATTATTTTTATTCCCTATTGGTTTACATATCATCCTCTTCTTTGGGAGAATACATGTCATTTCTTCATTCTCTCAATACTGAAATTATTTGTTCTATTGTTGAAGTTGCCTTTTATTTTATTGAATTGTCTGTTTCCTCAAAATTCCATCGTTTAACTTTCATTTTCATGTTACAGATTTCTCTTTTAGTAATTATTACCTGTTAGTATTATGCCCTAGGGAGCAAATCACAGTATTGTGTTTGTGCTGTGGACACTCATGCATGCATGTGTGTGTGTGCATGAGTGTGTGCATGCATGCATTTGGCCTGTGTATTTAAGGGTTGGTCTGGGTGACTGAATGGCCTTAAAAGGATTGAACAAGGATCTGACCTGTAGGCCAGGAGACTCAAAGTTCAGTGTTAGCTAACCTTTGCTCTAGATCTGATAAATTTCCAATAAAGAAATTCTCTTATCCTTCGTGGGTATTGGGCACTTGGTGTCAGCATATTGGGAGCCTAGTCAAAAACGAAACTTTGGCATCCATTCTATCTGACATTGTTCCCTCTGTCTCCTGGTTCCTGGGTCATACCTCACCTCTACTTTCGGTGGTGGCTATCTTCTCTTTGTATGGATCCCTGTCAATCACTCTCGCCAGGGAAGTCCTGAAGTCTGCTGGAGATTGGGTGGGAGGTGGTGGAGTAGGGATGTTGAGTGGGGGAACTGAGGGTAGGGGAAGTGTTGGGTTGGCTATCTGGCTGCCAGCTTCTAGCCTCACCCCAAGCGTTGGCCTTGGGAAACACCTAGAACAACTATAAGAGAGATTTTTTGAAAGATCCTATTTACCTTTGCTTGAAACTCTGGTACAGCCTCTGCCTCTGAGAATGCATGTCCCTTTCATTCATTTAAGGTTATTTTAGCAGGATTTTATCAGGGAGTACAGATGTGCCCTTTGATTATGATGACCAGTCGACCATGTTTAACCGAAGTCATCATTGCTTTTAATCGAGCCATCCCACCCTCTTCATGTTCGTCTCTTCTAAAGCTTAAAAAAAAAAAAAAAAACTTTGATCCAAGCTATATGTGCCTGCCAGATCTTTTTCTGAAACACTGCTATGATTACATAACTCTTCAGTTAAAAATCTTTCCGTTTCCATTTTACTATATAAAGCTAGCATTAGAATAGACTTCACAGAGTACTTGGGAGACCAAAGCAGGGGGATTGTGAGATTGAGGACGGCATTGGCTGCACAGCAAGACCCTCTCTCTCACATACACACCCTCCAAACCATGAAAAAGAAATCATTTCCACTGAGCACACCAGCTTGTTGAATTTACATGTAAGGGGGTGGAATAAGATGTCTGAAAGGGAACATGTCTTACTTTGAGCAATTTTTTTTTAAACCAAAGAGTTGTTAATGATCTTTCATTTTTATATCATTCAATTTACTTTTCAAATACATTACAATTAATTTTGAACACAACACATTCTACCAACTGCAATGCCTCTCAAAAGCCATATGGCCCTGCAAACCCTTTGATTCTTCCCTGTGAGGTGAGCTTTTTTACTCCAAACATCCAAAGCAACCCAGTAACTTTCTTATAATTTATATCAGCATTTTTGTTTGTTTGTTTGCAGGCTTCCATCAAACTGTAAATTCCTAAGGGTCAAGGGTTGTTTCTGACTTGTTGGGATCTTGAGAGCAGGAAAACGATATAGTCGTTGCTGAGAGGATGAGGCGGCAAAGCCGTATCGCCCTTCCCTGGGTTCATCTCCATTGTCCTCTGCGCAGGGAAGGAGGATTTTAGGTCCTGCAGACTCTGGCCAGCAGCAGCGTCACAGGACTTGTAGGCTGTCGGCGTCATTGCTTTGCTCTCTCCTTAGCCTCCTTCATTTCAGGTGTGTGGTACTAAGCCAGACACACCCACAGAGACTTCAAGGAGGGCATAGGCTCTGGAGAATCGCAGGGGGATGGAGAGGTGGTAGGCGGGGTCAGGGGGTATGAAAGAAATCCCTTTTCTCACAAGATGGTGAATGGTGGGAGGAACTGGGCAGGGCAGAGGAAGGGAGGGAGAGACACCCAGCTCTGTGCAGAATCCATCCAGCTCACAGGCTGACAAGGCTGTTCCAGGTGTAAGGACCAGCTCCCTCAAGTGCCACAAAGGCCTTTTGTCTCTTTTGTGAAGTATCTGTCACTTGTGGAATCTTGGGTTGTTCATTGCCTGAGGTGGTGCCATGGGCCTCCCCCATATTCCTTCCTGCCTTCTCTCTCTCTGTCTCTCTCTCTCTCACACACACACACACATCCTACTCTTCCGTATATACAGGTATATGTTTACACACACACACCTTGTTTTACCTCCTCATGCTGGACATGATGCCACCATGTCTCTTAGCTCTTAGTAGGAAGGACAGACTTTGGTGACTGCTACTCTACAGCCTAGTTCTTGAGGATGTCCCTGGTTACAAGAAGGGGGGAAAAAAAACACAAGTCCTTGCTTATTTATCTCACTGCACTTTCTTTGGAGTCCATTCCTTGCTCACCACTGTTCTACAGGAGTATTAAGTGATGTTGCATTACAGAGAACAGGGGAGGCACCGAGAGACGTTACATGTTTCACATGCTCTGTCTTCTAGTCTCTGGTGGCATAACTTTCTGAGGGTATGTCATCTTCATTGTTGATAATTTACTAAATTCTTCTTTTCACCTTTATTTCACTTATAGGTGTCTCTTACTCTTGATTAGTTAGTGTGTTTCTTAGGCAGAGCGCCCCAGAAACACACTATGAGAGATGGGTGTCCCAGACAGGCTTGTTCACAGGGTGACGCACAGGAAGGAAGGAAGAAAGGAAGGAAGGAAGGAAGGAAGGAAGTGAGTGAGTGAGTTAGGATGGACTGAAGGTGAGGCCATGTGGGAGAAGCTGAAAACTGAGGTGACAGTCGAACGCTGTCGTATCTGCTCTAAGGTATGTCCTGCTAATCTGCATCTCATAAGGAACCTGGACAAGTGCTGCGAGGGGAGCTGCAGCATCCCTGCAGACTACTTACAGCTTTTATTGTCTGTATTTCCCACATGTCCCCTTGCATCCCCCACCAGGAGACTCTCAGGCTGCTGCCAGTTCTTGGCTACTGTCATTAGCAGGTGATGAATACTCTTGTGTGAGGATTTCTCGAATGTGCAGTTATGTACGAAGTGGCAATGCTGGGTCACAGGCCATATGCCGTCTTCATTTTATAGGTTCTACCAAACTGCCCCTCAACGGCCGCTCAGTTTCTGCGTTCTTCAGCCGCTCCTTGTTTCCCACATTAGCAAGATTTGGGTTGTGTTAACTTATTAGATATAAAGTAGGATCTTTGTTTAGTTTAGCTTTTTGTTTTTTTTTTTATCCTGGGAACTAGACATTACTTCAAATATTTGTTAGCCAAGGTTTCTCTTTCTATGAACTACCTGTTCATAATCTGCCCATTTTTCTATTGATTCCTGTCTTTCTAGCTGATTTGTTGGGACTCCCTGAGCAATTTCTGGCTGCTAATGTCTTTTCTAGGCACTGCCCATCTGCTGATGGACTACTGCACTGAACACAAATCTTTATTTTGGATATAAAAAGTCCACCCATTTCCCTTTTTGTGATTTTGTTTTTTAATCTTGTTTTAAAAACCGTTTCTCTACCCTCAAGGTCACAATATGCCATCACGTATTTTCTGTGAACTACTTTGTCGTTTTTACCTTTAGTGTTTAGGATTGATTCTCTATACAGCTCATTTTCCTGTTCAGAAATGAGATGAAGATCTGAACTTATCTCAGCATTTATGAAATAGTTCATATTTTATACTGTTTGATTCACAATGCCAGATGCATTATGTGCCTTTTCCATTTGCTTCTGGACTCACTCTCCAGTGTCCCCAGCATGCTTTTCTGTCCTGTGCTAGCATCACACTGTGTTAGGAACATGGGTTTGTGACGTCTCTCAGTTTTGGATGTTGTGCCATCCTGGTTTTGGCTCTTCCATTTTAAAGCCATTTTAGTGTTAGTGGACCATTATCCTTCCTCATAAATTTTAGGGTTTTGGAGAGATATCTGTGCCCTCACACCATCAGCCAAGTCTACTGGGATTTTGACTACAATAAATAAAATTTACAGGTTATTCCAGGGAACAGTGACAGGTATAAAGTGAAGTCATCCCTTATACAAGTATGACAGAATCTCCCCTTTATTCAGGTTCTCTCAAATGCCCTTTAACAGTACAAGTTCATAGCTGGGCGTGGTGGCACACACCTTTAATCCCAGAACTTGGGAGGCAGAGGCAGGGAGATGGCTGTGAGTTCGAGGCCAGCCTGGTCTATATAAGTGAGTCCAGGACAGCCAAGGCTACACGGTGAAACCCTGTCTCAATAAATTAATTAATTAATTAATTAAATTAAATAAAAAATAAAACAACAACAGCAACAAAAACCAGTACAAGTTCTTTGTTTGTTTGTTTGTTTGTTGTTTTGGTTTTTCAAGACAGATGTTCTCTGTGTAGCCTTGGCTGTCCTGGACTTCCTTTGTAGACCAGACTGGCCTCGAATTCACAGTAATTCACCTGCCTCTGCCTTCCCACGTGCTTGAATTGTAGGCATATACAACCGTACCCAGCTGCATACAAGTTCTTAATTTCCCAGTGTTTTACAGCTTTTTTCTTTTTTCTTTTCTTTCTTTTTTTTTTTTTTTTAGATTTTCTGCTACTATAAAGGGGACCCTATTTTACATTGGTTTTTAAACTTGGTTTGTTGATGTTATTGTTTTGTTTTGTTTTATTGGTTTTCAAGACAGGATTTCTCTGTGTAGCCTTGGCTGTCTTGGATTAGCTTTGTAGACCAGGCTGGCCTCGAACTCACAAAGATCCACCTGCCTCTGCCTCCCCAGTGCTGGGATTAAAGGCGTGCCTGCTCTTGGTTTTTTTTTTTTTTTTTAACTTTTAAAAAGAGTTTGTATCATATTTTCTTTTGGTGAGATAGACTGATATCCAATGTGAAGAGGGGTAAAGTACTAAAGTAATAAAATTCTGTGCAGCCTTCTTGACTTTTGGTGCCACATAACTACTCTGAAGTTGCTGCTGTGGTCTGGAAAGCCCAAAGGTGTGAACTGTCTACTACAATGTTGTGGTTTTAGGGTGGGGATGTAGCTCAGCGGTAGGGTACTTTCCTAGATGATGTGCAAGGTCCTGAGCTCAAGCCTCAGTATAGAAAAACAAACAAAACCAAAACAAATCCACATTTATTTATATTTTTTATTATTTTCAAAAACTGCTTACTTAGCACCAATCTACAACTCCGTCTTTCGTTCCTGCTCCACTCCCCCCACCTCCCTCACACCTTCTCAACCCCCCACCCCCCACCCAATGCCGAGAACTCAGCCCCTGAAATGGCTGATTGAACTGGACCTGCTCTAACTTCCCTTAGGTGGGTCCGACCTTGAGTGCAATTCCGCTGATTGGAAAGTTGGGCCCGGGCCAGGGCCAGGGTAGGAAAACTGACAACTGTCTTTCCCAGACACCATTAAGTGATTCTGTTTCTGTCTCACTTCCCAGACTTAATGAGAAAGGGATCTTGGGAGCAAAAGAACAAAGCATGCAGAGTAGGGCCTGGGCAGAGAGCTTCAGGGTGCACCCCCTACCCCAGCCCCCCCACCCCCCACCCCCTACCCCCTCCCCACCCCACGTAGAATAGGGGCATAGACAGCTGAGCCAGGAGCAGGGCCTGTTAACCTCTTTTTCCCCTTCCCTGGCACGAACAAGTCTCCTTATCTTACCAGAATGAAGGCGGCAGCTCTGTAACCTCCCTGACTTTTGAGCACACAAACACAAGAACAAGCTACCTCTAACGGAGTGGCTGGTGTTTAGCCGGGAGGGGCTGTGCACTTCCTTCATCTCAGCACTCAAGAGGCAGAGGCAGAAAAATCTCTGTGAATTTGGAGCCCACCTGATCAACAGAGCAAGTTCCAGGACAGCCAGGGCTGTTACACAGAGAATCGCTGTCTGGAAGAAGCAAAATCCAATATACAAATAAAGTTTAAAAAAAAAACATATATATATATATATATATATATATATATATATATATATATATATATATATATATATATATATTGTCCAGGCAGTGGTGGCGCATGCCTTTAATCCAGGACTCATAAGGCAAAAACCGACCAGCCTGGTCTACAGAGCAAGGTCTAGGACAGCCAGGGAGGGCTACACAGAAAAATCCTGTGCCACAAAACCAATCTTCCCTCCTCCCCCGATAAAAGATGCTATGAAAGCATTAAATCTTTTGCGCACCTGTTCCATATTCATTATTACATTTAACTTGTTGTCATACTGGGTCCTCCACCAGCCTGAAAGAGGAAAAGGCACACCTATGGGCTTAAAGCTGAAACTGGCTTGCTCAGGTTGCCAGTTAAGGTTAGATCACAGAACATTCTGATTTCCTGGGTAAAATTCTTCCATTCTATCACAGTTTTTCAAAGGTGATTAATGTTAAGGGTCCCTAGAGATTGAGTTCAGGGCTTTAAGCACATTGAATAAGTGCTTCACCACTAAACTCTACCCCAAGCCACAGCCCATTTTATAGCGAGGAAAAACATTCTCCTGGAGGCCTAATAGGGACCTGTAGCCCTTACGTCACTATGTAACTTAAAAGTCCAAAGAAATTACATAGCTTTCCAAATAATTATGGCTTAAAAAAATAACTAAATTATTAACAAAATTCTAAAATTAAAAAAAGCCACAGGGCTGGGGATGTGGCCAAATTGGTTGAGTTGTGGCCTAGCATGTACTATATAAATAGGGCGTGGTGGTACATGACTGTATTCCCAACACTCAAGAAGAGGACTGGAGCCAGCCTGGTATACATAAGTCCTTGTCTTTAAAAAAAAATCAACAAATTTAAAAATACATGGATGATCTTTGTCCAGCTTGAATTGTAATGTTCTCCTAAAACTAAGTCACTGCCATGGCCGCACCTGGGGGCCTGTTGTGGTTATACGTCATTACATGGCTTGCTTCTGTTTGTTACCCCACCATTCCTAGTATTGAAACTTGTGCAAAATTCATGTTTGTTCGAAGCGCGATAGCACCATTTGCCTTTACTTGCTACAAACACACAACGCAAGCACAAGGTCGGCCTCTCTCGCTTGCCTGTTTGAAGTTCATTGCCTTCAAAGGAAACGCCAGAAATTAAAGCACCATGAAATGAGCGGTTTGCGCAGCGCATTTAAGATTCTTTGGGAACAGAGTGGATCATTTCTAGGTTTGGATTTTTTTTTAAAAAGTACTCATCCAGGTATGATAGTTCATGCCAGTCATCCTATTACACAGGAGGCCGAGGCAGGAGGATTGCCCTGAATCTGAGGCCAGCCTGGCCTATGTAGTGAGTTGTAAGCTCATCTGGACTACAAAGTGACAGCATGAACTTCTGTCAAAAAAAGGGGGGGGGCAGGGAATCACATGTTCCTCTTTGTGGAGAGGACATAAAGGGAAAATAAATACTAAAGAATTCAATTTTGCTCTGCGAGGGCCTCATCTCTGACAAGCGGTTAATCTATTTGTTGATACTGTGAGAAGAGGATATCCAGCAGGGAGAAAATTAAAAAACGCTCAGCGCCAGTTGCCACCCTGATGAATCTCATCCAATTATTTAACAGGACACTGCTGGGTATACTTTCTTTTTATTGTTTTAATTTTATTTTATTCTCTATTGTTTGTCAAAACAGTGTAAAAGTTTTCTGGATTTAGAAGTCCTCCATTCTGTCGGTTTACATTTGGCAATTATTGATTTTTATTTTTCTACCTCTATGCTTATAACTGAGTTGGAATTAATGAAGGATGATTATTGTATGTATGTATGTATGTATGTATGTATGTATGTATGTGTGTGTGTGTGTATTTACTATCATCCTGGAATGGAGCATTTTAGAAGTTGGATTCTGAAAGTAATTTTAAAGAGCCTCAGTAGCAGTCTGGGGTTTTTGGTGAGGGCAGAATGACAGTTTCATGAGACCCGTCAAGCATGCAGGACCCCTGTCCACGCTTTTCCTTTTTATGGTTTTGATTATGTTCAGTGGCAGCCGGAAAGCATCAAGTGCAGAATTCCAGAGGCGGCTGACGTGTGTTCTGGCTTGTGCGGTGCTCTGAGCAATGCGATGAGACCTCATGTCCTCCTTCATCCCTCCCTGCACCCAGTACATCCCGCTGACATAGCTGCCTTGGTGCTATCTCCCAGCAGTCACCAGGACTGCTGTTGCGACCTCGAAGTCTTCATTGACAAGCAGCCCTTATTTTATTTAAATTGCTTCCCAGAGGCACAGGAGTGACATGAAGGAGGTGGGGGTCTTCGAAACTTTTCTTTGGACGAAGGGTTCTACAGTACTTGAGAAAAATCAGCTATTATACTCCTCCGACTCTGTGTGTCTCTCTCTCTCTCATCAGCAGCATTGTCCTCATGAAGGACGGAAGTGAGAAAGGTAGCCTCCCAGGGAAAAGAAATTCTTTCTTAAATCAGGGTAGATCTTAGCCCTTAGCCCTAGCTAGCCATTAGTTATGGCTGCTCATGAGGAAAGTTCTTTCCCCTGAGGTATTTGTTCTGATTCTATAGACATTCTGGCTTCCTCTTACAGTCGCTGGCAGAGATGAACATGGTCACACTCCCCACGTGGCCCAGAATCATGTTTTACAACCCCATCTATGCTGGAAAGTATCAGCCTGACTGTAGTGTGGTTAAGGCTCCTCAGGATGCTATAGGCCTCTTGGGTCTCCAGCCTAGGGACAGAGGAGCCTGGTAAATACAGGTTAGCCAATCAGATGGCAATTTATGAACAATGAATGAATTTTTTAAACACACCGTGTTTCTAATTTTGCAGAAGATGAAGCCTGTTCCTCTCCACTTTCCTCTGCCATACTCATGGCCCTGAGTTGTACTGTAACCCTCCAGGGAGGCCACAAGCAGGCCAGTGCAAGGGTACAAGTGGAGGCCCTAATCCGTCCCATTTCCTGTCTGTATAACACTATTTTGTCTTCCAAGGAACCTAGTGGTCCTTGGTCCTAGATCTATCCGTAACCCCTGCCTGGGCATGACTCCTTGCTCTACTCACTGCTGTCTTAATTAAAAGCCTGGGTACTTCAAGCAGAGACTGGGAGAGCAGGACTTTCTCGAAGCCCCTTGGCCCTAAGGAAGGAATACTCTGGAAGAGAGCTGATGTGAGCTCTTTAAAGATCTGAAGTCAGGTGTAAGTGGCACATGCCTGGAATCTCAGCAATCTGTAAGACAGAGGAGACAGGACAAGCACAGGTTCAAGGCCAGCCTGGGTTGCACAGCAAAACCCCTGTTTCAATTCTCTCCTTCTCAAGAGAAGATTAGGGAGAGACCTGATGGAGGCAAATAAGGGTGCGCTGGCCCTGCACAATTCTAGAGAGCACGTGTGGTAATTCCTGTGGTGCTGAAGCCTCTCCTTGGTGGCTATCTTCCCCTCCTCAACAGGGCCTGTGAAAACAGAGCCCCCTGGCTGCGTTACCCTTGCTGTGGCATTTGACTTTTCTCCCTCTTCAGCCTCGGCTGCCATCTCCTTTTTCATTGCCCTGCTGCTGGACTTGGGTTTCCGAAACCTAAGATGATTATTGTGCTGTGGGCGGGGCGTGGCGACCAAATTTAATTGAACAAGATCTTCAGAAGGAACAGTTGTAGTTTCATGCCTTATAGGGGCCACAGCCTGTAGTATGTGTGTGACAGGGGGTCGGGGGCTGGGGGTGGGGGGGTGGGGGAAGGGAACAATTGTTTTAGAAGGAATTCAACCAGTGTTTCCCCCCCCCCCCCAATCCCCTGGCTTTGGGCTGAATTCAGCTAGTCATTTTCCAACCCGCTTGTGTGCATAGCCACACTGCAGCTTCTTTGATCCCCCGCCTCTCCTGCTAACAGACAAACTGCTGCCAAATCTTCCAGCTCCTTCTCCATGGTGACCAAGCCCCTCATTTCCATTTCCGCTCAGCCTCCCCGTCCTGGGTGCCTACCCCTTCCCTTTATGTGCAGCTTGGGTCTTTGCTTTCTCTCCTCTCCCTTCTAGTGGGCGGAATCTTCTCCAAAGTTTAATAAGTGTCAACGTGTCACTGCCCCTTCCCCTGTCCCTTATGTGCCCTCTCCTCTTTGTCTCCTTTCTCAGGCTGCTCCCAAATCTTCACTGCTCTTTGCTTGTCGCTCTTCAGATGTGTTCCCTTTGAGGCCCTTCTTTCCCTGCTGCCTTTGGCCTGAAGGAGGAGGCGTAGACACAGAGGGCAGAGGTGGGAGGCAGGATCCGCCCCTCTGCCCCTCAGTTGTGACTCGGCCTGAGCTCTGTGATCGGCAGGCGTGGGGAGGTGTCCAAGCCTACAGCACTATTTCCTTCAGCCATATCGATCCAAGATCTCCTTGGAGTTCTGGTAGAGCAATCCCTGGAATCTGATGCTTCTAGAAGCTTCCCCTCATGCCCACCCTCTCCCTCTGGCTAGCAGGCAGGTTTTGCAAACAGGTGAACCTAGAAAGATAGCTGGCCACTGCGGCTTGCTCGACTAGGGGACCCAACTCACCTGGGGACCCGGCCACCTCACTGCCGGGGCCTGGGAGTTCCATTCCCAGTGCTTCTCTGGCTTCTGGCTTCTTGCTCTAAGTGGGTGTGATAACTGCACAGCTGGCGATGGCGTCTGCCACTTTTAACAGTCCAGTCCCGTATATCCTTATCAACGTTATCTTCCTCATGGTAGCCAGGTGATGATTTCTGTTGTGCAGAGGGAGAAGCTGCAGCCCGGAGAGCTTAAATACGTTGCCCAAATATTTGCACAAAGAAGGTATCGGTGAAGCTAAGCCAAGAATTCAGGTTATACCATTCCTGGTTCCTTCCACTGTCTTTCTTCAGTGGTCTGTGGGTGAAAACAGAGACAGGAGGTAATATACACTGGTGTGAGGCAAGACTGTTCACTGGAGGGGGCGGTCACATTTCTTTCCTCTTGCCTTATTGCCTCAGTCCAATTTACAGTTATATGAAATGTTTATCTGTACTGTTCTTCATATTCAGTTATCTCTGCCCCCTGTGTGTGTCTGAATTTTTCTCCCTTAGGCCCTGAATTCTCCAGGAGTACTTTCTGATGTACAACCTCGTGAAGGAAGACAGAAGGATTCCACATAGGGTCAGTGGGTGTCTGGCTTCAGGCCTTGGCGAGAGGCATGTGAAAACAATACTGATAACGTCACCGTGGGCCTCATAGAAACCCAACTCTCTTGCTCTTCCATCTTCCTGTTGTACCTCAGCCAGCCTCCTCGTTAGCCTCTGTGAGAAATTAAAGCCCAATAATCAAATCAACCCTTGTAAATTCCCTAAGAACAGGCTCCAGAGGCCCCAACAAGCCAGCAAACCCCAGACCCAAATCCATGTCAAATTTCATAGACATAATTTAAGCAGGGATCAAAACGTACACTAACCTAGTAAGTAAGGCTGTTCAAAATGCAGAGTTTATAGTCCATCTGCCTCTCTGCTTCAGGGAGTCTGTATTAAATTTATTGCAAAGTAAAACAAATAAACCCAGGCAAAGGCAAGATGGAAATCTGCATACTCGTCAGAGAATTAGCAGCCCTCTCCGGTTAGGAAGGCTGCCTCTCAATTTGCATCTCCAAGGAGTTGTGACTAGGCTTGGGGGGCTGGGCCTGGCTGGGCAGGACCGCGACTCAAAGCAGGGCTGTCCCCTGCTGGCTGATAGAAGAACTGCAACCCTTTGATCTTGGAGCTGGACTTTGCAGGGCTTCTCCAACAGCAGCTGAAAAAAAAAGAACCTGCAGATGAAATAGATGTTGAAAAGCTGTGGGGTTGGTAGAGCAGGCAGGAGAGAGAGAGAGAGAGAGAGAGAGAGAGAGAGAGAGAGAGAGAGAGAGAGAGAGAGAGAGAGAGAGAGAGAGAGAGAGAGAGAGAGAGAGCATGGAAAAGCACTGTGGGAAGCAATCTGTGCGTCTAAACTTGAGACTTGTGGCCAGGAAGTGAGTGGTTCGGAGGGACGGAGTCATGGAGAGTTAGAATTATCTTTTCCAGGTGTACCAACCAGAGACCACAGCAAACGACATGACTTCTCTTATGCCTCTTCCCTACTCTTTCTGCATTATTTCCCACAACCGTACCCACAAAGGCCAGCAGGCCGGTGTGCACGCTGTAGTGACTCTTACACTATTGGCTGTAGAGTGTCAGCCACCTGCTGCCTGTGTAAACCTGGGGTAAACCATGCTCCAGTAGAGGCATCTATCATGTCTTTTTTTTTTTTTTTTTTTTTCTGGGAGGCTCTGAGGATCTCACCTACTCTTTCAGGATGCTCCCATCATCCCGTCTGCCTGATCGATTGGCACCGTCTTTGGAGTGATGGATCCGGTGATCTCTGCAGGCACAGGCACGGCGAGGCCGGCTGTCTTCTTTTGTAAGCTCCTATAGGTAGATGAAGGGATACATATTGATCTACAGATGTGATCACTCTAATAATTTGCTCTGTTTATTTATTTATAAACCCCATCATCTCGATGGCTGGTGAATGTCATGGTCACGCTCTGGCTTCCCTCTGCTTGCTTTTCTCAACCTGGTGGTACCCAAGACACAACGGACTCAGAATAAGGGTCTGACGAATGAGTGGAAAAACGCATGTGTGTAAGTGGTGCCCGATGACGAATACTTGGCTGCACGGTGTGTTTGGCTGCCCTCCTGGATTTCCTTTATTCTCCAGCTATCTCATGACAGGCCTATCTAATCTACTTCCTGAGTAGTTAGCAAAGCCATCTGCTTCTTCACCAGTCCCTCAAAGGGCAACACTTCCAAGTGCGTAGGAGCCCAGATTCTGGAATCAGAAAGATCACAGTTCTCATCCTGGCTACAGCACTCCAACTACCCAAGGGCAGCTAGCCAAGGCCTAGTCTCACTCTCCATTTTCCTCTTTCTCCCTCCTTCCTTCCCTCCCTCCCTCCCTCCCCCTCCCTCTCTCCCTCCTTCCTTCCCTCCCTATTCTGACAACAGGGCATATGAACAGCTGGCCCAGGGTTTTAATCCTGCCTTCTCTGTTAGTTGAGTAGCTCAGAGCAGGTGACTTAATCTCTGGTGCTTCAGGTTCCTCATCCATAAACTGGAGTTAATAGAATCTACTTCATAATGTTGATGTGAGGATTAAAAGAGCTAATTCACATAAAGCCCCTAAAACAGCGCCTTATGCTTGGTTGGCATTAACTAACGCAATAAACGCTAGAGGTTATTAATAAAAAACAAGGGAATTTTTGTCAAACTGAAGGCATATACCTGAAGGAGAGGGCTGTCCTAGAAGATGTGTTGAAAGGTAAGAGGGAAGCCTTTGTGTGAACAAGCAAAGCCTGCCCATGAGGGCCAGGCAGGCTTGCCAATAGGGGGGCAAAAGCAGCTGGGCCCCTCCCCACCTGTAGAACCCACCGTGGCATTTGTTCAGCAGAATCAGAGGCATCGTGGGATGGATGTCGAGCACTCACAGCTGCAGCAGCCTGCTGGCCTTCAAGATCTGCAGTGGCATGCTCGCTTGTAAGCCCTCATCCACTCACGTCCTCATTCTGGCAGCTCTTCCTCCGACCCTTTGGGCTGCACTGAGAACAGGTGCTGAGTCCTTCCGGGGGAAGCCAGGCCTCCCAACCCTGCCTCCTCACTTAGCCTGTGTCCTATCCGGTAATCTCCCCTCTCCTCACCTGAGAGTCGTCCTGGCCCTTCAGACAGCAGGACCTGTGCGAAAGCTTCCCTGGGCGGCATCCTAACCCGAGCTTCTGTGTCACGGTGCTCATCCCCGCTCCCTCACTTGTTAGTGTGTGCCACTTGACAACGCCTCAACAACAGAAATTAATATCTGATTGGTTCTGAAGGCTGGAACTCCAAAATTAAGGTGGCAATTAAGTTAGTTTCTGCTGAGATCCGTCTTTCTAGCCTGTAGATGACTACTTTCTACTACCCGTTTGTACAGGGGGCAGGGGAGAAATGACCATCTTTTCTCTCTCTCTCTCTCTCTCTCTCTCTCTCTCTCTCTCTCTCTCTGTGTGTGTGTGTGTGTGTGTGTGTGTTGTTTGTTTGTTTGTTTGTTTGTTTATTTCAAGACAGGGTCTCACTGTCATTCTGGCTGTCCTGGAACTCACTATGTAGACCAGGCTGGCTTTGAACCCACAGAGATCTGTTTGTCTCTGCCTCCCGAGTGCTAGGACTCAAGTCATGCACCACTATGCCGCCTGCCCAGTTCATCTTTTCTAATTCTTATACAGACACCAGTCTTACTGGATCAGGGTTCTACCCTTATAACCTCCTTTAAGATCCTGTTTCTACCTATAAGACACATTGAAGGTCAAGGGTAGGGGTCAAGGGTAGGGGTGCACTTCAGACTACAGGCCTCCCCCCTCCCCCTGCAGATAACAAGTTCCTTAAGGGCAGGGCTCTGCCGTTTATGCATGTATTCTGCAGAACTTAACATCTCACTCTGACCCCATCACCCTGTGATTCTGTCATTTCTGTTGCACCTGCCCGTAGAAAGGGCTCACTAAGGAGGAAAAGGTGTAGGTGAGCGAGTGAATAATGACGGTAAGGGGTTTGAAACATAGCTTTTCAGATGTGATCTAGCTTAGCGTCTTCACTTTACAGCAGAGCCCACTGAGGCACGGCAGTCCTTGATGGTTAAGTGGCATAGGGAAGGTTGGAAGTCAGTCTCTGAAGCCAGTGCTCGCCCGCCCGTGTAACGAGAGTAGAGTCAAAGAACAGCCTAAGACTGATGGGTCTTTTAAAACATACTGAGTTTCCTTTCAAAGAAAGCATCTCCGGGTTTTCATTAGCAAACCAAAAACCTTCCTTGTTTTGCCTGCCTTGCCTTGATGAACTATCTCCCTGGCCCAGCAATCCTTTCACTCCTTGCATGAGTCAGGGTCAGGCCTGGCAGGACGGCCCTGCTTTGGGACTCTGCACAGGTTCTGCTTCCAGGCTGACAACCCAGGTGTGTGGCTCTTCGGAAACATGGTTTCCTCTGTTAATGGGTTTTGTTAACTGTTTGTCATTTGCTTATGCAAATCTACCTCTTTCTGCATTAAAATGAACCCAATTATAAAGTGAAATTTTACAATTAAGCCACTTAGTGAAGGACATTAAACGGCCAGAAGGAATTGATTTGTAAAAATTTCAGCGATAATTACCAAATGTTTCTGAGATGTGACTAAGTCCTAGGGTTTTTCTTTAAACAAACAGGTCCTTGCACATTTCCATACACACACACACTGCACAGGCGCGGCACACATTTTCACACACCTGGTTTTCATCTTCTCACTGTGGGACTTGTTCTTGCTCCTTCTCTGGGTTTAAATTTTCCCCAAATAGAGGAAATTCCACCAGCCGTCAGATCATGTCTGCAAAGTTCTTGGAGGCCTTCCAAAAGAAATGGCCCCTGGGCAGAGGAAGCTAGGGCAGGCAGAAAAGCAGAAGGTGTAGTGGCCTTAATAAGTCTCTTTGCCACCTTGGTGACTGATGGATATATTTTGGCATTTGCTTCCCTGCTTGGCTGTAATCGATTGCAGTTACAGACAGAGATGCAGGAGAGGATGGGGATGTGGGATGGTGTGGTATTGATCGGTCTTTACGGGAAAGAGCCTTGTCTAGGGATGGAGTGGCCATGAGGAGCAGGGCTGTTGTCCCTGGAGTAGGTTACCTTGCCTTACGGCCCTCCCCTGTTCTACCAGGCAGAAAGGCACTAGGTCGGAGACTACATGGAGGCAGACAAGAGGAAACTTAGCCTTCCTACTGTGCCAAAGCCACATTTATCTTGCTGTGGCACCCACAGTTAGAGGGTGGACACTACTCTATCCCAGGACGTTAAGCACAAGGCCGGGGTGGGGGTGGGGGTGTGCCCAGGCTAAGTCTGTGTCCAGGAATGAGCCCAAGTCATGAGGCAGCCTACTGAATGTCAAACAGCATAGTGTACAGGGCTGTTGGGATAGATTCTGGAGCCAGGCTGCCTGGGTTCAAAGCCAGCTCCTGCTACTTGCTACATGACCTCGGGCAGGTCAGTTTGCCACTCTGAAATTGATTGTCTCATCATTTAAACTGGAGATGATAGCAACACTGAATTCTAGAGTTGCTATGGTGGTAACAGGGTAGCTTATGTAAAGAATGTGGCATAAAAACACTGAGTTCATGTCACTGTTGTCATCTGATGGAGTAGCTGGTGTCCATGGCTCATGGGTGGAACGTAAAGGTACAGGTTTCTCTAACCACTCGGGTTTACCTCAGCATTTGCCTCCTGGCAATGAGGGCATGGGGCTTTCAGCATCTGGCACCTGCTAAGTAATTCTCTAACTCCATTGGTCCGTTAGCCAGATGATCACTTAACTCTTTTTAGTTTAGCCCCCATCCCAAGCTTTAAAAACTAAAGTCCAGGTACGGGTACAGAAGGGTGGGGACAAACAAATGTATACCGATCAGGAGTGATAGTTGTAAGTTCCCTCAAAATGCGGACAGGAGGCCATCCTAAAACAAACCAACACCCAGCTCTGAACAACGGCAGGCAGGTTTCCAAAGCTCTGAGGAGGGCTGCGAACCTGAACCGAGGGGTTAACCCGTTCAGATGTGACGTCACCCCTCTGGATTTCATGTGACACATAGCTTTTGTACAACTGCGGATTCTCTGTGACTGGAGCAATGTGTTGGAAACAGAAATGGCTCGTTGGAAAATGCGTTTGCCCTTTAACACTTTTGTTGGGAACTTAGTTGTGTTTGAAATAGTTTCACTTTATTTTACTGACATGGGTGAATTTTTACCCTCCGTGGCTTGACCAGGGAACTGGTTTTGCTCCCGTGTCATGGACCTGGATGCTGTACCTAAGGGAAGCTGGCAGGTGGTCAAGTGGGCACTAATGGCTCCAGGCTAGGGGTCCCATAATGACTTCTGAGAGGTGAGAGCTGGAAGGGACCCAAGAGGTCATGTAGCTCATCCCCTGGGCTTTAAAAAAACAACTATTGGCTGGGTATGATGGCACATACCTTTAATCTCAGCACTTGAGAGGCAGAGGCAGGAGGATTTCTGTGAGTTGAAGGCCAGCTTGGTTTACAAAATACCAAGTTCCAGGCCAGCAGGGACTACATAGTGAATGCCAGTTTAAAAATAATAACAACGACAAATAAATAAAAGTACGCATTGGCTGGGGAGATGGGCTCAGTCAGTAAAGTGTCTGATATGCAAACACGGAGCCTGAGTTTGGACTGTGGTGGTGTGTGTCTGTAACCTCAGGCCTGGGGTGAGGATGGAGTAACACAGGAGGATGCCTGAAGCTCATTGGCCAGCCAGCCTAGCTCAAGCAATGAGCTCTAGATCCAGTGAGAGACCCTGTCTTTAAAAACAATTAAATAAAGCCGGGCGTGGTGGGACGCGCCTTTAATCCCAGCACTTGGGAGGCAGAGGCAGGCGGATTGCTATGAGTTTGAGGCCAGACTGCTCTACAAAGTGAGTCCAGGACAGCCAAGGCTACACAGAGAAACCTTGTCTCAAAAACAAAACAACAACAACAACAAAAAAAAAAACTAAAAAAATAAAAAATAAATAAAAAGATGGAGAGTGATTGAGAAAGGAATTTGATGTTGACTTCTGGTCTCCACACACCGACATGAACAAGTGCATAACACACACACACACACACACACACACACACACACACACGAAGTAATTATTATTTTAATTGTAATACAAATTTATGGAGTGCAATGGGATAATTTAATACATGTATACAGTGTGGGATGATCAAATCAGTCTAACAAACATTTCCATCTCCTTAAAGATTTTTAATTTTTTGATTAACACATAATAATTGTACATATTTATGAGCTACAGCATGACATCTCAATATGTGTATACAGTATGCACTGATCAAATCTGGCTAATTTACATTTCCTTCTTACTGTTGCTTTATGCTTGGAGCCTTTGGATTTCTCTCTTTTAAGTCATTCAAAAATATATGGACTTGGGGCTGGAGAGATGGCTCAGTGATTAAGAGTAAACACTTGTTGGGACTCTAGGTGTGAGAAGTATGAGAGAATGGGGAAATAGAAGGATCCAGAGGGTCCTAGAAACCTACAAGAAGAACATCATGATGGATGGATCTGGGCCCATGGATCAAACTACTGCACCAACCAAGGACAACACATGCTGTAAACATCGAACCCCTACTCAGATCTAGCCAATGGACAGGACATTCTCCACAGTTGTGTAGAGAGCGGGGACTGACTCTGACACAAACTCTGGTGCCCCATATTTGACCACTTCCCCTTGGTGGGGAGGCCTGGTGGCACTCAGAGAAAGGATAAGCAGGCTACCAAGATGAGACTTGATAGCCTATGATTATATAGTGGGGGAGGAGGTGTCCCTCAGTTACAGACATAGGGGAGGGGAATAGGGTGAAAGCGGGAGGGAGGGAGGAATGGGAGGATACAAGTGATGGGATAACAATTGAGGTGTAATCTGAACACATCAATTAAATAAACTTTTTAAAAAAAGAGTAAGCACTTGCTGATCTTGCAGAGGACTTTGGAGTTCCATTCCCAGCACGCACGTTAGATGGCTAACAACTCCTTTTAATTCTAGCTCCAGTGGATCTAACACCCTCTTTTGGCCTCTGAGGGCACTCACATGCATGCACACACATACACATGCATGCACACACATATACATGATTACATATATATGTATATACATAAATATACATTTGGATTATATATACACATATACATATTTATATACACACACATAAAGTTAAAAGCTGGGTAAGTAATATAGGTAGCTTATTTTGAGTACTGTAGGATGACAGAACTTAACTTTTTGCAAGTGTGTTTTCACAGTCAGTTGGGTTGTGCTCAGGGGCTCACCTGGCATCCTCATTGGTGATTTTCTTCATGCTGTGAGCTCAGTGCTGATGCCCTTTGAAGCAGGTCCCAGCCCCTCTTCTTAAATCTCTGTTTCTGGAGACAGGCTTACACTAGCCATGTTATGTAACTGAGGGCGGGGCCGCGAACTTCTTGGTGCACTTGTGTGGCTTGTACTTGCTCCCTGAGCATGTTCATCTGTGCCTGCTTCCGCTCCCACACATGTGGAGCCCAAAGGCCCATGTCAGGTGTCTCAATCAGTCTTCACCTTATTGTTAAATGACATTTACGTATTTACTCAGTAATTTATTTGGTAGGGATGTCACGCTGTGATTGCGGAGGGCAGAATACAGCTTGTACCAGTCAGCTCTCTCTTTTTATTATATGGGCTCCAGGGATCAAACTTGGGTCATTAGGCTTGGTGGCAAGTCTCTAGACTCACTGGGATATCTCACTGTTCCCCAACCTTTATTCACTCTCTTTCTCCCTCTCTCCCTTGCTTCTACCCACCCTGTCTCCCTCCCTGCCTTCCCCCTTCCCTTTCCCTGTGCATTATAAAATAAAAATTTTATCTATTTTTTGAGAATTTCATACATGTATACAATGTACTTTGATTATATCCTCCCCAAATCCTCTTCAGTTCCTCACCCAGCCTGTTTCCAACGTGATTCTCTTTGAACTTCTCTTCTTCTTCCTTCTTCCTTCTTCTTCTTCTTCTTCTTCTTCTTCTTCCTTCTTCTTCTTCTTCTTCTTCTTCTTCTTCTTCTTCTTCTTCTTCTTCTTCTTCTTCCTTCTTCTTCCTTCTTCTTCTTCTTCTTCTTCTTCTTCTTCTTCTTCTTCTTCTTCTTCCTTCTTCTTCTTCTTCTTCTTCTTCTTCTTCTTCTTCTTCTTCTTCTTCTTCTTCTTCTTCTTCTTCTTCTTCTTCGAGACAGGATTTCCTTGTGTAACCCTGGATGTCTGGATTCACCCTGTAGACCAGACTGGCCTTGAAATCCTAGTGATCCGCCTACCTCTGCCTCCAGAGTGCAGGAACTAAAGGCCTGCGCCACCACACCCAGCTTCCTTTTTTCTTTATAATCCACGGAGCCCAACACCTGCTGTCAGAACGCGAATGGGTGCGGGGCCATGCACTGGAATGTGAACAACCTACAAGCGGCCACACAGCCAAAGGAAATGATGCCCCCTCCCAGCAGCCAGTAACTGCCAAGAGCTAAGGATGCCTCTCATGAGTCTCCTCCTCCATCCATGTTGGATTTTTTTTTTTCCAAGACAGGTTTTTTCTGTGGAGCCTCGGCTGTCCTGGACTCACTCTGTAGACCAGGCTGGCCTTGAATTCACAGAGATCCACCTGCCTCTGCTTCCCAGGCGCTGGGGTTAAAGGCGTGCGCCACCACACCCAGCCCATGTTGGAATTTTTAATCTTTTAATTATTCTTTGATAATTCCATACATGTATACAGCAATCATATTCCTCTTCTAATTCCCCAACACATGCCTCTCCCATCTTCATGTCGTCTCTGCTTATTTTGTTGCTGCGGTTGTTTTGTTTTTGTTTTTTAATAACTCACTGAGTCCAATTAGTGGTGCCTGCTGGAGTAGTGACTGATTCTGTTAGCTTCTTTATGTGCAGATGAGTTTATTTGTGTGAGGGCCACATCCTGTCCAGAAAACAGCATTTCACAGCACCCCTTCCCCATCCTCCAGCTCCCACACTCTCACCTTCTCCCATGGAAAGTCCCCCCAGCCTTTGTGGGGGAGGGCATTGACTTTTAGGTTTAGGGGTGATCACCTGCTGCTGCCCACGGCACTAAACTGTGGGTGTAAACATGAATAGCCACCATTTCATGCTGCAATGCTGCGTTGTCGTTTTTGTTAGATGCCTGGGGGGGGGGGGGCATTTCGTGGTTCTGCCTGTATTTTCTCTTTTCTCTGTCAGGAGACAAGGGCGTGCCCAGAGCAGCACCAGGCTTCCAGAGAGTTCCTGATATGGAAAGGCATGGTAGCAGAAGGCAGAAAGCGAGCTAAGCGCTTGTGAGGCAAAACCACTGACATTTTGTGACCATTTAGCCTGTAACCTAACTTTCATGAACTGATGGCTACCTAAAGGGTCACAAAGTAGTTGGAGAGACACAGTTCATGCACAGCTGAAACATGGATTCAGAACAACGGGATCAGACCAAATTGGGAGCAGGAATTCTGGGACGAGGCTTTCAAGGGAGGCAATGGTTGAGCAGTAAAGGTTGGATGAAGTTCACCAAGTAGGGGGATTGGGATGTTTGTTTATTGTGGCATCTGTGTTCACAAATATATACACATATATAATTTATTAAACCAGTTCTGTTAAAATAGTAACAAGTTGTCTCATACCCCAAGAGGCTGGAAAGCAGCAGTTGCTCAGTCCCTGAGGCGAGGTGCCTCCCTAGTCCTACTCTGGCTCCACAAACCTGGTAGGTTCTTGGAGAGCTGCCTGGTCCTTAGGCAAGAATGGAAACACGGGTTCTGCTATCCGTGAGGGGAGCTGCAGCAGCAGCAGTAGCAGCAGCAGCGACAGGGCAAATTAACTCAGCAGCAAAGGGAAGCCACGTGATCAAGTGTGCACCATCACTCCTTCTGCCCTGTGGCCTGAGCTGTTATCATATGAGGACATCTACACCTGAGGCCGGCCTCCCTACATCAATTAAGGCAATCAGTACAATTCATCAGCTGAAGGCCTTTTCAGGTGATGCTAATTTGTGGCGAGTTGACATTAAAACCAACCATCTGAACATCCTAATTGTTTGACTAGTTTGTTCGGCTTCCTTGAATGCCCATGCTGGGGGATGAAAACGGATAGTGGTGGCTGCAGTCATGGCTTCGTCTTCCTCCTCCTCCTCCTCCTCTTCCTCCTCCTTGTCCTTCTCTGTAGTGCTGGGAATCAAACCTAGGCCCTGTGCTGAGCTTTATCCCTAACACGATCTTCCTTCACATTGTTTTAAGACGGTCTTGTTGTATAGCCCAGGCTGGCTTTGAACTCACTATCTTCCTATCTCAGTCTGCCAAGCGTTGACATTATAGATGTGAGCCCCCATGCCTGCCTTAAAATCAGGCTTCTTAATCTTTGAATGTTTTTCCTTTAGTTGTTGTTGTTGTTGTTGATGATGATGATGATGATGATGATGATTTGAATGGTGTGTGTGTGTGTGTGTGTGTGTGTGTGTGTGTGTGTGTAGGTCGGAGGATAACTTTGTGGATTTCTTTTTCTGTTTCCACCTTTATAGGGGTTGTCTGGCTTGGGGGCAAGCACCTTTACCCACTGAGCCATCTCCATGGCCCAATCTGAATCAGGTGCCCCAAGAGGTCTCTATGAACACTCAAGTAAATGTACATTATTCATTTCAATTAGGCTTTGACCTTAAATCACCATCTGATTCTGTATCTTGAACAGCTAAGGTGGATCATGTGTGAGGAATATTGGCTATGGGAATAAAAAGTTTAATTTGAATCAGAGACTATGTACACAGAGTTAGGAAATGAGTCGTTGTCATCTTCTTTGAGCCTTTAAATTTCCCAAAGCCAGCTCACTTCTGTCATTCATATGTATATATTTATGTACACATATTATACATATTTTTAAATATCTGTTTATGTGTGTATATGAATACTCTTTTGCATGTATGCCTGCAAGACAGAAGAGGGCATCACACCCTATGATAGATGGTTATGAGCCACCATGTAGTTGCTGGGAATTGTACTCAGGTCTCTGGAAGAGCCGCCAGTACTTTTAACTGATAAGCCATCTCTCCAGCTCCCTGTTATACATATTTTTAATGTATGTATTTTTTTAAAAATGATTTATTTATTCTTATTTTATGTTCATTGGTGTTTTGCATGTATGTCTGTGTGAGGGTGTCTGGAGTTACAGACAGTTGTGAGCTGCCATATGGGTGTTGGGATTTAAACCCAGGTCCTTTTGAAGAGCAATCAGTGCTCTTCTGAGCCATATCTCCAGCTCCCATATATGTATATATATATGTATTTAAAGATTTATTTTATTTATGTGTATGTGTGTTTGCCATGTGTGTGCAGATACTCTCAGAGACCAGAAGAGGGCACCAGATTCCCTGAAGCTGTAGTTTGAGGAGGTTGTAAGTCTGATGTGGTATATTATATTTCTAAATAATATATTCAAATTCACACATCTTGAGTTACCAGGTTTAAAAACTGTGCATGGACTGTCTGCCATGGTAGATGAGAATTCAATTCTGTAGTCTATACTCCTCTTTCCTGACTATATCCCTAAACTTCCCCTCCCTTCCTTTTGCCTCGCTGTCATAATTTTCTTTCTTTCTTTCTTTCTTTCTTTCTTTCTTTCTTTCTTTCTCTCTCTCTCTCTCTCTCTCTCTCTCTCTCTCTCTCTCTCTCTCTCTCCTTTCCTTCTTTCTTTTCTTTCTTTCTTTCTTTCCTTTTCTTTTTTCTTTTTTTGGTTTTTTGAGACAGGGTTTCCCTGTGTAGCCTTGGCTGTCCTGGACTCTCTTTGTACACTAGGCTGGCCTCAAACTCACAGCAATCCACCTGCCTCTGCTTTCCTAGTGCTGGGATTAAAGGTTTGTGCCACCATGCCTGGGATAATTTTCTTTTTGTTCATTCAATATGTGGGGTTTTTTTTGTTGTTGTTCATGTTTGTGTTTTTTGGTTTTTCATTTTTGTTTTTTGAGACAGGGTTTCTCTGTGTACTCTTGGGTGTCCTGGACTCTCTCTGTAAACCAGGCTGGCCTTGAACTCACAGAGATCTGCCTGCCTCTGTCTCCTGAGTGCTAGGACTTAAGGCATATGCCACCACACCTGGATAAATATGTATTTACATATTAACTACTAAATGAATCTTATTTACTGCTGATTCAAGTAGTATTCTGAGATCATGGACATTTTGTTTATATATATGTATTTTTTTCCTGAAGTTGATTATTGCCTCCCCTTTATTGACCTAATTTCTAAACATGCTTTTAGTGTATAAACACTTAGTCTTTAAGATATATAAATGGTCCTGCTGAATAACTGCCAACAACTATTTTCCATGCACTCAACGGCCTCACTCCCATCCTACATCCAATAGCTACCCTTGTAAGACCGTCTTGTTTTCTCCATGCACATGACTGGGGTGCCCTCGGAGCCTGAAACTGACCTGGAGTACCACCGTTTACAGCCTCTTGAACACTTCTTGTTCTGTCCTGTTGTGTCCGACACCTTATTTCTCAGACACTGCATAGTCCACACTGGGCTATCATATAACTCTATGCCCCTTCCTCCAATAGCTTCCTAAGAAAGGATGCCCAGGAGGTGAATTTCTTGGGCTGTTGAATATTTACAAATATCACCGCACCCCTTTTGAAATGTGGCTGACAGTTTATTGAAATACAGAATTTTAGATGAAAAACATTTTCTTTCAGAACTGAGATGATATTCCAGGGCTGCCTTTTAACTTCTAATGTTGTGTTGCTTTTTTAAAAGTTCGATGTTTTTATTCTTTTGTTGTTTAACCTGATTTTTTTTTCTGTTGTTTTCTTGTTTAGAAAGTTTTAGAACATTTTTTTATCTCTTATGTTATAAAGATGATAACGGTGGAGGGTATTGGTATATATCTTTATTCATTCTTTGTGCTGAGGCAATCAGGGTATTTTACCTCCTAGTACTCAAATACCCAATTCTTTTTCTTTTTCTTTTACCTGAGACCTCAAAGTCCCCCCCCCACCACTTTTAGTCATGCACCTCATCCCACAAAGCCACAGATGCTCCAAGGCCACACCTCCTAAGAGTGCCATTCCCTCTCTCTTTGGAAGATTTCTTCAACTTTCTCTTTTAAATTTTATATTTAATTTCTTACTTTTTTTTTTTCAAGATAAGGCTTCTCTGGATAGCCCTGGCTGTCCTGGAATTCTCTCTGTAGACCAGGTTGGCCTCAAACTCAGAGATCCACCTATCTCTGCTTCCCAAGTGTTGGGTGGGATTAAAGGTGAGGGCCACCACTAGCTATGTTTAAGTTTTTAAAACAATCTTTACTTTATTTGTGTGTGTATGTGTACATGCAAGGGTGTAGATCAATTTTACCAGCTGAGTCATCTTGTTGGCCCTATGTTTTATTTTTGAAAAATAAATTTAGCTATATTATTGATTTCAGTTTTTAAAAATTATCTTTATTTTTTCACACTGATGATTGAACCTGGGCCTCAGAGACTTTTTGAAATTAAGATTTTCCTTTTTCATTATAACTTACTCATGGTTTATGATTACAGTTTTCTTTTTGTTGTTTTCGTAAAAAGAAAATGTCTTTGAAGTGTCTTTGTTCCTTCTAGCTTATCTTTTACTCCTTGAAATATCTCTGTTGTTCCAGATTTTCATTTTCCCCCCATTTATTTCAGTCTGTTTTTTTCATGTTCGAGGCTTTTAAATAAAATATATGGTGCTCCTGGCTGTTTGTTTATATACTTAGGAAAGAAACACTAGACTATGAGCTCGGCCCAGTGGGAAAGCATAAGGCAAGCCTTTCTCTTGAGCACACTGGGGCGTGTCTCTGTGTGATAGTTTGAATAAAAATGGCCCCCAGAGGGAGTGGCACTATTAGGAGGTGTGGCCTTGGAGCAGGTCTGGCTTTGTGGCACAGGAGGTGCATGACTAGGGGGCTGACTTTGACGCCTCAGATGCTCAAGCTAACTAGGATCAGTTCACTTCCTGCTGCCTGTGGATCAAGATGTAGAACTCTCAGCTTCTCCAGCACCATGTCAGCTTCCACACCGCTATGTTTCCCGCTGTCATTAAGTGTTTTCCTTTATAAGAGTTGCCATGGTCATGGCGTCTCTTCACAGCAATAAAAGCCTAACTAAAACAGTCTGGGTGTGTTCATTCCTTTCTGTCTCCTAGACGGAAGCTGTGCATGCCCTAGTTCAATATCACTCCAGAGAAGACTGGCTGTCACTCAGAGGGAGCAGAGACCTCTTCTAGAACATTTTCCACAACACTCCTGTCTAGCTAGGTAAGCATGTCTATGCCCACAGTGTGTGGTACCCCAGTGGAGTGCTTATCCCTGAGCTCTCTGCTTGGCGCCCTGCGGAGTGAGAAGCCATGCCACAGTCCCTAAGCTTGCGGCTCCTCTCTGCTACTTGGGTTACTATACATCTCTCTTTATTCTTGAAGGAAACTCATCATGGAGCTCTTGAATACATGTTTCCCTTGTTGCCCTTGGTTAATCCAGTTTCTAGACACTGGGCTGGGGATGCATAGGCTTCTAAGCACATAGCCAGAGAAGGATTGTGGGGGAACCAGGGTGTCATCTTTGATCTCACAGCATCCAATATGTCCCTCAGTTTCCTGTATAGTCTCCTCTTCTTTGTTTTTTTTGTGTGTTTTTTTTTAACTGATGTTTTCAGGCTTCTGCCCTAGAAGGACTTGCTGTACCTTTCACATAAGCTGAAGACTAGGCACAGGCCAGGGTCTGCTGTGCGTCCCTGCTGCCTGAACATGCGTCCTAGTTAGACTGGGGTATATGATGAGCTTGGGAGCCACACGGAGGATGAGTCTCACCTCTCCCACATGCTTTCTGTTGGCCTTGGGGAAAAAAAGAAGCAACCCCCCCACCCCCCACCCACCTCCTGCCACCGCTCTGAGCCTCAGTCCTCCCAGGTATGAGATGTGACAACAAAGAAATGGCCATAAACCACCTGGAGGCTGTCTGTCATTGGCACCCAAACAAGCTCTCCTTCATTTCTCTCTCTAGGGTGGTTCCATTCAGGCAAATGGAGAAAAGGAAATGGCGTAAGCGATGCACGGATCTACCACGGTTCCTAAAGCTCCTGAAGGAAATGTGGGAAGGGATAGTGCTCGTCCACTTTTAATTTCTGCATCTGCCCCCTCTGTCTCCCATCAGACTCTGAGTGCCTCCAGAGCAGGGTCACATGACTTCTCTCTACCTACCCCCCCCCCGTCCCTGTGTCCCTATAGCATCAGGCATGGTGTTGAGTACATAGAAGATGCTCAGTTGACATCTGCGTCAATGAAACTTGCTTTTCCTGGTTATGGCTTGACGTTGAGAGCCTGCCCAACACTGTCTACTTCAACAAACCTGACTGCTTGTATTTCAGAGAAGTAATTTATCAGCCATCTGTTTGTGACACGAGTCCCCCAACTTATGTTGTTGAAATGGGGTCCCAGAGATAAGAGGTACCTGGGCTATGGTCCTCCCAGAACTGAAGCCAGCCTCTCTATCTCAATACCCAGGCACATGGGCCTCCACCAGCTTATCTGCCCCCACTTAAAAGTGTCAGTCTCCTCCAAAACCAAAACTTTTGTCTCTCTGGCCCCAGCCAAAAATGAAGTAGTGTGGTCCACAGACAACTTTATGGCCCTTTGCCTTCCATTTCTCCGGTGGAGTTGCAAAGAGGGTGGGAGCCCAGTTGGCTCTGATGTATAAAGCTCTCTCCACCCCTGTTGGCCTTCAAGTGTGGAAAAGAACAATGGCTGTCCGTCACTCTTCTGTCCTTACTGGAAAGGAAGTGGGTGGTGGCGGCAGAGAAGACAGCCTCAGGGGTCCTGCATCTGTCACACTGATCACATGTGGAGGGTCTATAGGAACATAGAGGGAGGAGCTTCATCTCACCAAGCTTACCCTGGACATGAGATAGAGCCTAGGACAGGGTGGGGCAGCAATGGGATTCCAGCAAGGAGGTTGGTTCTGACTCAGGAAGGCACACCCCGTTCACCCCAGACTGCTCCAACTCAGGATTTGGTCACGGTAGTCCAGCAGCTCTGTAGGGTCACCACCATCATCACCCATCCTGATTTTGCATCATGGCAGGAGGGCACCCAGCACCAAACTGCTACATTGTAGACATGTAGCAGAGACAGATGTTGGCTTCCTCCTTCCTCCCTCAGCTGTCATCAAGGGAAAACTCAATCAGAGAGGCTCTAACAGGTTTCATCACTCTGCATTGGTAGCAGTGTGACTGTATAGCTACGTGATCCATTTATTTGTGTGTGATCCTGTGGCTGTGTCCTTGTGGCCATGTGACTGTGGAGCTTTGTGACTATGTGTCTGTGTGTCTGTGTGACTGTGTGATCATGTAGCCATGTGATCATGTACTCATGGTATTATTGATTCTGTGGCTGGGTGACCCTGTGGTTGTGTGTCTAAGTGACTATGGGTGCTTGTGACTGTGACTTTATGACCTTCTGTCTCTGTGACTCTGTGTGTATTTATAATTGTGTGACCGTTCAAACTTCCATCTCTGTGACCCTGTGCCCATGTGACTCTGATTCTGTACGACAATGTACTTGAGATTGTGGGATAATGGTGTGGCTTTGTGATTGCTTATCTCTGGCAGTCTGTGTGGTTGTGTGTGTTTATAAGACTGTGTGACAGTAAGACTGCATGTGTCTAGATGACCAGTTGGGTTGTGTGATTGATCATATCTGTGACTGTGTATATCTATTTGCATGTGTTTTCTGTATGTCATCATGACTGTATCAGTGTCTGTGTGACTGTGCATGTGTTTGCCTGTGTTTTTACATTTCATTATGACTGTATCCACGTGTCTATGTGACTGTCTAACTGTGTATATGTTTGCCTGTGTGTTTTTGTATCATCATGACTATGCCAGTGTGTCTGTGTGACTAACTCTGTATGTGTTTGCCTGTGTTTTTATGTGTCAGCATGGTTGTGAGTGTGTTTGTGTTCTTTGAGACTGTGTGCATTTGTGTGATGCTTTGTATGTCTACGCATTAGTGAGACTGACTGTGAATGTGTTACAATGTCTATGTAGTCTCCATGGCCAAGTCATGAGGAGTACTTCCTATATGTGTATTTGAAACTGCCCACATGTCCCCATGAATCCACGTAACATTTCAGGCCCTCATAGAAGCTCTATTAAGTAACCTTAGAAAAATTGTGGCTTTAGCTTCTGTGACTGTCTCATCATCTAAATCTAGAACTGTAGGAAGTGCTGCTCTTCCCAAAGGCCAGGGAATGGGTACTTCCAACTTCCTTCTGTGCTTTTGGAGCCCTGGTGGGCTGAAACAGAACGGGGACTATCATGTGGCTTTTGTCAGCAAGTAACTTGAAATTTCATGCCTCCCAAGAAGTCACATCCTTTGGGTTTGGAAAGGGGGTGGCATGACCTGGGAAACAGATAACAGTAAAGATGAGGCCACAGCTCTATTACCTGTGCATCAGAGACTGTGTTCTGCATCTCCTGGTGGGGTCCAGAGGTCCTGGTGAGAAATCAGAGGCTTTGTTCCAAGCCAGGAGCTGAGGAAAAGCAGATTTCAGCACTGCTGCACAGTGGAGGCTTCCTTGTGTCTCTTGTTTTAGGGCTGCTGATGTAGGAACATGTAGTGACTGGAGCATCAGCTTTCTGCTGCCAGATGCCTCCAGCTTGGGGAAGCTGGCTGACCCAAGGTGAAGCCAAGGGTAGCTAATGAGTCACTAGGAGCTTTTATCAAATTAGGATTATAATCCATCTCATCGTGCGGAGGGAAATGCTTCAGATTATCTATCTTCTTAATCACAATGCAAAAGACTTGGCAGGAAATTATCACGAGAGGTGTCTGGAAATTGAGGGACTGTGCAGATGTGTGACAAAGCTTCCACAACAGTATTAGCTGGAGAACGCAGCCACACAACCATGTCTGCACTACTTACTTTGAAGCCTGTACATAGAACCATTTCTGCCATAAATACTAGTTTGGCATGCTACTTAGGCAGACAGATGGACATACTTACAATAGGTCAAGCCTTGGCATTTACTTATCAGTTTATATAGGCTGGGATTATTGCCAAATGCCAGAAGATGGGACAGAGAAGGCAAGATAGATAAGGAGTATTTAATCCTGGTAAGGGCAGAGGCAGGCAGATCTCTGAGTTTGAGGCCAGCCTAGTCTACAAAGCGAGGCCAGGACAGCCTGGACTACAAGAGAAATCCCATCTCAAAAAAACAAAAACAAACAAAACAAAACAAAAAAAAGAAAAGAAAAGAAAAAAAGAAAGAAAGAAAGAAAGAAAAGATGTATTTAGTCCTTTCCCTTATGGAGATCTGTTTGGATTGGGAGCAATTGTAGACCATGAACAATGCAAGCTACAGGTGCATCATGCTGTAATGAGAGCACAAACATAGAAGAACCTCAGATCCGGTTGGCAACTAAGTAGAGCCTTTAGAGGAGCTGAGTCTTGCTTTGGGTGTGAGCATCACCGCTGTCAGAGTGGTAGTATCCACTAGAGATGAAACAGAAGAAGCCTTACTGAGTTGGAGGTACTGCGCAGCCAAGCCAGACACAGTAAGCATGTAGGATGGGTGGGGCACAAAGACAGATTCTGCCTTGGGTTAAGAATCCAAGCTGGGGCTGGAGAGATAGCTCAGAGGTTAAGAGCACCGACTGCTCTTCCAAAGGTCGTGAGTTCAATTCCCAGCAACCACATGGTGGCTCACAACCATCTATAATGAGATCTGGTGTCCTCTTCTGGCTTACAGGCAGCATACTGTATACATAATAGATAAAGAAATCTTTTTTTTAAAAAAAATCCAAGCTGACTTGAAATTCTCCTTTTACCTTTCTCACTGGGCCTCACATCTTCTGCTGTGAAGTGAAGACAGAATTTGACCCTTCCGTGTCTCTCTTGACCCTGAAAACCTGTAAGTCCGTTGTAAGCCCAGAAACTGCAAAGTCCTCATCTTTGTGGTTCCAGGGTCTATCTCCTGACTGGCCAGCCTGGATGCTGAATGGAAACTGAGGAGTGGCTAAGTTGCCTAGGGGTGTCCCCACGTCCTGGCTGAATGATTGACTCAGCCAAGGCAATGAATGAGTGAGCCAGCCAAGGCAATGAGGTGATAAGGACACAAGGAGCGCAGGCAATATAGGATGGTGGTCCTCTAGTGTGGCTCCTCAGCTCAACTCAGTCCATATCTGGTGGCAAGTAGCAGGTTCACTAGAGTGCCGTGGGGAGGTGATGAGCAATCAGGGTCTTGGAGCTAAGGAAGAATCAACGGGTACTAACTCTTGCTGGTGTTGCTGCATTGCTTTGTTCTTGCTTGCTAAGGGAACCCTGTTCCCAGTGGTAGGTGAGCTATGACTACCGTGCTTCTTCATTTGGTCACTGCTTGTAGACTTTCCTTTATAGCACAAAAAGACAGAACCCAGGCGCCATGGAACCCACCTTCCCAGAGCTATTGGTGGCTTCTCCCTACCCTTAGTCTGGTAGCTGTAGGCTCTGGCTGCCAGGATGAGGTAGAAGCCAGCAGTGCACAATTCTCAGCTCAAAGAGTTTATGGTGGGAAGCAACGTCAAAGGCAACAGCTGTGGCAGACAGAATTTATCCCTAGGGCCAGAGAGGAGCAGAAGGAAGCAGGATGGCCCTGTGAGGAGGAGGATGGTGAGGCTAGTGAGAATGGAGATAGATAGGACTAAGGGGACAGATGGTGACAGTAAGGGTGACACTGGAGATGGGGTAGGTGGTGGATCCTTCAGGACAGAAAAGAGGAGTCTTTGGGGGGAGACACTGAGTTTGGAAGGCAATAAATATCTTTTGTTTTTGTTTTATCTTTTTCTTTTTCTTTTTCTTTTTTTTCCAAGATAGGGTTTCTCTGTGTAGTCTTGGCTCTCCTGGAACTCACTCTGTAGACCAATCTGGCCTTGAACTCACAGAAATCCTCCTGCCCCTGCCTCCTGAGTGCTGGGATTAAAGGCGTGCGCCACCGTGCCCAGCTTGTTTTTGTTTTCTTTAAGAGGATTTCTCTGTGTATCCCTGGCTGTCCTGAAACTCCCTCTGGAGACCAGACTGTCCTGGACCTCAGAGACTGGCCTTCCTCTGCCTCCCAAGTTCTGGGAGTTCTGGTGGCAATAGATATTTTAACGATGTTCCTCATTCCTCAGTCTTTGCTGCAATGGTTAGGATTTGAAGCCAAGGAGATTAAAGAGCTACTCAGCTAAAGTGACATGTTTCAGTGATAAATGACAAGGGCTTCAACATGGAGACACACCTGACACTGGAAGAAAAACGGCTCCAATAAAGAGTCTTCAATAAACATAGACTGGGAAATATGTGTGATTTTAAATTTCTAATAGCTACATTTAAAAAGTGAAAGAAACAGATGAAGTTAACTTATTCTTTTCTTAACTCTGGGTATTTAAAGTATTATATTGTCTGAGATTGGACTCAGGGTCTCACTCATGCTAAGCAAGCCTGAACTACACACCAGCCCTAGTGTGTGTGTGTGTGTGTGTGTGTGTGTGTGTGTGTGTGTGTGTGTGTGTGTGAGATATGTATGTTTCCTGAAGATCAGACCTACGGTTTCCCTAAGGGAGGCTTTTGGGTTTTGAGAAAGAGGATACAGGCTCACTGTGTAGCGCAGGGCTTGCTGTAAACTCAGTGCTCTTCCCTCACCTTCCAAGTGCGGAGACTGCCAGCCTGCACCACCATGCCTGGCTCTAAAATAATTCTTAGTGAAACATTTTCCACTCTGCATGCTAGTTCTGCTAATCTACCCTGTGTACTCCACTGGCGACCCACCTCAATTTCCACTGTCAAGGTTTCAAACGCTCAGGTGCTGCCTTTGGCTAGGCTTCCTTTAATGGACAGCACAAATCTGTGTTATCCTTTCTCAAGTTTCTGTGGCTACACTCTTGGGATACCATTTCCCGGAAATGGCTCCATTTTTAAATCATCATGTCATATTTTGTTTTTTTTTTCTTCTTCTCAGAGTTGAAATATTTTGTCCCAATCTCACTCTTCCTCAATTCTTTCAGATTGCTAGTTCCCACACCTTTGTTAGACCTTGAAAAATCACTCAAAACCCTTAGAGCTGTGGTTCTCAACCTGAGGGTTTCAACCCCTTTTGGGCAAACCTATATCTCCAAAAATATTTGCATTATGATTCATAATGGCAGCAAAATTAGTTATGAAGTAGCAACAAAAATAATTTTCTTGTTTGGGAGGTCACCAGAACATGAGGGACTGTATTAAAGGGTCACAACATTACAAAGGTTGAGAACCACTTAGGGCCTCTCATTTGGAGCTGAGGGTTGGACAAGCAAACCCAATTAAGAGAGAGCAAGAGTGGGAAGGAGGGAGGGAAGGAGGGAGGGAGAGAGGGAGAGGGAAAGGTAGGGAGAGAGGGAGAGGGGAAGGGAGGGAGGGAGAGAGAGGGAAGGAGAGGGAGGGGAGGGAGAGGGAGGGAGAGGGAGGGAGAGGGAGGGAGAAGGAGAATGAATGTTGAGTGTACATGCACTATGTGTGTGGCTGGGATGGCGAGGTGCTGAGAAGACCCAGAGAGGAGGCCAGCACTTTTTGTGGATCCTATTGCCTATTGCAACCCAGAGGGCAGGTTTTGTCCCCTTGCTTCAGAGGTAGGGACAGGATCAGCAAAGATGTGTTCCCAGGGCCTGAAGGAAGAAGCCGGGAGGAATGAAAGGGAAGGGAAGGCAAAAAAAAAAAGGTGAGGAATACAGCTGGACCAGAGGCTTGGATTCCAGCTAGAATCCAGCAGCCCTACCTTTCAGGAGACTTACTGGGGCCTGGATTTTGCACTGTACAGTTTCTTCTCAACGGACTGAGTCCTACTGTGCTTCATCGAGACAGGGCCAAATGAGAAAGGACCTCTCCTTTCCTGGTGAAGCACAACTGGACTCCATCCTTTGAGAAGAACTGCACAGTGGAAAATCCACTGGGTCCAAAGTCAGAAAGGAGCCTGTGCAGCCAGGATTACCCTTCCTCCTTCCGTTTACTTTCACTATCTGTGCTATGGCCCTTAGGGCCTGCCACATAGCATTCCTACTATACAGTGTCTCTCTTCCTCAGGCCAATTAAATAAGCGCTCTAATAAAGGCCCAGGCAAAGTGCTGTGGCAGCCCTAGGAAAGAGCTATTAAACCTAATGGCTGCCACTTATTGAGCAGCCTCCCATGTGCCAGGGACTGTGCTAAGCACTTTACATTCACTCTACTTAATCCCCATGGTCCCATGAGTTGGCTTCTATTGCCACCTTCATTTCACAAATGCAGAGACAAAGACTCAGAGAACACAAGCAACACCCCAGATGGCTGCTTACTTTGTGATAGGCTGGAGAGATCTCAGCCAGGTCCCGGTGATGCAAAAAGTTGGGTTTAAGACCCAAGGTCATGTTAAAAGGAGGTGGTGCTTTGGCTAAGTATTAGAGACAGGATTTGGTAATGAAATGGCACTGCGGGCTGAAGAAGTAACCAGAGCAGATGCAGGAGCGCAGTGGTGTACTGCCTATCAGTGCTGAGAACACTGTCCACCACAGCAGTTCCTGAAATACACATTCCAGAGCCCTTCCCGGGACTACTTCCTCTCGAAGTGGAGTTGGGACCCTGAGTCAAGACATTTCTGAGGTTCTGATGCAGACAGGCAGTCCACACACTGTGGTCCAGGGGGCCATAAAGTGGGGAGGGAGGAAGTGAATAGAAGATTATGAGGGAGGTCAGAGAGGAAGAAGGAGGGGAAGAAAGAAGTAGAGGAGAAGTAGAGGAAAAAGGGAAGAGGAGAAAAAAGCGGAGGAGGTGTGGGAGGGGAAGGAAGTGGAGAAATAGGAGGAGGAAGAGAAGGAGGAGGAAGAGAAGGAGCAGGAATTTGAGGAAGACTGCTCTTGGTAATACAGTGACAAGGCCCTCCTTTTATTATATCACCAAACAGACTTCGGAGGGGTTTTGTTGTTGTTTGGTTAGTTTTTGCGACAGGATCTCCTATACTCCATGCTGGTCTTAAACTTGCTATGTAGTTGAAGGTGAACCTGAGTTTTTTATGCTCTGCCTTCCAAGCACTGAGATTACAGGCATGAGCCACTAGACTTGGCTTGTGTGGTACCAGGAATCAAATACAAGGCCTACTGAATGCTAGGCAAGTACTTAGCCAACTGTGCTACATCCCTAGCCCTTAGCTCAACAAACTTGTAAAAAACAAAACCAAGCAAAAAAAAAAACTTCTCAGGTGGTTTGGATATGCATGGCCCCCATCAGCTCAAGTGTTTGAATTCCTGGCCATAGGGAGTGGCACTATTAGAAGGTGTGGCCTTGTTGGAGGAAGTTGTGTCACCCTAGAGGCAGGCCTTGAGAGTATATATGCTCAAGCTGTGCCCAGTGTGATCACACACACACACACGCACACACACACACACACACACACACACACACACACACACACACACACGCTCTCCTTCTGCTGCCTTTTGGATCCAAATGTAGAGCTCTCAGCTTCTTCGGCATGTCTGTCTGCACATCACCATGCTTACTGCCATGATGATAATAGACTAAAGCTCTAAAACTGTAAGCCAGCCCCAATTAAACCATGTCGTTTATGAGAGTTGCCACGGCCATGGTGTCTCTTCCCAGCAGTAAGACCCTAACTAAGACATCGTGGATAACTGACATGTAGTGATGGTGTGAATCCCAGCATGCTATTTCAACATCACCACTGTATACCACACAATCAGCTCAGTACATATTTGACATCAACTTTTTTTTTTCTTCCACAAATAAATAAGAACACTGGTGTGTGTTTTTTTCTGTGACTAGTTTATTTCACTCAGTGTGATGGCCTTCGGTTCCACCCATAACCATGAATGACAGCATTTCATTCTTTTGTGGTTAAATAATAACCCATTGTATGTATGTCTACATGCATTATTATCATTTATGAAATGTTCACCAACTTTTCGGCTAAGTCTCTTAGGCAGTGGAAAATCACTGTGACTTTGAGGGGAAAACCAAACTGTGACCCAGCTTTTGTTTTAGGAAGAAACTGACTGTAGGGGGGAGTAATTGGAGGCCTTTAGACCAGTTAGGGAGAAAAAAAAAATTAACCCAGATGACTAATGATAAGTCCTTCACCCATAACTGGACCCAGGACGGAGAAATAAGTCCCATTCCATTCCATTCAACAAGCATTTCTTTAGTCTGCTTTCTAGACTGAGCACGGTCGAGGCTTTAGAGATCCTAAGACAAAGTGAGATATTGTCTCCCATCCTATCCTATCAAGGTTCATTAAAAACAATTAAGCTGAGAAGGAGAGAGTTGGTAGGTGGGCAGTGTTGTGGGCTGACTTCCCTGCCCCCTCGACCCACTTATATGTTGAATCCCCAACTCTCAATGTGACTGTGCTTGGAGATAGGTCCTTTAATAAGGTAATTAAGGTTAAATGAAGTCATAAAGTTGGGGCTCGAATCCAATTGGAATGGGGCCTCTTAGAAGGAAGAGACACAAGAGTCGTCTTCCGGCCACATGCACAGGGGAGAGGCCGTGTGAGGACACAAAGAGGAAGGTGGCATTGAAGAGCTAGGAAGCCTCACCAGAAACCAAAGCATCTTTGGATTTGGACTTCAAGCTTCTCGACTGTAAGGAAGTGAGTATCTCTTGTTGAAACCATCTAGCATGTGATAGTTTGTTATGGTGGCCTAGGCAGATGCAAACAAATGGGTCCTAATTTTTTTTGGTTTGGTTGGTTTTGCTTTTTGTTTGTTTGTTTGTTTTTGTTTTGTTTTGTTTTGTTTTAGACAGGGTTTCTTTGTGTAGCCTTGACTGTCCTGGAACTCACTCTGTATACTAGGATGGCCTCGAACTCAGAGATCTGCCCATGCTGGGATTAAAGGTGTGTGCCACCACTGCCAGGCAGGTCCTAGATTTTAACTGAGAGGATGACACAGGCAGGACTCAGCTGGGCCACTGTGTGAACACATCTGAAGTATAGAGGAACAGACAAATGAAAACAGGTGGACAGAAAAGGAGACCCAGCACAATCTTAAGAACTCCAGTGTGCAGGTGTGTGTGTGTGTGTGTGTGTGTGTGCGCGCGCGCGCGATGGCTAGGATCTGTAGGATCCTGCTTGGTTACACTAATGCATTGTTGAATTATATGACACGTGTATGGATGATGGGGAAGAAACTGTAATTTATAAATTGTAAATCTGGAACAAATTCTAAAACCTTAATTTCTGTTCTATCTCTTCATGGGACAGATCCAGGATTTAGATGTGGAACCCAAGAATTTGATATATTGACAAAATTAATTCATTATTTGCTAGCTGGGTCATTAAGTGGAATCTTGGATGGCCTTTTTACTGCTTTGTATGTTAAGTTTGTCTCCTTCTACAAAAATAGAGGTGGCAGGCCGGGCGGTGGCACTTGGGAGGCAGAGGCAGGCAGATCGCTGTGAGTTCGAGGCCAGCCTAGTCTAGGAAGTGAGTCCAGGACAGCCAGGGATACACAGAGAAACCCTGGGGGGGGGAGAGAGAGAGAGAGAGAGAGAGAGAGAGAGAGAGAGAGAGAGAAAAGAAGAAGAAGAAGAAGAAGAAGAAGAAGAAGAAGAAGAAGAAGAAGAAGAAGAAGAACAAGGAGGAGGAAGATGGCTTGAGGAAAGGAGCTGTAATGTGGGCCTCTGTCTCTCTGCTACCCTATGCCTTCTCTTAGGCACAGACCAAACATTTTGTTCCAACGATTATAAAAACGATGGTTACACGTTAGATCATCTTTTTTAAAGCCTTTGCAAGCTACAAGGACAGTGACTTTTTAGTAGTGACTAAAAAGTGAATTTTTAGTAGTGACTAAAAATTACAATATGCATTTTAAGGTATGAAAAGGGCATTGCTGGCAAACATACTATTTAAAAAGACGCCACAAGTCAATAGCTGATGTCCACAAATCTGCTGTTTTAAGAACAAGTTGGCATCATAGTTGGGTCTTAGAAAATGAAGACTGTGATAAGTATGATTAAGTGGTATATGGCTTTTGTCTGAGGTACGCTCTCTGGTGAGGCTAAGTATTTACCTTCAGCCTTATTCTATGACCTTAGTGGCTCTCACAAGTCACCAGCAAACCCTCAAAACAGAGTAACCCCTTGGCAAGGCCAAAGGGAGCTCTCCTCTCCCAGTCTCTGCAGCACGTTTTCCTCTGAGACTTTATGGCAGGCTGACCTGCAGCTTCTGGCTTAGTGAGTCCGGTGTTTCTGTACTACATAAAAAGGGCAAGTGGATTCATTATTATTATTATCTTATTATGCAATGTGAAATATATATCAGTGATTATGCTGTCAGCAGCCATGGTCTTTGACCACAGATCAGAGGTTGGGGTGACATAAATCTACCTAGTGAAAGTCTTTGGGGGGCATCTATTGGAAGATGAGAAGGCTCAGCCTCATCAGTAGCAGTGGGTCTATAGGTGAAAGGTTTTTTTCCCCCTACAGGGGCATGGCAGGTGAAGATGGCTGGATAAAGAGCCCATGTGGGATGTGATGCAGACTCCTTTGAGCCTTGGGATCTAATGGCTCTCATTTTTGCCGGTGTCTGAGACAGGGGAAGAACGACCCAGAAGTGTGGAATGGAGCAAAGGGCAGCCTCCAACTTCTTGGGTTAGATTCTTTTCTGGAAACTTGGCTGTCTGGTTTCCCTTTCAGCTTTCCTTGCTTTTACCAGTGACTTTGTCTAGGCTTCACCCAGGCCCCCTGCCTGGTGTGAGGGTCACAGGATCAATTGCCACCTGCCTGTGGCTGAAATAGCTTCTCAAGAGGGGCAGGAGGGACTCGCTGGTCCTCTATGTAAGAGCTGAGCCAGTCTGTATCGGGGTTGCTGAGCCTGCACTTGGCACTTAGTAGGGCAGTCATCTTTCTTCTTTGTTGTCTAAGTGGAGACACGCAGGACTCTTGCTCTGAGACAGATTAGACCACCCTCAGCAGGCCCAGGCTAAGGCCCCTAATCTTTATGTGCTCAGCCCCTGGACACACTGGCTGGGTAAGCACTTTTAAGAATGAGTGGCTTCCATGCACTAACCTGACATTTGCCAAGGGCTAGCTTCTGATAAAAACCTCTCTTCTTGTTACCTCACCCCCTACACCACCCCCTCATACTGTCATGCCCCCCCCCTCCCCGCCCTGATCTGTCCCCACCAAGTGCCCTAGGAAGCCCATGGCAGAAAAATAAAGCTCTTGAGACCTCGGATAAGTAGCCACCTGAGCACCTTTGCTGGGGCCAAGGTAATGAGAATTATTCAAATGTAATCATAAAAATGAGGCCATCCAGGCAGGAATGGGTTGGGGGTGTGATGGAGAGAACGTTCCTTGTCGCTTTGAAGATTCCTATTTTCTGGGGGGTTCTCTTGAGGTCCACAGAAAATTTCACCTTATTTCAATCTCTTCAGCACCTGGCGTTTTGGAATCCTGCACCAGTTGGTAGCTAAGGATGACGTGGGGTAGGGTGTGCCTGAATTTCTGGAGTCCACTGCTACCTCTGTCAGGCAATCTCAGGTCTGGAGCTTCTTCCCCAGCGCGTGCTGCCTCCTGCCAGCAGCAAGAAGGCCGGAGCCAGACGCCTGAGCTGAATCTCCAGTAGAGGGAGACACTCTAGCAGCTCCTCGCCCGGGAAGCGGCCGGGGCCCGGAGTGGGTGGGGGCGATGGGGTGGGGTGGGGGGAGAAAGGGGGAGTGGGGAGAGGGGAGGTGTGCGCGCGCGGGGAGGGGGGGGGGAGGGAGTCCGGGGGGCGGGTCCCTGTGCCGCTGACGTCCCGAGCAGTGCTGGGAAGTATAGGCTGTGTTGTCACGCCGGTGTCAGTCTGATGAAGATTGGCATCAGGTAAGCTGTCATTCATTTCCATGTCAGAGACGCTTTTGCAGGCGGCGGCGGCGGCGCAGCGGCGGCGGCGGCGGCTGCTGCGGGCGGCTGCCTCAGAGCGCGTGTGTTTTATTCCAGTCCCCAAGCCAGAGTATTATTCATTGCGACAGGGCAAGGAGGAGAGAGGGAGAGAGGGAGGCAGCAGGGAGGAGAGAGAGGGAGGCAGCAGGGAGGAGGGAGGCAGGGAGCAGAGAGGGACGGCGGGAGCGTGCAGAGAGAAGCTGGGGAAGCGCCGGGAGAGCGTGGAGCGAAGCCGCGCGAGGGGAGGCGAGGCCGGGCGAGGAGGCAGCGAGAAGCGCGCGGCCCTCCCGCTCCCCGACCCGGCCGGTGCGCAGCTCCGCAGCCGCCGCCTCGCCCCGCTCCGCTCCGGCCCAGGGCCGGCGTGCATTGTCTGCGTTTGCGAGCAGCTGGGCAGCGGACTCAGAGCGCAGCGGCTGGAGAGCCTGTAGCGGGAGGGCTGGGAGCAGTGCACCCGCCGCTTACTAGGACCCGAGTCTAGGGACGAGCTTGTCGTCCCGAGTCCACGCGCGGGCGGCTCCTGGCTGAACGCTTGGTGGGGGCGAGGCTGGGAACTGCGGGACGGCTTCGGTTTCTCCTGTCCCGGGCTCCAGGAGCCCTGTAGCTGGCGCTTCCTAGGTGTCGCCAGCCCGGAGCTGCCTTCGAGTGGTTGGAAGCGGGAGCAGCCCTAGCCTAGGGCCGGGTGGCTGGAGTCAAGCAGGAACGGCCGCGTTCTGCCGGGCTAGAAGAGGCAGGGAGAGTGGAGGTTTGCAGGAGGATCAGTGGGGACAGGAGAACATGCGTGGGGAGGAGGGTGGTGTCAGAAAAAACAGAACCCGAGGGGGGACGCTCAGGGTCTCTGACCAGGAGTGGGAGGAGAATTTGTAGGGTCACCGGCTTTCTGCGTACTGTTGGGTCTTTGGGGCTAGGAGGGGAGGATAAGGGGCCATTGGCGAAGAACTATGAGATGAATTCGTAAAAGGGAGGTGGACACGGAAAGCACTCCAGAGCAGAAAGCCGAGAGGGATGGGGCAGGGTCCTGAATGTACCGCGCGAAGTTTCTGTTTCTTTCTGATTAGGCGAAGCGGATCGCCAGGCTCCCAAAGCCGCGGTAGAAACAGGCGCAGTGGGCCGCGCTTTCTGGAGAGTCCTTCTCAGGGCTGCCGGCGTTCCCGCGCGGTCTGAAGACTCGGGTTAGGAATGGGAGGGGGGTGCGGATCAGCCCCGAAAGGAGGGCTGGGCTTCGGAGCGTTTGGGTTGAAGGACCCAGGCTATTTTCACAATTGGGACTAAAGGGCCGCTATGTAGTTTACACTCCGGCAAGAGCGAGGGCTTGGAGGTAGGCGCTGGGGCCCCGGTTACATCCGAGGCTTGAGTCCGGAGTGGGTGCCGTTTTTTTTTTTTAAAGGACTGAGACACGGGATCACGATTCTTTATTGGGGTTCAGGCTATTGAAACCTGGGGAGAATTGAGTGTCTGGGTCCTGACAGCGTGCGGGAGAAAAGGCTTTTACGTAGGCAAGAAAAGTAGTTGATCCCAACCATGGTGAGCAAGCCCCGAGTGTCTGTTGCTTTTCCCCCAAAGCGAATCTTGAGGATGAGAGGATTTGGGGTGCACAGGGCTGGATCCTAGAAAAAAGACGCTGGAAAGCAGGCAAAAATAGGGCGATTCCGTGTGAAGTGGCCGGGTAACATCACCCGCCTCTTATTGAGTCCAAGGAGCTGACCCTGCAGACTCAGCAGGCTCCAGGAGTCACTTGGGGTCTGCGGCCATAGCTCGGCGGGTGGTTGCTGGTGGCCCGCTAGGACAGGGGTCGGCTAGTAGCGAGGTGCCGTTAGGGCTTGAGGAGTCGTGGCTGCCGCTGGCACTCCGTAACTCGGGAGCCTGTGATCCGACGTGCCGCCTGTTTATCCGCAAGCGATCCTTGCTTCATCTTTGAAAATGTGGGGGAGCGCACAGGGCGGCCCATCGCGGCAAGGTTCTGCCCTAGAGAGATGAGGAAGTTCGGGGTTCCTTACCCTCACATATATTATCTTGGGACTTCTGCAGGCTATTGGCTTTCTGAAATTCAAATGCTCTTCAACTGGTTAAAAACCTAGTTAACAGGCTTAAGCAGATATAAACACCCGCTCCCCCAAACACACACCCAAATCTGATGTTCAAAAGCAACTCGGTGTTATCCCAAGTTCCAGCCCCCTTGCCTTTGCCTTTCTCAGTTTGCCTTCTGACTTTCCCGTGGCCCCTGAACCTTGCAAATGTGTGTGTGTGTGTGTGTGTGTGTGTGTGTGTGTGTGTGTGAGAGAGAGAGAGAGAGAGAGAGAGAGAGAGAGAGAGAGAGAGAGAGAGAGAGAGAGAGAGAGCGAGCCTCATATCTCATACTCAAACTGCGTCCACAAGGCTCAGGCCTAGATCAACAGTGGGTGGAGTGTGGAGAGGTCCTGGAGAGGGAAAGAGCGGAGGGGGGCGTTGGGGGGGCATATATATATATATATATATATATATATATATATATATATATATATATATATATATATATATATATATATAGTCTGGTCATTTAGATAAAGGGTGCGTTGAGGGATGGAGGTAGGTGTGTGTGTGTGTGTGTGTGTGTGTGTGTGTGTGTGTGTGTGTGTGTGTATGCTGTTGATTTTCTCTGTGCACGCTTGCACCCTGGATTGAAAAAGCCAGCCAGCCCTTTGGGGCACTGAAGCCGCAGGACCCATGAATGGCCACCGCGGGCCCGGGGCGCGGCGACCGCTACCACGGCGGCGGCGGAGCTGTTGTTTTCCAGACTTGGAATTCCTGCGCGCTCTTCTCCAGCCGAGAGCTGAGCGGGGGGAGGGAGCCGTGACCCCACCAAGACTCCCCGGTCACCGCCTCCCTTTTGTGAGATCGAAAGGCGTGAAAGCCTAGAGAAAGAGCATCTGCAGGGACTGAGGGCCAAGGGGTTACTGAAGGGAGATGGGCCTAGCAACGACCACAGTAAAATGCCTCGTGCAAATCGCAGCGAAGTGTACCCAACTCGAGACTGGCTGTTTTATGATCCTTTCTAGGAGTTTACTGCTCTGTGCTTTTAAGTCTATAGATTGCTTTAAGTTAATGAAAGTGCGGCTTTCAAAAGGGCCCTTTTATTGTGCGGCAGCGACAAATCCAGTACCTCCCCTTTACTCTTCCAAAATAGGCCCATTTAGAAAGAGGGAGCTAGCTGGGGTTCCCACATGAACAGAGCTGGGGGCGGGGAAAGGACGCCATGTGATAATGAGGATTAATAAAAGGCAATGTCCACGTAATTCAGAGAGATGAGTTAACTTCTCCCGCATCCACAGTTTTCCTCTGTGCGTCATATTTCAGTTGCCTCTGGGCTTTCACGGAGGCTAGCTTTAGAGGTTGCTCGGTGCCTCTCTATCGCGAGGTAGCCCTCTCCCACATTGCTTTATATAAAGCCTGACCCAACTCAGTTCAACCCAAACTAGGTTTCAGGATTTCAACGCGGTTACTAATTCAGACTAAAATATTTACTTGGGCCCTGGGGGAGGGGCCTTGTCTTGCAATCAGTAAAATGGATCGGTTTAAAGGGCTGGGAACTAGAGGAAGAACAAGACAGGCTGTTTTTCAGCGTCGTCCGCGCCCCCCCCCCCTCCCCCGGCCCCATCTTTCAATCTATTTGGCACAAAAGGTGAGATGACAAGGATTTTGACTAACACAGAAACTGCAGTGGGGCCTGCCTGTGGCTTTGACCGCATGTCATAACCATTTAAACTGTGGTTACTTGTTCAAAGCTCAAAGCTTCTCCAAGCTGGGTTTCATTAACTCTACACCAGTTGCCTGGAAGTTCAGTAGCAATAAATTGCATAAACACATTTGAAGTAAGTTAGTGATGAAACAAGGAGAACTGCTGTCTTGTGCGTGAAGGATCCTGAATTCATGGAGCTCTGACTTAACTGGAAACACACTTCCCGTTTATAGGTGCACCAGAGTGTGTGTTCAATTTCTTTCCGCCATGTCCATCTTCAACCCTGGGCTGAAACTCATTAGAGACCAAGGCTTGCCTAGACAGCAGAAGGCTGGATTGAAAAGGGGGGGTCTGTCTCTATTAGCTCCACTTAGGAACTGAACCAGAGCGAGCGATCAACCTGATTTCCCAGCCCTTACTGAACGCACTGGGTAATATAAACAACCGCAGAGTGGGGGCAAATTAGATTTTTAAATGTTAGGAGCTTAATAATACTGTGTTGTTAGCGATTGAATTTTTTTTTATTAAAGAAACAACCAATAAAATTTATAGGCTTCCAACATGTTGCAAGACTTCCTTGGTATTTATTTACACACACACCCCCACTTTTCAGAAATGCAACCTCTGATTTTGGACTTTTGTTTCTGATTTACTTAATATGGAGCACATTTTAGAAATTAATTGGAGGCGAGTAAGTAGTGCTGTTAGGAGTTTTCCTTTATCCTCTGCTGTGTAGCAATGGGACTGCCTCACTGATTGTGTGTGTCTCTCTCTCTCTCTCTCTCTCTCTCTCTCTCTCTCTCTCTCTCTCTCTGTGTGTGTGTGTGTGTGTGTGTGTGTGTGTGTGTGTGATGCAATTATTGGAGGTGATGGCATGTGAGGTAACGTGTCTGGATCAAATAAAATGTAAATCCCATGACGGAGAAGGCAAAAAGGGTGCCTTGGAGGAAAAGCAGAAGAAGTGATATGGAAAATGAAATCCTCATGAGCCTCCGTGGGCCTTGAATCTAACCAGTACACCACTTGTATAAGACACTTCATATAGAGACCCAGGACTTATTGCAAAGCGAATTCTATTGAGAAGCAGAATTTGGAGGGAGGAGCTTCACTCACTGTAGTCTATCCAGTCGGCATGGCCAGGATGGTTGTAATGGGGCTCTGCTGACTTAATTAAATCTAATACCTGATTATGGGAAGTGGGGAAGACGAGAAGGAAGTGGTGGGTGGTAATGCTCAGCTTGTATTTGGGCTGGAATTTGAGGGCCTGGCTCTATGGCTCCAGCGGGTCCCCCAGCTGCTGGGCTTTGGTTCCTTCATCTGTTGAGTGGAATGTAGCACACGCTGTCCCTTGTTAGGCTGCAAGGAGTGAAGGGTGGGGATGAGGCAAGTACAGGGCTCACTGTAAATAGGAAAGAACACCAAGACGGAGGACTCCTAGTAGCAAGGTCATGTCCTTCCAAATGTACCTCTTTCCTTGCCTGGCTCCTGGGCCTCCTGGGTCCTCACGATGTAGAAAGAGTTTCTAGACTTTTGTGAAAAGGTACACCTCCTGTCTTACTTAACATCTTCGATTCTGAGACCTGTGCTGTTGGTTTCACATACTGTCCACTTTGCCAAGAGAGGCTCTTGTGGCCAAATCGGGGAAGTCAGCTGGCTCTCCCGTAGTGATTGCCCTTGGAATACCTGTCCTGCCTCCAGTGTACACAGAATCTGACATATCAGGAATACTGTCCTAGTCCTGATTGGTGTGTGACATCTGGTCCTGCTGGGGGGGGGGGGATGGATGGGTGCTGATCTGGAATGAGCCACAGCCTGGACCTCACACAGTGGGTCTCCATTCTGGCAGATCAAAGCGGCTTCTAGGTGAGAAAGCCCAAGAAGTTACTCCTGCCACTCCTTCAAAAGTTAGGCTCAGTTCCGGTCCCTGATACTGGCGATGTGGCTTCTGTAGGATGGATGCTCCTCTTTAATCCTCCGCTACTTCACCAGGACTTCCTTGGGGGTAGGCTTTCCCTCCACACACTCTTTCCAGCTGGGCTGGAGACACTTTGGTCTCCATTTTGACTAGGAGTGAGAAAGTGGGAGGATGAGACCCAAGATAAAGGGCTGGGTCCTTTTCCCAGAATTCTCCTAGAATCCCCCAGACATGAGGTAACACCAGGCCCTGGCATAGCATGGCTTATAGTGCTCCACAGAACTAGGAAAGAGCTTGATGCAAACGGGGGCTATGTTTGGCTTGGCCGCCTGTCCCTGGCCTTCCTTGCCTGCCTGGGTTTCTAATTACAAGAAGGACCGTTGCTGTTAAGACCTATCTCACTAAAAACACATCCCCGTGTGTAAGAAGAAACCCTAAACCGGGCAGGATATTTTAAAACTGAAGCAATGAAGATTAGATTAAGTCTCCACGAAACAGCCTGGTTCTCGTATTATTTTTGGCTGGAATGTGGAGAAAAACAGCTGGCCCTGGGGCCCTGGGCAGACTCTGGAGGCTTCAGACAGGGCTGGGAGGGGGATGTAACTGTTCGCCTTAGTAAGACTGTGGCCAGTTTCTGTCCAGCTCGTCCAGGTAGGGGAAACAAAGGGGGGAGGTTGTCCTGGGAGAGGGGCAGATGCCGATGGGCCAGAAAGGAGCCACAGGGCACCAAGCAGATCTTCAATTCCTCATTCCATTGTGTTGGGTGTATGCCTCCACTCGCAGGCTCTGAAATCCAGCCTTTCTCCACTTGGCCTTTGGTGGAGGCTTCCTGTGCTGGGCCTGAACTGAGTGGATACAGAGAACAGATAGTTGACTTAGATTCCTGTAGAGTCCATTAGGAACCTTTGTCCTGCCTTCCTGGGTGGTGGCAGCACACACTTATTGTGTGCCATTGGTGTTCCTGGCACAGTCCTAGGCATCGAGGACACAGCAAGAAAGACAAACCGAATACCTGGAACCTGGCCTGGCGTGCAGGGCTGGCAGAGGTGAGGAAGCAGGCCCCAGCATGGGACAAGCGCATTTAATGCCTCACTCTGCTGTTCACTCATATGGCTTTAGACACTTGCTGAAGAGCTTTGGTGATTCTGTTTCCTCACCTGTAACCCAGGAGAGAATGGAGCATAGCTGACTGGCAAGGTGGAGGAGGCGGTGCGTGTAGCTGCCCAGCGCTATGCCAGGCACAGATGAGTGGTTCAAGGCCAGGACTATGACTGAAACAGAAGTTCAATCCTGCCTCTCCTTTCCCACTTTTTTTTTTTTTAACAAGAATTAATTGGTGGCTCTTTCAGCTCCTTCCTTTTCCTTTTTGCTTTTCTGAGACAAAGAGCATGGGCCCCTTTGCAGGTCACCGGCACATGGACAAGCACTGGGCACTCAGCAGGTGGGTGGGAGGCTGGGAATAGAGGTGTGTCTGTACTGGGGCATCTGGGAATCAAGGGGGCCAAAACCCAGGAGGGAGCGAAGACACAGACACAGGGAAGAAAAAAGTGCCCACCAGTTGTTAACCAGAGAAGGCAAGGGGTGGGCCTAAGGTGAAGTAATCAGGCCAGAGTGGCCTCAACCAGCCCCTTCTCTGAGGAGGCATACTGAGAGAAAGCTCTCTCAGCTGTGTGGGGAGGGCTGGAGGGGGAGGGGCGAAACCCGACACTCCCCAGGTCACTGTGCTCTGGGCTCTCAGCTAGACTGTCAGGGTGACTGGGGGTGGGGTGGGGTAGGGACAGCCTGGCTTAGAAAGAATTACTCAGTCCCTCTGTCTGTCTCAGATGGCCAGAAGTGGCTGTTCCTTCTATGCATGGTGGAGTTTGAGGGGGACTTTTTGGTTTGACTTGTCGGTGGATGCAAGTGCAGTGCAGTTTAAAGGCCACATGCTCCTTGCAACCCAAGCAGAAAAAGGAGAGACCCCAGGCCCCACCCTAGCTCTCTCCGTGTTCTGGACCATGACACACTGACTAGTGTGTTAGCATGGTGAGGAGGGCAGGAAGCAGGTGTAGGGGTCACAGACACTGGGCTCCACTTGAGCCGTGGCTGTTGACTAGCTGTGTGACATTTGACAGGTGGTTTGCCCTCTCTGAATATTAGTGTTGTCAGATAACCAGTCAGGAGCTTTGGCTTTCTCCCAGATGTCTCCATCCGCTCCAAGTTCTTTGACTCAATGTTGCCTCCCAAGTGCATGGCTTTATGAACATGAAGCACAAACCCAAGCGGAGAGTCCTAACAACATAAAACAGCCGCAGAAGCACAGTCCCTGGGGAGCTCAGGGCCCTAGGACCCATGGGAACAGCATTTTCAATGTGAAGCACCATCATTAAAAGCAGCATTTCCTTCTTCTGCCCAGACAGCAGCGTGCTGGAAGAAAGAGCCTTGGCTTTGATATCCGCATCTGGAGTGTCACCCTTATTCTTCTGCCACTGAGCTGTGTGTCCTTGGCCCATCTTTTAACCTCTCTGAGCCTCGGTATTCTTATGTATAGGATAAAAATGATAATGGGATTGCAAGGCATAGGAAAACTGTGAAAACTCTCAGAAAGGCATCCAGTGGCGGCGGCACATGGCTCTTTTGTGACTGGAAGCTTTCTCTCTAAAGAAAATTCATTACTGCCAAGCATGGTGGCACACACCTTTAATGCCAGCACTCCAGAGGCAGAGGCAAGTGGATCTCTGAGTTCGAGGCCAGCCTCTATAAGAGAGTTCTGGGACAGCCAGGGCTAGGCAAAGAAAGAAACCTTGTCTCAAATAACAAAACAAAAATCATTCCTATTTGATCCTCTGAACTTTCTGAAGTGGGCCAAATGGATGTCATTAAGTAATTTTACAGACTAGAGAAGATGAAGTTCAGAGTAGCCAGTGTGGCAGTGTGTCCACCTGCCTAAGACGTAGCACACCCTTTCAGATGGCCCAGGTCTCTCTGACTGCCACTGTCCTTTCTTTTGTGGGGACTCAGGCCCTTGCTGAGCTCCTGCAGCTGCCTTGCCAGGCTTTACCTGTGTCTCTCCTGAGGGGAAAAAAAATTTTTTTTTAAAACGGAAACAAGCTCAATTCACCTCCCCCATTACCAGCCTTTTGTCTGACACATGCTGAGGAGAGCTACTGGCTGTCATGGAAGCCAAAACCTGGAAGATACTATTTTGTGAAAAATCTTCTATAAGTCCCCAGGCCAGGTAGGGTTAGGCTAACCAGCATAAATAGGTAAACACTGAGGGAAGCTGGCTGGTGTGTGTGTGTGTGTGTGTGTGTGTGTGTGTGTGTGTGTGTGCGGAAAAAAAAGCCCTTGGGGCCTCAGTACTAGATCCTTAGCTAATCTGCCTGATGGAAATCAGTTCCTGAGAGAAGTCAAAAGGCAGTTAGCCACCAGTGACAGGGTCTAATTCCTTACGAGGCACAGACTTGTTCCTTTCCAAGCAGGTCCAGTCTATATAACACAAGGCAGAGAGCTGTCCCCAAGCTTCCCTAGTGCTGCGAAGTGCCACTCTTTGTGCCCAGGTCTGAGGTCTGTAGGCTTCTTTCCCTCTGGAGGCTGCTCCTACCTCCTCCCACATTCTGATTGTAGCTCCAAGCCCAAGAGTAGGGAGAGACAAAGCCAGAGAGTCATGCTGTGGCCTCAGGATGCTTGATAATGGCTTATTCTCACTCCTGTGTCCTCCCTGAGGCTCCACTGGTCACTCAACAGATGTGGCCTGGGCCCATTATCCATGGATACACAGCAGTGAGCCATGTGGGCCTCGCCTCCTTAGACCAGATTAACACAGTAACTGGGCAAGTGTGCGACTTCAGTCTCTTAGCCTCTCAGAGTGTAAGCGTGATTGTTTTTGTAGGAAAGGAAGTTAAATGGATGGATGTCCTTCCAAGGTTTTTCGGAGTCTGCTGCTGAACGAGGATGAGGATGCTGTAGACTACCCAGGCTGCAATGTATGCACTGGCCTGCCAAGCACCACGCATCTTATTGATCATTGAGATACCCAGGGACATTCAGCCCCATAGGTTGTGGGTCTGGCCACTTTTAGTTAGGTAGGAGATGGGAAGGCATGCACTTACTTGTATACAGGGCATTGGGAGAATGCCCGTGTACAATCCAGTTGAACTCTCCAGCCTTGGAGAAGAAAGACGTAGGTAGAGAAGCCAGGCATGAGAGGGGGGTGGTATGGGAGCTGGAGGCCACTGCTCCTGTGGTCCTAAGCAGTGTGGAAGGGACACTTCTCCGGGCTCCTCTCTGGATTTGTCCCTCTCAGTGTTGGGAGAGGACAGCTTCCTCAGATCAGAGGAGGCTCCTTCCCCTACTCCTGCCTGGGAGTACTCTCCCTTCCCTGAGATAGTTCCAAAGACCCAAGAAAGAGAGTGAGACCTAGTACTGCAGAACTTGTCCAAGACTCAGCAGATTGTACGCGACTCTGTTGCCAATGCCTGGGTCCAGTGAGGTTTGCTGCTTGTGGCCAGGAGCTGTGGGGTAGTTTCTGGATTCCTCTGTCTCCTTTCCCATGCAAGGAGGCACAGGATCCTCACACACACTAGAGGGTGAGGTATAGGGCATCCTATGGGCAGTCTACTCACAAGGTTCTCTTGCATGCTGTTTGGTGAGGTCTAGAGTACCCAGGATGCAATTGCTTTGCAGCAAGGTCCTCATGCACAATGCAGGGTGAGTCCTAGGGCTCTGGCTGTGCTAGGATAAGGGTAACAGGAAGGTGATGGATACAGATGGTGGGGAAGCCAACAACCCAGGCTGGTGCCGTTGTTGGCCCAGCCATGTGCTCACTGCGTGACAGTGAAAGCTGGCTACGTTTTTCTTGTCAGTCAACTAGTGGTTGATGATTCTTCCCCCACAAGACTGTGGGGGGAAGATCACAAAAGTTAATGTATGCGGATGTGTTATACATGCTGTATAAACATAAGTAACAGCGCCTACACAGTGCCTCACATGTAATATGAGGAGGGGGGAGAAAACTGGTTGGCACAGACTATATGTTTCTTATTAGTTTAAAACAGAGTGCATACACACAAACACACTCTCCCCCTCGTGCTGGCTCGCAGCGTGATGACAACTGTGTTGATGTGATTGAAAGCTGCCGGGATGGCTTTTCACGGCTGCCCCACTACTGGGGCATGAATGGTTCCCTCGGGGGATAACTGAGTGCCTGGCAATTTTTCAGACTTCAGCTCAGAGACCCCTGGGCAGAATTGTAGACCTACTATACGGGCCTGCGCACTCTCTGGCCCATCAGCAGGGAGTGGACCCCAGTTGCTTCCTGGCTGGCACCGTTGATTCCTTAGGTTTTACTGAGCACCTTATTCAGGTATGGGGTGGGGGGTGGGGGGGACATAGCTGTGAACTAGAGCTGGCCTTCCCATTTTTAAGGCTCTGTGGGAAAACCATGAAGAGAGTCCCCAAAGCCCAGGAATCTGAGGGAACACAGGCAAAGCTCAGCCTACTCTGGGGGCCTTGCCCAGTAGAGTCCAAACAGGAAGGAGGAATTGGAAGAGAGCTGAAGGAGACCTAGAGCCAGAACTCTAGCCATTATGACCTTAGGCTGTTTCATCTGTTTTCTGAGATCTTTCTCACTGTGCCTTCCTGCTGTGGCTCTTTTCCCCCTCCCAGACGAAGGGGGGGGGGGGAAAGAAGGTGAAAAGAAGCCTGGCGATGCCAGCAGGGTGCTGAGGGTTCTGCTCCTGCCTGAAGCCTGTCCCGGCAGTGTCACAGGAAAGGTAGCTGATGCCTGACTCCCTAATGCATCAGTCCCTCCAAAGAGTAGCTTCCAGGAGCTTCCTTTGCACAATGCAGGCACTGCCCCCCCCAGCCCCCACCCCTCAGTTGAGAACCGAGCACCTTGGGTAGCCAGAGTTGCCACCCTCAGAGCCAGTGTGATTTCATGGCAAGCCAGGCACTGTGAAGTGGTAGTGGTGACCATCCCCAGCCCTCTCCACACCGGCCACAGTGGGGCTATACTCACTCTTCCTGCTGACTGCTGAACTAGGAATCAGGGACAGCACAGACACACTGGCTGATCCTCTGAGCCTCAGGTGACAGCCATCACGGAATGACACGAGCTCACTAGCCCCATCCCTGCTTCACTCTCAGCTCTGGTCGTACCTATGGCAACCCGCTTTTGTCCCTTTTCTCTCCCCACTGTCCATGAGCATCCTCTCATCCTTTCATGAGTTCATGTAATTACTCTTCAGCTTTTTTCGGGGGGGGGATCCCAGAGTGTATTCCCAGGGATTGGTTTAGTGCCTGGGCTAGAGCACCAGTAGATGTAGTCTGTGTCCTCATGTTTAAAAGCCAGGTGGTTGACTTTTCTATTGCTGGGTTAAGACAGCATGGCCATGGCAACTTATAAAATAAAAAAGGTTAATCTGGGGCTCACAGTTCCAGAGGGTTCAGCTCCATCACCAGTATGTTGGGGAGCATGGCTACAAGCAGGCAGGCAGACAAAGTGCTGAGTGGAGTAGTGACTGGGAGCTTACATCCTGAGACACAAGCTGGAGGCAAAGAGAGAGCCAGTGGGAATGGTGTGAGCCTTTTGAAACCTCAAAGCCTGCTCCCAGTGACACACCTTCTAATCCTTCCTCAACAGTTCCACCAACTAAGGACCAAGTAAAGTATTTAAATATATAAGTCTATGGGGGGGGGGGGAAGCATTCTTATTCACACTATCCAATCAACTGTGGTGGCACATCTGTAACTCAAGGACTGAGGGAGCCGAGACAGGCACATCCTTGGGGGCTCACTAGTCAACCAGTCCAGCTGAGATGGTGGGGTCCAGGTCCACTGAGAGACCTTGGCTCAAAGTAAAAGACAGAGAAGATGGAGAAATGATAAGGGAAGACATATGACATTAACCTCTGGCCTCCACATGTGCCCCCAAACACACACACACACACACACACACACACACACACACAGAGAGAGAGAGAGAGAGAGAGAGAGAGAGAGAGAGAGAGAGAGAGAGAGAGAGAGAGAGGTGGTGAAGACTCAGGAGTTCAAGGTCAGCCTGGGTTACATAAGCCACTGTCTTAAAACAACAAAAAGTCAAAACCAACCACCCCAAACCAAACCAAAACCCTACAGAGATACAAGTGTAACTAGAGTTTTAGGAGCCCCTACAGGATGTGAGTCAGTGACCAGGAAGACACTATAAGGTGTGAGGACTCACGGGAAGATGGAATATGACAGGAAAGATGTGTTTTAGGCAGGGGATGGTTGGTCCGAAGGCCCTGGAGGAGGAAGAAGGGATGGATGGTAAACCCCCAGAGAAACGGGGAGGTCTGGAGGATCCACTGCCCGGGAAGAGCTTGGGAGGGAAAACTATTCTGGCCCCTGCAGCTTCTCGAGAGGTAGCAGAGTCCAGTCTGAGAACTGGAAGTAGTGACCAGGCTAATAAATCCACAGCTGGCTTGTTGGTCCATGATGGAAGGAGGGGCCTCAGGGTGAGCAAGTGCACCGTGTATTTGGCCTTTACTCATATAAGCTGTGTCCAGTTCATTTATGTCAAAGCTTAGAGAGCTCAAGCTCATAAGTGAATGAAATGCAAAGACTTTACTCCAGTGTCACTATCCGATTCCCCACCTCCTCCATCACACCGTGTCCCTGTGTCCTCTGTCTTGTCATCTGCCCCAACCACTTAGGCCACTGAAACAAGACACACATGCCCCTGCCTCAGGGCCTTTGTACATGCTGTTCCAGTAGCCTGATCACCCTTCCCCTACATACCTGTGCCTTTGCTAAACTTGCCCCAACTGTCATTTTGTAGTGTGATTCCCCCCTAATGGCTCTAGCCAAACTGGAATCTCTTTCTCCCATCCCTGGCATGCCCCACCCCGAAGCCCCCCAAACTCAGAATGTGGTTGAGAATGACCTTGAACTAAGTTCTGGTCCTCATGCGTCTCCTGAGTGCCGGAGGGGGCTCGCATCACCATGCATGGTCTATGCAGCGCTGGAAACAAACCCAGGGCTTTATCCATGCAACACAGGTACTCTAGCCATTGAACTGCACCCCTACCCTGTATCTGCATCTTTATTTATCTCCACAGCACTTAATAGATCGATCTCCCTCCCTCCCTCTTTCCCTCCCTCCCTCCCTCCCTCCCTCCCTCCCCCCCTCTCCTGGAATCCAGAAGAGTACATAGCTGTAGTAAACCTTTAAGCAATGCTTGTGAATGAATGAATGAATGAATGAATGAATGAATGAATGAATGAACAAATGAACGAAGAGAGTCCCTGGTATGAGGATCTGCTCTGGTGGTGCTGGCTACCTTGACTCCTCAGTCACATTGCCTCACTCCTGACTGGCTGTTGCTTCATCCCATGATGCCGCTGCTTATATTTCCTGTGAGACATTTGGGGGCCATCTTTGGAAATGTCGGGCAAACGCTGCTGTTGGCCACTTGCACAGATATGCACAGATACTCCCCTGTATAAGGAAGTAAAATGAATGAACTGTCAGTGGCTCCAGTCATTTCATGGGGAATGATGACCCAGTCTGCCTTGTGCATGCCTCCTTGGCCAAGAATCGCTGGTCACCTGATAAGTCAGTCAGGATGGAGTGATGTCATGTGACGGGTCCATTGCTCTCTGCTAAGATTTTTACCCTTCCAATGACAGCAGAAGTGGAAGGATACAGACCAGAGTTCCAGTCCTGTATATGATCAGCTTGACTTTGGCCAAGTGCCTTAATTCACATCTCTGGGTCTTCATTGTATAAATGGGGGCTTGCTGTTAGGAACACAAATGTCCTGAGGCAGGTGGATGCCTGGTACCTGATGGGTGTCACATGTGGCAGGCTGAGCCATTAGAATATTGCTTTGATTCACAATGGGAGGGGCAAGGCAGGAAGCACCCTCATTGTCATAGAGGCCAGAGTGAGGATGTAGCCTCTAGTTTCTCCATATGGCCTGGCCTGACAGAAGCCCCTGGGAGGAGCTAGGAAAGGACACTTAGGTTTTTATGGAGAGGAGAGATCAAAGTAGGTGTTATTACCCCTTTACCCAGGGACTCCTGGGATTTTTCCCTTTGGCCTTCTGGAAGCTAGAAGGTGTGTGTGTGTGTGTGTGTGTGTGTGTGTGTGTGTGTGTGTGTGTGTGTACGTGCATGTGCAGTGGGGCAGGGGCGCTCTAGTTTCACCTGGGTTCCCTGAGATGAGGACCTAGCTCAGTTAAGGCTCCAATGGCAGTTGGCACTCAGCATCTCATACATAGTCTGGGATGGTCCTTCAGATAACATAGCACATGATGGTTATGCCTGCAGCCAAGTGTTTCCTGACAGGAGACTGCTGCTGGTATCTCACTGGTGATCCATGTTAAAATCTGTAGCCAGTCACCACTGCCGTTTTTGCCTATTTGTGGGTCATTTCTCCCCAATAGAAGGTGAACTGTTGGTCAGCAAACATCGGCTCTAGTTTCATTCTTTCCTCATGTCCTGTCTTCCACATCAATTTTCTTTTCTTTTTTTTTTTTTCTTGGAGAAACAGTGGCCCTAGATGGCCTAAAACTCGAAGAGAAAGCTTTCTGCCTATACTTCATATTCTGCCCTTCTTCAGCTCCTGGCTAGTCACTCTGTGAGTTCTACCAAGGAGAACTATATTTAGGAGTAGGGTTGCTGGACCATACTCAAAGCACTTCTGTGTGTTTATCTTTTTATCAGGTACAGTAGTGTTTCATTGTGCCTGATTTGCGGGTCCCCCACCCAGTGAATGCTCAGAGCCTTTCTAGGTGTTTATTGGCCATTTGATTATATTCTTGGGGAAATAAATGTCTGTTCAAGTCTTTGCCCGTTTCAGACTCGGGTCAGGTTGTAGGTGTTCTGTTCTTTATAGATAGTGAATATTAAGCCCTTATCAGATACATGATCTGTGAATATTTCCTCTCATTCTGTAGGCTGTCTCTTAATTTTCTTGACAATATCCTTTGATAAACAGAAAAATTAAAAAATTTAATGAGGACTAATTTATATATTCTCCTTTTGTTGCTTTTGGTTTTAGTCACTTTTAGAGTTTATCTGAGGTTTGTTGCCAAATCTAAGTCCTGAAATTTTTATGGTTTTATTTCTTAAATTTAGGTTATGGATCCATTTTGAGTTTTTTTTTTTTTTTTTTTTTTTTTTTTTTTTTTTTTTTTGTGTGTGTGTGTGTGTGTGTGTGTGTGTGTGTGTGTGTGTGTGTGTTATGAAGTAGGATCCAACCTCACTCTTTGGCTGTGGACATCCGACTGCTTCAGCCCTGTTTGCTGATGAAGAGCCCGTTCTGTTGAATGGGCCTGGCACTATTGCCAGTCACCAATTGGCCGTAGATTATGGGATTCTTTTTGAAGTCTGGCTTCTATTCTACCAGCCTGTGCGTCCATCCATATGCCGACAGCACATTGTTTTGACTACTGTGGATTAGTGGTAAAATCTGAAGTTTGAAAGTATAAGATCTCCAAATTTGTTCTTCCTTTTTTGGATTGTTTTGGCTCTTAGGGGCCTTTTGCAATTTCATTTGAATTTGAGGACTGGGTTTTGCATTTCTGAGAAAAAGCCTGCTGGAATTTTACACTTGATCTTTGCCAAAAGGCTAAGAAGCATTGCTGTCAAAGTTTAAAAAAAAACAAAAAACCAAACAATAACAAAAGGGGTGTGTGTGTGTGTGTGTGTGTGTGTGTGTGTGTGTGTGTGTGTGTGTGCGCATGTGGAGGCCAAAGGTTGACATAATTATCTTTTTCTAAAGCTTGTATTTTGAGGCAGGCTTTCTCACTGAATTGGCACTTAGCAGTTGGCTAAACTGGCTGGCTAGTGAACTGCAGGAATCCTCCTGTCTCAGCCGTCCCCAGTGCTGGGTTTACAGGTACGCACTACTAGCTTCACGCTAGGCTGGAGATCCGAACTCAGGTCCTTGTGCTTGCACAGACAGCATTTTACCACCCAGACATCTCTCCCACTCCTGCTGTTGGAATTTGGGCAGGGTTTTCCATTTCTAGGTTCCTTAAGGGAGGCATTGACATCTCAACAATACTAAGGCTTCTTATCCATGAATATGGGATATCTTCCCATGCATATGCTTCCTCTTTATTTTAGCAATGTTTTATAGCAATGAGTATACAAGTCTTTCATCCTTTAAATTTTCTTCTAGATAGTTTATTCTTTTAGGTAATTTTAAACAAAAGTGCGTTCTTAATTTTCTTTTTAAATTGTTCACTGCTAGCATATAGAAACACAACCAGTTTGTATGTAACACTAGAAAATTTATTACTGTATATTGACTGTACAAAAATAGGTGTGATATACTTTGACCAAACCCATCCTTTAACTCACAAGCCATTACTCTCCCATTATTTCCTTCCCCTTTCCATGAAAGTCCTCCTATTTTTGTGTCTTTTAAAAAAAGATCTAGATTCTGCAGATGAGAGAAAACATGGAACATTTGTCTTTTCTGAATCTGTGGCTTAACACAAAGATCTTCTGTTCCATCCATTTGCAAAACGGCAGGATTTCTTTCTTCTTCATGGCAGAGCTGAGCTTTGTCAAGCATATGTGTCCCATTGTCTTCATCAGTTTATCTGCTGGTGGGCACACAGGCTGACCCCACAACTTAGCTATTGTGAGTAGTGCCACAGTAACATGGGCGTGCAGGTGTCTGTATTGGATTCTGATCCTGATTCCTTTAGGTTTGTATCCAGACCGAGTGTATCTGGATCTCATAGCCATTTTGTTTGTAGTGTCTTGAGAAACTTCCACTCTTAATTTCAGTGTGGCTGGACTGAAGTAAAATTTCACCCGCTGCGTGTAAGCATCCTGCCCTTCCCTGTGCCCACTTCTTCCGTCTTCACCAGCACTTGACTCTTCTTCTAGGCTAGGGCCATTCTGGCTGACGTAAGACAGACTCTCAATATTGTTTTGATTTGCATTTCCTTGATGGATAAGTTTTTTTTTTCTTCTTCTTCAGTTTTTTTTTTTGAGACAGGGTTTCTCTATGTAGCCCTGGCTGTTCTAGAACTTTCTCATTAGACTAGTCTGGCCTTGAACTAATCTTAGATATGCCTGCCTCTGTTGGAATTATAGGTGTATGTCACCACCACCAGGCAGGATTTTGCTTTTTTTTTTCCCCCTGTGCATTTATTGACCATTTACACTTCTTTTGAAAACTGTCCAATTAATTTTTCCCACCTATTAATTGAATAACTTGTTCATTTGGTATTTAGATTTATGCATTCTTTACATATGAATCTCCATTAGAAAAAAAGTTGGGAAAGATTTTTTTTATCTCATGTGTGGGCTCTTTCTTTGCCCTGGAAATGGTTTTGTTGTTATGTGCAAACACCTTTTGATTTCATGAAATTCCGCTTGTCGGTTCTTGCTACTGCAGACCTCCTGGGGCTCTTTGCAGACAGTGCTACCTATTCCTATATTCTGAAATGCTTCCCCTAATATATCCAAGACTTCAGCTCTATTATTGAAATATTTGATCTATCTGTTTTGAACTGATTTTTGTAAAGGGTGAGACGTAGGGATCTAGTTTCAGTTGTCCACATGGGATACCCAGTTTTCCCAGAACTGTTTGTGGAAGAGGCTATCTTTTCTCCACCATATATTTGCTTTTTATTTTTATTGCACCTTTGTCAGTAATCAGTAAGCTGTAAATGTGTGATTCTTGTCTCTTGGTCCTTTATTCTATTCCATCGTTCTGTGTGTCTGTTTTTATGCCAGTACTGTGCTGTTTGTGACATTTTGGCTACATAGCATAATTTAAAGTCAGTATTATGAGGCCTCCAACATTGCTCAGAATTGCTTTAAATATTTGGCATCTTCTCTATTTTTGTGCTTTTTAGGGAAGCTTTTTCTAATGTAGAAAATGTATTAGATTTGGATGGGGAATGCATTGAATCTATAATTGTTTTTGTAATATGTTCATTTTACAATATTAATCTTTTGATCCATGAACATAGGTGGTTTCTCCATCTTCCAGTGTCCTTCCTTGGTGTTTTGTGGTTTTTCTCTGTGCTCTTATGCCTTGAAAACTTGCTGAATGTATTTATTAATTCCAGTAGCTTTTTTGTGAATTCTTTAGGATTATCTCTATATGGAATCACAACATCTAAGAATAGAAATGTTTCCTTCTTTTCCACCTATTTCAGATTCTTTTTATTTCTTTTTCTTGCCTAATTGCTTTGGCAAGAACTCAAAGGTAATGTTGACTAGCAAGAGGTGACAGTGGCCATCTGGGTTATTTGTTTTTGGAGGAAAACTTTCAGTCCCTAACCACTGAGTCTGGTGTTAGCTGTCTGTACCCAAAGACTGCCACCCCTGGCTGGGTATGCTCAGTTGGTTTTGTTACTCGACACACAGGTTTCTTCTGACAGAGGATTATATTTGGAGTCTTGTTCAGAGAAAATGCCTTTTAATTAGAAAATATCCATTTCATGGTGGCACTAACCACATTATTAAAATGTCAGCTGAACTAAAACCTAAACATTTGCTAAGCTCCTACTATGTTGCGGGCACTTTTATTACCTCATTTGCTCCAGCAAACAACCGTTGGAAACAGGCTCCTTATTATTGCCACCCCCACTTCAGAGGAGGAAATGAATGCCAAGAAAATGAGGTGGCATACACGCTAAGTTCAGTGTAATTGCTGACTTTCCTGGTTTGTAGGTTAACTTGATCTTTGCTTGCTAATTCTCAAGGATAGAGGCGGGGGGGGGGGCAGCTTTCCTTTGTGGGGTGCAGAGAACGCCCCCTGGGGTTGCAGGACTGGAGAAGGCTTTCTCAAACATGCTGCTGCTATCCCCAGGTCATTCTGATAGATCTGATCGTATCTGGAGCCCTTCCCTCCCATGAGAGAATCACGCCCATGAGCCATGACTGACGAGAGCTCACTGTGACCTGGGTCTGCGATGGCAAAAAGGATGACAGCCAACCACAGCTCATTTTTGTTCCTTGCTGTTGTTGCTGAGGCCAGATGAGGTAGAATCTTGCGGAGTTGATGCTCTTGGAAAGGTTCAAAAGAGGAGTTGCTATGGGGCATGGGAAGGAAATGCTTTTCTGTGTAAGGAGAAACTGCTGGGCCTGGCAACTCTGTCCTTACCCCCAAACCCCTGTACTGTTAACTCAGGAGTAATCTACACTGCCCGTGGAATCAGCTCTATCAAGTAACTTCAGCCACAGGTGCCTGGATAATTCATAGCCAATGGCTAGTTTCTGCCTCAAATTTCTGGGTCAAGAAAGCTGTGTAAGATCCTGTTCTGGCAGTGTTGCTACCGGTAACCGGTGGACTCTTATGTTCTTTCTCGGTCTTTGGTTTTGAAGAAGTGTGAGCATGAACCTGGTCCCTGTTGGGGACCTGAGGGTTGGCAGCTTGCACAGCCATCGTGGAGTCTTCTGAGCCCTGTGTCTGGGTGCGCATACTCAGCCTGGGTGGGACACAGCAGATGTTACTGTGGATGGTCTGGTTGGAAGATGCCTGTATATAAAAGTCTAGTGCTCTGTTGACTTCTTTTTAAAGGCTGACTTTCTTTCCTTGGCCTCCTCCTCCTCCACACTGTAGTCTTAGGCAGGGAGGCAGGTGCATCGAATTTCCACCCCTCTTCAGACTTTGCTGAGCTAGTGTGTGTGTGTGTGTGTGTGTGTGTGTGTGTGTGCGTGTGCGTGTGTGTGCATGTGCACATTCTAAGGGTTTTTCTGTGTAGCCCTGGCCATCTGGGAATTCACTCTGTACACCAGGCTGGCCTTGAACTCAGAGACCCACCTGCCTCTGCCTCCTGAATGCTGGGGTTAAAGACATGTGCTGCCATGTCCTTGTTTTAGCCTTAGACTCACCAAGTCCTTGTAAGGGTTCCCTGGGCTACAGATGGCCACCTGCCAGTTTTATGAAGGAGGACCAACACTGAAATTCCATTCCAAGCAGGCGCATGTGAACCAACAAAAGCAGGGGTGGGGAGGGCGTAGGCAACTCCCCCGACAGTCCCTTTTAGATTACACTCAGCAGGTCTTTGTTGTCTCAATTCAGCTTAACAAATATGTGGACAGTAATTTAGTTAAGACATAGTTCTCTTCAAAGAAACCAGAGTCTGTTTGGCAACTCAAGGGAGCAAACTCCTCTCATAGCCTCTCTCCTCTGTGCTTGGATCCGCCTCTCTCCACCATCCTCCCACCTGAACCTCTTTGCCAAATGCTGCCTTTTCCTCTGCCCTCCAGGCTTGAAATCCTGGAGCCTCTCCTCTCTTTGTCCCTCTTTCTTTTAGGACAGTCATTACTCCTTCTTGTTTGTCCAGGACTGCCCAGGTTTAAGTCTGTTGTCCCAGTGTGGTGGTTAATAGCTCCCTTTCCATGCTGAAAAGTGTCCAAGTTCAGACAGCAAATTAAATGGTCAGCCAGGCTCTAACCTATCAGAGGCCAAGGCTGCCCTCTGTCCGTGCCTGGCGTGTCATTGCATTCCCACTGCTGCCATCCTAGTTCCCACAGTGTCACCTCCTGCCAGATTACTTCAACTACTTTCCCTCTGCTGTTCTTATTTGTGTGTCACACTTCTGATCCACTCTGCAAATCATTGCCTGATTAATTCTCTCAAAATACAGCACTTCTCAGTTCACTTCACGGGATCCTTGCTGCTCGCAAGAGGCAGTTCAGACACCGCAGCCTGGCACTTGGAACCCTCAATGAAAGCCTGGCTTCTGTGGTGGTGGTGGACGAGTTGCTTTTCCTAGCTTCCCAGGATGAGACCTCAGTTCTGCTCTAATCAGTCACTGTTCAGTGCCTGGCTGTTGCCCGGTGAGAGTCACCTGTGAATATTTGTTCACTAAGGTCCACTTGCCTGGGCCATCCTTACAGCATGGGGGGTTTTCACGCCTTAAGGCCAGCATCAATTCCAACCTTGTGAGTGCTGTGCTTTTGACTAGCCCACCGCTCAGCACTCTCTTCCTCTGAACTCCTCGACCTAGAGCAATTATTGCCTGCACAATCCATTTGGCATCTAATCACGTACTGCCTCATGGCTTTTTCGTAGATTGCTGTCTTGAACCAGGGCTGGAAGGCTTTGCTGTAAGTTTGCGTTGCACTTTCATATATTTGTTGTCCTCCATAAATTGCAGGTTCCTTGAGGACAGGAGCTGCATCTTCTCCATCCTTTTGTTTCCATGGCAACACCAAGTGCCTACTAAGTGTAAAATAAACACTCAATAAATATTCATTCAAAGATCTCAGCTGGGAAAGACTCACCTCATCACATAATAGTTTACGTTCTATTTTGTAGATGAGCTAAGAAAGAAAGAGAGAAGGGGAAAGCAAGTCAAGAGAACTGTTCAGAGGGTCTGGCTTAGTCAAAGGGCAGGGCCAGGCTTCAAAGGCAGATTTTTATCAGGCCAGGGGACTTTCTGGTCACCAAGCTCCGTGTTCATTTTCTCTTTTGAATTTAAGGATGAGTAGTAATTTAGAAAGTAGAGGAAAAGACGGTGAACAGACCAAGGGTGGGGTGTGGTATCAGCCAATTCCTAGTACTAGAAAAGTGTTTGGTAGAATTTGGGGAATGTTAGCAATGAGTACAAGATAATTCCTATGGTCTAAAGTCTAAATACACACACACACACACACACACACACACACACACACACACACTTACATATACACGTACACACATACATATATACACAGATACATACACACACACTGTGCATGTGTGAGAGATGAAGGTAGAAGGGGGATTATTCTAAAGAAGGAAAAGAATAAGTGGAGGGCCGGGGATTCACTAAAGAAGGTAATGGGGTAGATATGAGCAAAGTACATGACAAACATATGTGAAGATTCTATAATGAAATTCATTATTTTGTATACCAATTTCAGAATGAAACAAAACAAGCAATTTAAAAATTAAAAAGGTGAGAGAGTTGGAGGGGAAGGACAGACAAGGAAGAGATTTGGGGTTTGGGTACTTAGAGGAACTTCCTGCCAGCACCTCAATGCAAGACCCATCTCTGTGCTCTCAGAAATTGTGGTGGGATGAATGTTGGGGGGGGGGACAGTGGGATGCTGGGGGTACACCCATGAGGTCCAGGAGAGGGCATGGAAATGCCTGGTTTCAGGCAGCTGATCACGTGTGCTTCAGGCTGCCCTGAAACCCAACCCCGGCCGAATTGAAAAGCTTCACCGGTAATGCTGTTATATATAGCTTTCAACTTTAATAAGGTGTTGCAGAAACTACAAAAATACATCTAACCAAAACCACATTTCACTGGAAGCTTGATCTGGAATCCCTCTCTACTGCTCCTGTGTGGTGCTCTGCGCTGTCAATAGAGCTGTTAAAACACAATGGAGAGTGGGTAATTGCGCATTATATGGCCTTTGTTTTCTGTTATGAAATATCGACATCGGAAAAGAGAGCGGATTACTGTGGCACTGGAGGGCACTGTGAGGAGACTCAGGGGGAACGTGGGGTGGGGATGGATGAGGGCAGATGGTGGCTGACTGATCTGTTTGAGCCTGGGTTTTTCTATCAGGAACCTGGAGAAATTCACACATCTCACTGACATGAGTGGGCTCTCGGTGACGACGGGGTTGGCTGAGGACTCACAGTCATGGCACAGCGGTGCTAGAGAGGCAGGGCTGTGTGCTCTGTTGTGGGTACAGTGGCTGAAATGTGTCTGATGGTACCTCAGGGAGATAAGGACCAGTTCAGTCAGAAGATAGGCGCTGGGATCATTTCCCAGGAAAAGCTGGGCTTGTGTCCATCTTGTGTGCTGTTGGAGAGTGGGGGAGGGTTCTTGGCGGTGCATAAATGATGTTTTACTCTGATGCTGGGAGACACTGGCAAGAGTCAGGTCTGGGGAAGGTGCGGAGCTCACCAAAGTAAGATTAAGGCATTTGGTTCCTTCTAAATAATGACAACAATAAAAGAATACAATCTCCCTTTACTAATCGCTGGGCGGCAGGTGTGGTGCAGGTAGTTCTTTCTAGAGCCTTTCCATAGCCTGGGACGGCAAGTGTTAGCCCATTTTCTACATAGCAGCCCGAGGCGAGTGATGGAGTCCCTGCCTTCTTTGCGGAATCTTCTGCCTTCCTATCTCTACGGGCCATGGGGAGGGAAGGGTGACTGGGAAAGACAGAGGAGCCGGAAGCCAGCCAGCTTGACAAGGTGTGGTCTTGCTTGCTTAGGGGAAAGAAGAGCAGGTGCTGGCAGAATTCACCGGGGACTATCAGTGGGCCAAGGGCTGTAAGGGGCACATTGCCTCAGGTGACTCGATGACAGTCCCAAGTCATGTGGGGCACTCCTGGCCTCCATGCAGGTGAACCACCGGCTGAGGTGGTACCTTTAGGCAGCTTCTCTCTGCTGGGTAGCATTGTGGGGGGAGCAGGGGGTCTGCCATGGTGTTTGAGGGATGGCCTGTCTCTCTAGATAGATTACATTTGGTTTGTTCAGAAGGCATTTATGGCTTTATAAAGCTCTTAAATTGGCTCTTTTCCCCCCTCAAAACATTTCTCCAAGCTTACAAGGCCAGTTTTAGAATAGCAATTACCAGCTCCAATATCCCCCAGCAAACTCACGCTGTGCTGTTGTATATAAACTGCTTGGGACATTTGTAATGCTGCCACACGGCATATCTGCAGGCGGAAAGCCCCTGTCTTGCCGAGGAATGCTGCAGAGGCCCTTTCTCAGCCCTAATTTATGGGCCACATAAAACTCTTGTGAAGTTGCCCTGCATCTTTCTGAGGCAAAGTTGAGGATTTTTTACTGTTTCAAGCTGCTAATTTTTTCCATTTAAAGCCAGCCTTCTGTCCGTGCCAGTGTGCATGTGTGCATACAAGTTGGCCACTTTAATTTATGTGCCTCCTTCTCCCTGTGTAATGCTTATAACTCACAAACGTGGCCATAATGTACCACCAGCTCTTCCTTTTCACAAGAGACTTAGCTGCTTTGTCCTGTGGCCACAACAACCTGGACCCATCCCTGCATCTCCGTCATGGAAGGCCAGGGAAGATGCATCCGTGCTAAGAGGGACAGGCGCGCCGAGGGACTGTGTGAACCAAGGCCTCGTGTCCTTACTCTGTGCCCCAGTTTGTCCTTTTGTTGCTTGGATAAACACCTTGACCAAAAGCAGCCCGGGGAGGAAAGGGTTTGTTTCATCATGAAGCCAAAGTGAGGGCAGGAACCTGGAGGCCAGGAGCTGAAGCAGAGCCAGGGAGGAGTGCTGCTTACTGCCCTGCTTTCCAGGGCTCACTCAGCCTGCCTTTTTTATATAGCCAGGACCACCTGTCCAGGGGTGGCACCGCTCCCACTGGGCTGGGCCCTCCCATATAAGTAATTAGTCAAGAAAATGCCCTAGCGAGGCATCCACAGGCCAGTCGGATGCAGGCACTTCCTCAGCTGAGGCTTTCTCTTCCCACGTGATTCTAGTTTGTATTAAGTTGATTTAAAAAACAAAAACAAAAATAAACAACTAATCTAAGAGGGAGGGGCTTTAATGAGAGGCAGTGGGGGGGGGGGGTAGGGCGCCCCACAGGGCACAAAGCAGAAGCTCAGAATTAGAATTTAGAGTCCAAATGGAGCACGTGTGCTACCTGGGGCAAGCCACGGAACCTGTCGAAGCCTCAGTTTCTCCCCTTGCAGGATAAGGGTAGGGCTATAAATTTCTCACCAGGGTACTTTGAGTTTCAAGTATGCTAATGACTGTAGAGGCCTCTCATAAGCTAAGGCAATATCCAAGGGCTGGCTGGAAGCTGTTCCAAGCTCTCAACTGCTGGCAGGGCCCCCTAGGAAGGAGGACAGCCAAGAGCAATGTGATGTCTCAGGGCTTTGCGAAGTCAGAATCTCATGCCTTTGCATGAGCCCTGCCTCCCTGGTCTCTGGTGAGTCTTGAGCGGGGAGCTCTTGTGTAACACGAGGCTGTGGAATTCTACTCAAGGCTCCTGCTTTTCCACCAGGGTCCTCTGCACCCAGAGATTTCTGATCTTTTCAGGAGAGCCTATTAATAACCCGTTTTCAGCTCAGCCCGTTTCAATCCCCTGCTCCTTCTTGGGGGCAAGCATTCTCTCTTGGTCTTTGCAGATGCCTCTCCCAGCCTTCCTGTCTTGAGTTTCCTGAGAGTCTCAGTGCTTGGTAGGTTGTGGGAGAGTCCTACGCAGGGGGGCTCATAGCTCCCAGTCCTGGCCCTGGCCCCACATGAGGGAGGGTCTTTATCATAGGACAGCATCTGCAGCGCAGGGGACTTGGTCCTTGTGTGCGCAGGCTGTGATTACTCTGGCTGATAGTAGGGGGACCTTCAGCTCCTGCTGGGGCTTTGGTGAGCCCCCCTCCCAGAATAGAGGTTCCCCAGTCCCAGTTTTGCTTCAGTGTCTCTGAGGCATCGTCCCTCTCTCTTTTTAACTGCTTGTGTCGGAATGCTCCCACTTGGATATTTTGCCACTAATGTGAAACTCTAAGAGTTTAAGGCAGACTCATTCAATGCATTTCTAGTGAATGGAAAGACTCTGTCATTTATTGAGCGTCTACGACATGCCAGCCAGCTGCCTAGGTGCAGCGTATGCTCCAGGTAGTTAAATTCTCACCACAAACCCCACTAGTCATAACCACTAGCGTGGATCCAGTACTGTATATGCCAAACACTGCTCTGCGCTCCTTCCACGAATCCCATCCTCACCACACTTGGGTAACTGATAAACCCAAGGCACGGAGAAGTTAGGGCACTTGTCCAACATCACACAGCTAGTCCTGTGGGAAGATGGGATTGACAGCCAGAGCTGTTTGGTTTTCAGCCTGAGCACTTAATCACCACACAGGAAACTGTTTTCATTTTACCCAGCCTAAGTTTACATTGAAATGTAAAATGATGTTCAGAGGGACTGAAGAGCTTGCCCAATGACGCAGAGCCAGGAAAAGGCAGAATCAAAACTCACGCGCATGTTGATCTTACCTGCCTGGAACTCACAGTGTCTTAGGCGAGTGGGTGAGACTATAAACTTAGCTTTTTTAAAGCTGAAGATGGGGTGGGGTGGCTGGAGAGTTGGCTCAGTGGTTAAGAGCACCGTCTGCTCTTCCAAAGGTCCTGGGTTCAATTCCCAGCCCCCACATGGCAGCTCACAACTGTTTGTAACTCCAAGATCTGACACCCTCACACCAATGCACATTATTTAAAAATAAAATAAAATAAAATAAAGCTGAAGATGATTTGGACTTGGGAGAGCTGCGAGGCAGGAAGAAGGGAAAGGACTTGGCAGTGAAGGGAGAGGTTTCCAAATCATCCTGTTGCATCCTTGAGACAGAGAAACCCTTAAAAAAGAGACTTTTTATTTTCTTTTTTAAACTTCTAGAGGCTGAGAAGGCCAAGGCCAAGGACCTTCTTGTGTCATCTCCTGGCAGAAGGTGAGATGACTGCTCTAGAGAGTGAGAAGGGAGCAGAGCTCGTGCTGTGGCCACCTGGGACACAGCATTAATTCATTCACGTTGTGGCCTTGTCACCTCTTAAAGCTCCCTCCTCTCAGTGTTGCATCAGATTAAATTCCCAACACAAGAGACACCCTCAGTTGCTTTTCTTTTTGCTGTGATAAAAATGCTCTGACAGAAGCAACTTAAGGGAGAAAGGGCTTGTTTGCTCCAGCTGAGGAGCATCATCCTGAGAATTCATAAGATGCAGTGGCTCAGGTTCAGAAAGCCGGGTTTAAGGCCCCTGTCCTGTCTGAGAGCTTCTAGCCCTGTGGTTCTTAACCTTCCGAATGCTGCAGCCCTTGAATAACTTCCTCATGTTGTGGTGACCCCCAACCATAAACTTATTTTCACTACTACTTCATAAACGTGCTTTTGCTCCTGTTGCAAATCATACTGTAAATATCTGATGTGTAGGATGTCTGGTATGCAACCCCTCCAAAAGGAACATTCCACTCCCTCAATCCACAGTTTGAGAGCCTCTTTTCTAGGCCCTGCCACTACTCAGGCAGGGCACTAGCTCTATATAAGAAGCAGAAGAGCTCATGTTTTACCAAGACTTTGTCTCTGGCTGTTAAGTATAGAGATCTGTGCCGGGATCTGTAAAGGAGTGACCTTACCATGACAGCGTGTGCTGCCTACGGTTTTCTCCAGACTCTCAGCCCAGAGGAGGTCAGTTTCTCTGAGTCTGTGACTCCCCTGTGTGTACTCCACAATCAGCCTTGAGGGTTTTGCCCACTGCTCTTTCAGCCACTCCTTCTACTGAGCACTGTCATTGGGGGTTGGTCTAAGCATTGAGTTGGCTCCTGTTGCCTGAGGATTGTACTCTGGGAGGTTACCAAGGCTGAAAGCCCTCTTTTGCGGAGCTTGTTTCCCCCCTACAACAGACCCTGAGTGATAAAAAAAAGGATCTCCCAAGACCCTTCCAGCGAGGTCAGTCTGCTTTTCTAAGCGGACTTTCATCCTGGGGGGTGGTGGTAGGGGTGGGGGTGGGGGATGGGAGAGTGGCTGTCACGGCTGACATTCAGGGGCAGGTACCAGGACCAGAGGCCACACAGGGGCGAAGGATCCGAGAACCAGTGAAGTCTTGCCTAGGCCAAACCTCTTTCATTTTTTCCTGTGACCTTGGGCAATCTGCCTTGCTTCTCTGGACCTGAATTTTCCTCATCAGTATAAGAAAGAAAGGCACAGGATCTGAGCACGTCCCAAGCCCTACATATGTTATTTCTCCACGATTCTAGCTCTCAGTATAGAGATGAAGCTCCCCGGTAAGGACCGCACACTGGGACTAGAGCCCTGATTCCTGGTGAGGATAAGAAAGTCACCTCTCCTACTTAGCACGGAGTGGTCCCCCAACTATGCCTTTGAGCAAAGGTATGGAGAAGTTATGTCCCTGAGATTACTTGATTGTACCCTCCCCCAAGTGTTCTGTGGTTACTTAAATACAAATTTAAATGGATTCGAATGAACTCACATTAAAAAATTCAGCTCCTCAGTCACACTCGCCGTGAGTAGAATGTCTGCCCACTGCAGAAACTGATGCACTGCTGGTCCCTGTCTCCAAGACCTTCCTCACCAAGGAATGTGGGTGTTTGAAACAGTTGAATGATAATGCTTGGGGACACCTTGTGTTGCTCATTACATCTCAGGTGGGAGGGAGCTGACATCTCTCAATTAATTATAGATACAGCGACCTTCAGATTCACTTAACGATTGCCCAGGCTATATGGGTGGATGAGCAGCAAGCCCGAGACAGCCTCTGGTTTCCTCTGCCTGCTCACAGGATCTTAGAGACCCTCTACCCGGTCCTTTCAGCCAAGGGTTTAGCCTCCACATCTCTTTCTGAACCCTCATTTTATTGGGCATCCATAGCTACCTGGAGGCAGGCTCTAGCCTTTGTCTTCCTTGGAGTCCTTAGCTGCCTGTCAAAGCTCTGCTGGAGGCTGGGAGTGTGGCATGCTGGTGACATCACTCCGCTTTACACCCCTTCCCTGATGAAGCAGGAGCAAAAGAGACATTGGCTATGGTTTTGACAGGGCCACGAGGGTCAGCCGAGAGTCCTCAGGAGTTGGTACATGGCCTTGTGCTTTGGATGGTAGCTGTTTGCTCCTAGATCTGGCGGGACTCCTGGAAAGGAGTCATGGTGACCTCAGGGTAGGCCATCTCCACTCTTGCTGTACCTGCCTTTCACACAGATGTAGGCTACCTCAGCTGAGACTGACAACTGAAGCTCTTCTTCCTCTTCCTCTTCCTTTTTCCTTTCTTCTTCCTCTGCCCTGCCCCATACCCTCAGTCTAGTTTCAGATGATAACTTAGTGTGTATGTCTGCTCACCTGATCAGGCTGTTTCCTCTGACCCTTTCTAGGCACGGATGGGACATTTCTAACACAGTCTGAACAGCTTCCAAACTGCTCCAAAGAAGCTGCAGAATTGCTGGCAGGGTGGAATGTAGATTTCCTCAAGCTTTCTTTTCAGGAGGTTCCTTGTTTTCACTTTCACCCTGGTCTAGCTGTCCCTGCCAGCCCCCCCACCCCACCCCCACCCCTCACACTCACTCCGTACAAATTAAATTTACTGTCCAATTAAATTAGGAAGTCAAATCAGTGATTGCAGAAGAAACGTGGCAGGCTGAAAATACAGCCGAGTGGGGAGAATGTGTAGGAAGCACAGAAGCCTGAGTTTGGCTTCCTGCGCTCTGAGAGACTTAGTGAAGGGAGGAAAGAAAAGAAGAAGAAAAACAAAACAAAACAAACAAACAAAAAACTGAAAGAGGAAAGGAAGAAAAGGACTCCACAAATATGTTTATTTTATTACTGCACAGCAATTTGGGGCTCCTGGTTTGTTTAAAATTTCATAGTGTTGGGGCTGGAGAGATGGCTTAGTGGTTATGAGCACTGTCTGCTGGACTCGGGCTCAATTTCCAACACCCACATTATGGTACACAGTTGTCTGTGACTCCAGTTACAGGACATTCAGTGCCCTTTTTTGGATTCTTCTGGCACTTTGCACAAATGTGGTGAACAGACATACAAGTGGGCAAAATACCTGTATACAAATACTACTACTATTAATATTATATATAATATATAATTATTGTTATTATTAATTATTCACGGGGTTCTTCTGGCTCTTGTGGGCTGGAAGAACAGAAGTAGCATCTACTTACGGACTGAGAACCTAGCTTGTGACAAGAAAACCTGACTTACAGACCCAGCTTTGGAGTTCCTGCCGTGGAAGCAGAAGCAGGTAACTCGCTTCCTCTCTGTGTGATCTCCCATTTATAGAACAAGGGCATAAGATGCTTCCTCAGGCTGTACGTGTGGGGAACACCTGGAGTTATCACAGAGCACTCTAAGCCACCCCTGCCTGCACTCCTACCTGCCATGATGCCTGCATCCCCCTTAACTTGTTTCTACTGGGTGTTTTGTGAAGGTGACAAGAAGATGTAGTTGGCCTGATTTTCCTGCTTCAAGGGCTCACACAGTTCACTCAACAAAGCTTTACTGAGTCCACAGATGGGCTAGTGCTGTAGGCTCTGTAGAGACATTCCTGTATGAAAAAGACAAGCTGCTGCTCGTGAGTGCGCGCACATTTTATGCTTCCCTTTGGAAAAGAGGCAAAAGAGAATAAGCCAACAAGTGTCCTGCCTGAGCCATTCATTCATTTGCTCCCCTGTTCCTGATCAATGCTACTGGTCCTCTATCAACAGGACCACACACCTGGTACTGACCTTTTGTCTTCCGATGGCAACTGGGCCACAGGGAAAGGCATTTCGCTCTCCTGTATCATAGCCATTAGTCTATGAGGACGGAAGGAATGGAAAGGATCAGGCTAACTTTCTCTCCTGCCCCTGTATCTCGCCTGTCTGCCTCATCTCACCAAATGCCACAGGCGTCATCTTTGTCTTTGGCCCTTCCTCCCGTTTCCACATAGCTCAATGGTAAGTTCTATCAGTTGGAAGTCTTGTCCCCGATACCTCTCCATGATGGAATTACTTCCTTAGCCCGTGCCTCTCCTCTCATCACCTACCCGGCTTCCCCTCCTGTCCTCACTTCTCTACACTCTAGCCAGAGCATCTTTCATGCCCCATTTCTTCATTGAGGCCATCAGGATTTATAGTCATATTTAGTGTTATTTGGAGTTTAATGTATAGCTTGCTCATTAGGCACACTTTACAAGGTCAAGATCCGTGTCCAGCTGAGTACCACTAAAGGACTGGTACCGTTGATAAGGAACAGAGGATCAAATGAATGAATGGCCGTGGCAGGACACGTGTTTGCTATTCTCTTTCTCTTTCTTCCAAAGGGAGACCTTCATTTAAAATGTGTGTGCTCTGATGAGCAGCAGCTTGTCTTTTTTCACACAGGAATGTCTCTACAGAGCCTACAGCACTAGCCCATGTGTGGGCTCAGTAAAGCTTTCTTGAGTGACCTGTGTGAGCCTTTGAAGCGGGAAGATTGTGACTACTATATTTTCTTGTCACTTGGACAAAACCCCAGACAGAAACAAGTAAAGGGGGAGGCAGGCCTCATGGCAGGGTAGGAACGCAGGCAGGAATGGTTCAGCTTGTGGTGGTAGGAACTTGCCCGTTGGCATCTGTATGTCTTGATGGATCAGAAAGCCAAGAGTGGTTCTGGGCATGGTGGTGGGCTATAGCCTCTAAAAGGCCGCTTCCAGTGGCCCACACCCTTCCCTCAAGTCCTATATACCACGGAGACATCAGCTGGGAACTTGGGCGGTCTAGACCAAACTACAACAGAAATCCACTAGGTTCCCTTAACCTAGACTTAATGTCTTTAGAGAAAGGGATCACCTCTGCAGCTTCATTCCTCACCCGATCTTCCTGATGTCCTTGGGGTCCTGGTTTCCATGAACCCTTTCTGCTCTGAGAGCTTAGATTGGAGATAAACACAGACAGAATGGACCTGATTCTGTCCCCCATGCCCTGGAGGAGGAAGTGGGGCCTTCCCTGTCACAGAGGCGTTCTGTTTAGGGCTGCAGAGGTGTGCTAGGGACACTCAGATGAAACATAGTTGCTATTGCCACTGGAGTCTTTGATTAGCCAGAAGAGCTCTTGTGAACCTCTGTGCCCTTCTAGGGCTATGCTGAGGGAAGCTGAAATGCTTCTCCAATTGCTGGGGGTCAGGGCTGAAAGCAATTTCCCACCTATGGGATAGTGGGGATTCCAAGAAGATATGGAAAACATCAGGGGATAATGGGCACAGGAGAGACAGCAAATCCCGAAAGAGAGGAAAGGAGGGAGGGAAGGAGGAAGGGAAGAAAGGAGGGAGGGAGGTGGGGAGGGAGGGAGAGCGGGAGGGAGGAAAGGAGGGAAGGAGGGAGGGAGACAGAGACTGCAGAGATGGAATGGGAAAGCTCTTTGGTGCTTTTCCACGGTTCATCTCTCACCTCACTCTGGGCTGTAGCCTCCACCTGTGAATTAGATTATGCTGTGTGTGCAGCTACCAGACTAAGATGCCCTGTCCCATCGGACTGATTCACGAGGCTGCAGTACCTCAGCTAGAACATGGGTATAGCTTCCCCTACACCATCAGCAATGCCTTACAGTTAGCCCCTTCCCACTCTCCTGCTGGAAATGGCAGTGGGGGACCGAATTCTTCCACCTCACTTCCTCCCAACTTTTCTTTCAGAGTGTCCTAGTGGACACTCCCCGCTTCCTTTCTGTTCCTCCTGCAGGGCAGGCATTCCTGGAGAGCCAGCCTGGATTAGTTTGAGCCAAGGGTCAGGGAAGACTGTGTGTTTGGTACGTGGTGGGCTCAGCTGGGGGGCTAGGGGGGGTCTCGAGCTGCCTTGTGGCTGCTCTGCGGGGTCTGGCAGAGCCCCAAGCCTCTGGTGTGACATACAGCCTCCTTCATGAAACCAGACAGAATTAAGCCTTTTGTTTCCTGTTTGCTAGGCCAGCTTAAAGAAAACACAGAGGGTCCATGGGGCTGGGGCTCCCAACAAGACGGCCTTTGTATTCATTTAATTAATCAGTTAGCTGAGGGAAAGGAGAGGAGGGAGTTCATGTTATAAATACATGTTTTTCTTTGGCTTTTTCCCCCCCAAAAGACAGAGTCTGAATGGCGTCCCCATGAAGGCTCACCTCCCCCATCTCACCCTAGATGTGCTGGAGGCTGGGCTAGCATGGCTGCAGCTGTGACCCTCCTTGGCCCCCCACACTCCCTCAAGGGGCCTTAACTGTGCTGTCTGTGGATCCTGGGGATCTGTAAGATCCTGGCAGTGTGGCAAGGTGGCTGCTAGCCTCTGGACCCCTTCCACCCTTCCTCTTTCCCCTCTGAGCTTGCACCCCCATATAATCTCCTTAGATGAAGTACCTTCATGGCCACCTAGAAGAGGACATGCCATCCCATGAGAGGGCAAAGTCATCTTCAGGTGAACCACAGAGGGAGAAGAGAAGTCCAAACTGCATGCCTGGAGCCAGCTAGAGGAGGCCGCATGCTCAGCCACCTCCAGGGGACACTATGGCTGTCTGTAACTGTGCTCTATCCAGTTACAGGATGGAGTGGAGGTGCAGGATAAAGGAGAAAGCCCTCTGAGAGCTCTGGGGAAGGTGAGTTCGTGGGGTGGGGCAGCAAGCCCTCTGTGGCAGACACACTCAAGCTCACTCCCATTTCCACGGAGAGCTTTGAAAACGCTTCCCTTAATGAAACTATTTAAATTTAAAAAAAAATGTTTTAAAACATCAATTTTTGGAAAAATCTCGTTGGAAACGAGTGAATTCATTTCTCATGCCCTGCCCCCTCCTCACTGTCAGCTGCCAGGTGTTTTGGGAGTTAGAGATCTCTTTTATTATGAAGTAAAAATATTTGCAGTCTGTAAATATATGGCCCTTGGAATGGAATTTCACTGTGGTGAAATTTTCCTTCTGCGCTCTTCATTTAAAGCTCTGGCTGGAATGCTCTGGTATCTAGTGACTGTGACTACAACCTGCTGCATATGCTGCGCAGAAAAGCCCCAGACCTGGATATAAGGGATGAAAGGCCTGGTCCTTGAACCTCACCTCTATCTTCTAGACTTAGCCTCTCTTATGAGACCCTCAGGTCAACTGCAGGGAGGTGAGAGGACCACAGAGGCGATGGGCAGAGCGTGCAGAATATTCTGTCAGGACTACATGGCTAAGTTTTTCCTTTTCTTCCCTAGGGAAGACACTCTCCTCAAACAACTGAGAAAACCATAACCCCCATGCCCCTCCCTTCCCTGCAGGGGTCCCCTGAGAGCATGATTGAGCTAGGATATGGCTGCAAGTTCAGGGGCAGCCTGCTCTGTATACGAAGATCCAGGCCAGCTTGGGTTACAGATACAGTAAGAGTAAAGCTGGGCTGAGTCTATCACCAAGGCTTGCCTTGGGTCATCAAACTGTTCAGCTATGCATGTGTGCTGTGAGGCTGTCCTATATATCCATCCATGGGTACTCAGTCTCCCAAAGCAATGAAGAATTTGTGGCTTCTCCAGAGTGATCCTGAATTAACTCTTTCTAAGCAAGTTGCATTTGCCCAAGCAGGCCTTCCCTTGGACAACTCTTCAGAGTCCCTCGACACAATTAGCCAGGAAGGAACAAGGGCCAGTCCTTTCTGAAAAGGGCAAGCATGGCTTGTGGCCTGATGCTCATGGGTAGGCAGGCTTTGTTTTGGCGAGTTGGATCTTCAGGGAAGAGGAGCCCAGTGAAGCAGTGATGGATGCTAAAAGGGGGCATCTGTGAGTGGGACAGAAAGCCTGGCTCCAAGTGGTATAGATGCTGCTGGCCTACTGGTCATGCTTGAATCCTCCAGGATGCCTAGTACTTGGAGTTACTAACCCTTGCAAGGTAGGTGCTGGCCCTTTGTCCTTCCCTACCCACCAAGCTCAACATAGTGTCAGGTACAGAGTCTGGGTTACATGTTAGTCATGCATTCACCAAAAGGAGCAAGTTAGAAGATAGCCAGGGCATATTCCAGTTGCAAATATGATTTGAAGTCTGAGTTCCTGACTTGTTTTTAATAGTCCTAGGCCTAGGGCATGTGCTCTACCACCAAGTTACATCCTCAGCCCCATTCCCTTCAAAAGACGTTTATTTATTTGTGTGTTTATGTATGTGTTTGCATGCTAATGTACATATGTGAGTGAAGGTCAGAGGACAACTTAGAGAGGTTAGCTCTCTCCTTCCACTGCGTGGTTCCCGGGAATCAACCTCAGGTCATCAGATTTAGTGGCCAGTGCCTTTCTCATCTCATGAGCCACCTCACTGGCCTAAGACCTTGATTTTTTCATGATGGAGTTTCATTGCGTAGTCAAGTCTAGATTCAAGCATGTGACTTACTTGCCCTTGGGATTATAGGTGTCTGCCATTGTCTTAAGGTTCCTATTGCTGTGATAAGACACCGTGACCAAAAGTAACTTGGAGAGGAAACGGTTTATTTTGCTTTCCACATCACAGTTCATCGTTGAAGGCATTGAGAGTGAGAACTCAAATAGGGCAGAAACTTGGAGCCAGGAGCTGATGCAGAGGCCGTGGAGGAGTGCTGGTTACTGGCTTGTTCCCCATGGCGTTTTTTGTTTTTGTTTTTGTTTTTTTTTGGTTTTTCGAGACAGGGTTTCTCTGTGTAGCCTTGACTATCCTGGACTTGCCTTGTAGACCAGTCTGGCCTCGAACTCACAGTTATCTACCTGCTTCTGCCTCCCAAGTGCTGGGATTAAAGGCGTGTGCCACTACCGCCCGGCTCAGCCTACTTTCTTACAGAAACCAGGACTAGCAGCTCTGAGATGGCCTCACCCACTATGGCCTGGGCCCTCCCTCATCAATCACTAATTAAGAAAATTGCCCTACAGTGTAGCAGGCATTTGCTGTTTTGTGGGTTCTTCTTTCCACCCTTCAGCAACCCTTTCCTACCCTTTCAATTGTCTAACACTAGCTATGACAGAATAAAAAATAGAAAAGAGAGGAAAGAGATCTCTGAATAAAGTCAGGGGTCAGAAAGGGGGGTGATGCTATCATTAGACCACTTCCTGCTGATGAAGGGTGTTGAGCTCCTTGGGACAAGTTTGATTTTCACAGTCAGGCTATCTAATTTCTTCTTCTTGTTTCTTCTTTATGCACAACTAGTTAACAAACCACAACCAACAACAACCAACAGACAACCAGCTGACAACACCCACCCTCTCAGGGCTCTAGAATTCATATACCCTCTGAAAAGTCCCCAGAATTCCAAATATCATACTACCCCAGAAGCTATCTGCAGCTGGCAAAAATCATTCCTTGCTAAAGCATGGGGCAAATTATAGTCAGTTGCCACAAAGCAGCCCCCATACTCTCCCACCTGGGATTAAAATAAAAATATATTCTTACATATGTGTTTTTTTAAAAGAAACCCAAATTCTAAAATTCTCACTACACTACCGGTTCATGCTTGCCCACAGCCTTATGGAGGCATCTTCTCAACTGAAGTTCCCTCTTCTCTGATGACTCTAGCTTGTATCAAGTTGACATAAAAACTAGGCAGGACAGCCACTATGGCTGGAGTTGCCGTTCATGTTTGCATCATGCTGTATCTGTTCTTCCTTTTAGATGCTGTTGGCACACAGCAAGGGTGTTTGTTTGCTCGGTATTCAGTCCCTCCAATGTGAACTAGCTTCCTAGTTCATGCTCCCTTCTCCACTGCTGTCTTTGTGCAGCTGGTCTTCAAGTGTTAGGCACACCAAGCAGGTGGTTCCTTGACGGACAGCAGAGAGACTGTGGCTCCTGTTGCTGAATCTAGAATTGCAACTCTGTATTTTATTACATACAAGTAATGATTCATCCTAAAGTGATCATGACTCCAGCCTGGGGAGGGAGAGTGGATGGGCTTTGCACTGAGTTAAGCTTCTCTGATGCACATATACTTTACACCTCTAAGCAGTCTCTGCTTTAAGTCTGGGACTCTTACCTCCTTTTTCACCCCATGGGCTACCCTGGCATATGGGCCACCACTCAACACTGGCCTCCTCGTACCACATGCAATTAAATCATCATAAATTTATTAGGTACTCAATATGTTCAAGACACTTAAGGAAGATAAAATGCAACGGAAACCTAGCCTCTAACTTTCATCTGTGAGGGCTTTGGCCTCTAATTGGGGGAACAGTTTGTGAAAAGTAATAAGATAAAGTTAAATAATAATGTAGGATATAATGCAGGAGATGTCACACAGAGGAACAAAATTAATTAATTACTAAAATGAGTGCCACAGATTCCATGTGTCGAGGGAATTCCAGAAAGGAAGACACTGTGGACTGGTGTGATGTACCATGACTGGGGGGCAGGGAAGAGCTTAGCAAAGATGGGTGGAGTCCGCTGAAGTGGGTGGAGCTTAGATTAGCCTGGACCGTCTTCTGTGTTCCAGACAGACCACTATATTCCCAAAAAGCCAGAGATGAACAAGGCGAAGTCTCAGGGGCTGGGGAGCTGTAAGCATAAGAACCAAAGTTTGGGTCCCATGGTGGTTTGAATGTTGAACTGATCCCCATAGGTTCATGTATTGACCACTTGGTCCCCAGTTGGTGGAGCTGTTTGTGGAGGATACAGGATCTTTAGGAGGTGGAGCTTTGCTGGAGGAAGTCCATCACCGGGGTAGACTTGGAGCATTCATAGCTGCTCCCCACTTCCAGTTCATGTTCTCTGCCTTGTGCTTGCTGTTGAGATGTGACCTCGCAGTTTCCTTCCCTGGCTTCCTGCTGCCATACCTCCCTCATCATTACAGACTCTCCCTCTGGAACCATAAGCCCAAATATGTGACTTTTGGTCATAGTGTTTCATCACAGCAACAAAAAGTAACTAGTAAAGATCCCCAGAACCTTCGTGAAGTGTGATGTGGAAGCCTCCTTCTGTAACCCCATTGCTCCTACTGTGTGTTGGGGTGAGGGGCGGTGCGGGACACTCCCCAGAAACCCATGCACTACCAACATGGAGCGAGCAGTAGTTAATAACAAGAGACTGTGTCTCATGCAAGGTGGAAGGCGAGGACTGGCACCTGGGGCACCTGGAGCACCTGGGGCACCTGGGGCTGTCCTCTGACATTCTGTGTGTCTCTGGAGCCTGTTAGGAATGCAGGATTTCTACCTCACTCAGACCTGCCACTTGAGAATCAATCCCACTTTAACGTCAGCATCGAGGAATGCTGCTTTGGTGGGCTCCTCTTCCCTGGAGATGCAGCTCTCCAAACCACCGGAATGGTGGGGTCACCAGCCAGCTTTCAGATGATCAGCAGAGAGAGATGAGAACATGGTGTTGTGAGCATGTCACCCTGTCAGCAGTTTACTTGTGAAAGATAAGAGGTGAAAGGGATATAAATATAAAGAGCGAAGAAAATGATTTTTAAAACTAATAAGTGTATACATCTATCTTATTATTTACACACACACACACACACACACACACACACACACACACACACACACAGAGAGAGAGAGAGAGAGAGAGAGAGAGAGTTGATGAGTGCCATATGCTGGAGGGATAGAGCCCAGGTAGAGTTGGCCTTGACAAGAAGGGAAAAAAGATTAAAGGTAGAATATGTTGAGGAAGAGAGGAAGAAAACCAGTCAAATGACACAGAACCGATGGACACCAAAACCATTCAGATGATGCATTCAAAGAACATTTAAAAGCAGCATGGCAAACAGTGATGAGTGCCAAAGCACTGGGGGACCAAGGGGACACACGGGTTCTGCATCCTTACCGCTCTACACAAAAGACATAGGTTGGGGTTGTCTTTGTTGTTGTAAAACGACAAGGAGGCAGTGGAGCCCCTCTCCCAAGTCCCTGAAAGCAGAAAGCTTGTGGGTGGAAGGGCCTTACATCCCGTGCAACCCTCAGGACCCACGCCAATGTCTTTCTTTCTCCTTACTTTCATGTCTATTTGGTCTCTGCTGAATTTCTGGGCTGTTGTTGCTTTTATTCTAGCCCTGGCCCCTGGTGAGGAACGGTGTGTCTGCATGTCTCAGTAGCTACTCAGGATCCAGGAGTCTTGCGGCAATACTGACTGCTCTTCAGGTGAAGCAAGGGCAGGTGTAATGATGGAAGAGAAGACCCTGGGTGGGAGAGGGAAGGCAGCAGAGTGAAGCAATGTGCTAAACTTTCTGCCAGTCCCTGACCAGGGAGTAGACAGGTGGCTTCTGTTCCTGAAGGGAGAGCCACAGAGGCAACTCCAACTCTTCCCCCTGACTCCTTTGATCTGGGAGTCCTTGAAGATCCATCCCAGGGGCCCCATGGAACTTCTGAGTAACTTACTGGCAGTCTTGAATTTTACTCCCTTGTGTCAGAGGTGATCTGGCTAAAACCAAAGCCACATTGATGGAATTCCTGGAATCTGCCCTCCTTGCTTTGGGAGGTCACCTCGCCCTTAGGGAAGAAGCCCACGCTGTTCTTGTTCTAAGGCCAAAGTTTGCATTCAGGGCACAGGAAGGCAAGAACTCCCCTTAGCCGTCTCTTCTTTGTCTGCACCAGACAGAGCTCAGACCTACATCTCAGAGATGGTGTGCTGCCACAGTCGCGCTGCCACCTGTGGGAAGATGAGCACCCTGGCTTCTAGGAGTCTTCCCAGCCTTCAGTCTCTGGCAGCGGCTGCATTCCACCCAGGACTACCATCTACTCCTTTTTGCCTGAGAGGAAAGGATTTTTCTAGGACAGAAGAATTTAGTGGTAGAACCTAGAAAGTTCCAGGCAAACCGGGATGAGTTGGTCACCCCATCCTCTTCTTAGAAAAGGGCAGAGTTCAGATTCTGAAACTTTCCTGGGCATTGAGGTACAAGGATAAAGCTGAGTGTTCTGTGATCATGTTGCAGAGATGCAGAGATTAGGATCTGCAGACCCTAATCAACATTCCTGGTAACTTTTAGGGTATGCGTGTATGTGAACAGCTCACTTTTTGTTTATGAGGCTCAGTTTCTTTACCTGAGACAGAGATTATGATATGAACTTCAGAATGACATGGTAAGGAATGAAAGATGCGGTGTCCATCAGCCGGGGGTCTGCCCAACCCATCAGCTCTCCTGGTTCCTCGCATTCCTTCTCTTCTTTGTTATGGGGCAATAGGCATTCTGTTTTTTGTTTTGTTTTGTTTTCTTCAAGGTCTGATGATTTATTTGCTACTCTTAAACTTATTTTCGAGTTGACTCAGAAGTAGACGCTCTCAGCGTGGACAGCCTACATCTCTTGGCAATCTGATCCAGGAGTTTTTCTTGGGCTTCCTTCATTCTCTTGGCCAAACATTTAGCATATTCTGCAGCCTCCTTGCTTTTCTTGACGGGTTGTTCCTTCAGAGCAATCCATCAGTGTTTGTGTTGCAGGATTCGTGGAGTGACAAGACACTGACTCCTGGATGTGTCAGCCCTGGATTTCTTACCTTCTTTGCTTGAGGGCTTTCTGGCAACACATTGGCAGACACCATCTTCTTCAGTGAAATTGAAAAGTCTTTGGCTTTTGCTACCTCTTTTGGGCCTCAACTGCTTCAGCATAGTAGTATCTGTCAGTCCAGGAATCTCTCTCTCTCTCTCTCTCTCTCTCTCTCTTTCTCTCTCTCTCTCTCTCTGCATTCCTGAACAGACTTGCACATTCTCTGTCCAGTTCTCCCTGGTCTATAACAGGAATGCCCATTATTCAATAGCGGGCTCACACGTTGTGGGTCGAGACACCTTACTTCATGGGGAAACCTTGCTTGTTATTCCCACTACTGATTCAACCCTTCACCCAGAGCATCAGCAAGCACTTCTCTATGGCCATGCACTTCTCAGAGAAAGCAGGACATTTGTTCTTATCACTCAAGTCTATGAGTTTCTGACATCTGGTGCCTGGGAAGGAGATATTCAGCTTCATCTTGACAAGGTTGACAGTTTAGGAGGTGCCATTAAAAAAAATAGCAGTAGGCTGGGCATGGTGGTTCACGCCTTTAATCCCAGCACTAGGGAGGCAAAGGCAGGCGGATCGCTGTGAGTTCAAGGCCAGCCTGCTCTACAAAGCAAGTCCAAGACAGACGAGGCTAACACAGAGAGACCTTGTCTTGAAAAACCAAAAAGGAAAAAAGAAAAAGAAAATTAGCGGTGGTACCCATTCTTCATGGAGGATGTGATGCTAATGAGCAGGAAATGATAGAATCAGAGGCACGCATCCAGTCCTACCTGGCTCTTAATTTTATCTCCCTATTCTGAAGTGGGCAGGACTTTCCCATCTAGAATGTTCCCTGCTTGAAAGAAAAGGGGCATTTTTTATTTATTTGTTCATTAATTCAGCAAATATTTATTTGGTGGATATCTACTATGTGTCCAACACTGTTCCAGGTCCTGGGGATACAATGGTCAACAAAAGATGCAAAGATTCAGCCCACATGAAACTTCTGTCCTGGCAGGGCAGACACAGTAAACACCTATGTCACATAAGGCCAGGCAGTAATGATTGCTTACATGGGGCCATGAAGCAGGTTAAGGTAGCAGGGAGTAGCTGGTATGGCATCATTCTGCAAGAGACATAGAAAGGCTTCTTTGGGAGGCCAGTGTAGAGCTGGACCATGGAAGAAAATAGGCAGAGACCTGTAGTGATTGCTTCTGAGTCTCCCAGTGACCTGTGGAGTTGGCTGCTAAAGAAGGGGTAGATGGGAATGCAGTTATTCTGATTCCTGTCCTGGTCTGAGCTTTGAGGAAAGAGGAGGAGGAAGTCAAGCTAGAATCCATGCCGGAGGTCAGACTACAGATGAAAATGGCATAAATGGGTTGTTCTGCCATTCTTGGAGACAAGCCACAGTATATTTGGTTTCCTTTATGGCTCTATTTCGTTGGTATCACCTTTTCCTTTAAGAAAAAAAATATAGCCCTGTTTGGATTGCATGCTAAATGATTTATGAGCATTATTCTTCTCCATTCGTCCTACCTGTAGGAGCTCCAGCCCTTGCGATCCTATTCATGTTGATTAAGTACATTTGAAAGCAAGAGGAGCCTGGAATCACTTCACAATACAGTTTCAGCCTCCCCTGGCTCAGGGGAATTTCTCATCTCCCCTTTGAAAGAGCTCCTTGGCAGAGACTGAGCAGGAGGCCTATCCAGACTGGGAGCAGAACGCCCAAGGGAATCTTCTCTCTGGAGCTGGCCATGGGTATGAGATCATAGCATTTGTGGGCAGAGGTGCCCTCAGGAGTCATCCTATGGGTCTTTTGCTTCTTGTCTCCCTCCTAACTGCTGCGCCTGGCTTGATCCTGGCAGGACAACATCAGTCAGAAACACAGGAGGCCATTTCTAGAGGAGCTTAACATTTTAAAGATAGCCCATTGAACAAATGGGGTGGAGGTATGGAGGGAGACCATTGCCTTTGCATATTCCTGGGCTGATGAACAGTGTGTGTGTGTGTGTGTGTGTGTGTGTGTGTGTGTGTGTGTGTGTGTGTGTGTGTGTGTGTAGAGGAACCAGGGTCCACAGAGAGAGTCTTCAAATTCAAGTTCTTCTTGTTAGGTTCTGTACTTGTGCCAGGCCTAGGGATTTTCCCAGTTTCTACCCTATACTTGTCTGTTTCTAGGAGATGGAGATCTTGAAAGTAGATGGCTAATTAACAATCTAAACTTAAAGCTTGGCAGGCATTAATACAAGATGTAGACTTCAGTGATTTCTTTGACTTGGCTCACATTAGCCTAGAAATCAGACTTCAGTAGATTCTGTTTCTCCTCCAGTCTTGTCTCTTGCATCAGTCTGACATAGGGCTCCTTTCCACAGATCTTCAAGTCAAAGGTGAGATGGGACAGAGATTCCTGGATTCATAGTCTAGCTGTGAGCACATGGAAAGTTGCCCTGCCTTCTCTGCCTTTGCCCCACAGATGCCCTTCTGAGCTGCCCTCAGCATCCAATCTTTTTCCCCACCCCCCTTTCTTTCATTCATTCATTCATTCATTCATTCATTCATATTTTCAAGGCAGAGTTTCTCTGTGCAGCTGTGGCTGTCCTGGGCTCGATTTATAGACCAGGCTGGCATCGAACTCACAGAGATTCACTTGCTTCTGCCTCCCCAAGTGCTGGGATTACAGATGTGTGACATGATGCCAGTCAGCATCCAGTCTTTAAATCTAGATTCTAATAGTCTGAATCTCACCTATCTTCGAAAAGCCACCATCCTTTAGGACTTTGTGTGCTGAATCACTCACCACCCTCCTATCCTTTTCAGGACATCACAGGGCTCCCACTCCCACCTGCTGCTGACATTAGCCTGGCTGGCTCTAGTTTTATCCTCATGCTCATCTGTTTGGTGACTTTGAAAACGTCACTTCGTATTTGTGGTTCTCAGTTTCCTTGCTTGCTAAGGTAGAGTGCGTGAGCCCATTTGAAGAACTAATGAGACATTAGGTTTGAAAACTGTGTTGAGTCTCAAGTTTTACACAGAAAAATCCTGTTGGGAAAAATCACCATCACTACCACCATCATCATCACCATCACCACCATCATCATCCTCAAAAAAAGATGTTTGGGCTGGGCGATAGTTTAGTTGGTAAAATGCTTGCCAAATAAGCTTGAATGCCTAAGTTAGATTCCCAGAACCCACATAAAAAAGTTGGACGTGGTGGGGGGTGCTTATAAATCCCACAGGGGGTCATTTCCTCCAACTAGCCAAGCCTACCTGGTAAGCTAAAGATCAGTGGGCGCCTATCTCAAAAAACAAGGTAGATGGCTCCTAAATACTCACCAGGCGGTGGTGACACACACCTTTAATCCCAGCACTCGGGAGGCAGAGGCAAGTGGATCGCTGTGAGTTCGACCAGCTTGGTCTACAAAGCGAGTCCAGTACAGCCAAGGCTACACAGAGAGACCCTGTCTCTGAAAAACAAAACAAAACAAAAAGGATGATACTCAAGGTGGTCTTCTGGTCTCCACATGCATGAGCACACACAAGTACATGTCCCCCACCCATGCGTATGCCCCTGTACATACACAAACATGAAAGCAAACGTACTGACACTGACAACATGTGAACATTGAAAATCCCAGTGTCTGCTTATATCCAACCTGACAGAGGGGTTTGACAGTGTACCCCAAAGAAAAAAAATGCCGAAACCGTTTGTGTGGAAATAGAGACCAGTGCTCTGCTACCAAAGGCCCTCAGTCCTTGCAGCAGTTCGAGGCTGGCCACCCAGTACATGTCAGGCATCTTCCTGGCTCTTTCATGTCTAGTGGTGCCTCCTTTACACCAACCTGGAAATGGTGTTATCCTTGTTTGAGCAGATGATGGGATGAGATCCGGAGGGGTTACTTTATTGCAGAACATCACCAAGCTCTTGGATCGGGAGATGGGGGATCTTACCCAGGTCTGTTCAGCCCTTGGGTCCCTGTTATGCTGTTCTGTCAGGACCTACAGTTTCCAGGAGTAGCTGTGCTTGATCCCAAAGTGGCCCGGCACATAGCTACTTTTTGTTGTTGTTGTTTTGTTTTGTTTTTTCGAGACAGGGTTTCCCTGTGTAGCCTTGTCTGTCCTGGACTCACTTTGTAGACCAAGCTAGCCTCGAACTCATATCAAGCCGCCTGCCTTTTCCTCCCGAGTGCTGGAATTAAAGGCATGTGCCACCACGCCCAGCTTACACACAGCTACTTTCAACCGCCATTCACCTCTTAGACCTGTCATATGACTGCTCATTCCTCAGAGCAGTTCCTTTCCAAGGCTCTCACTTTGGCTCATCCTCCCTAGCTCTCTCTGTTCAGTACACTTCCCAGAGGGCTGTTCTAGAGCCTGAATTCTGTGGTTAGCCAAACCAGAGCGAAACCTCAGTGCTGTGGACTCCAGCAATCCTGAAAAGAGCTGTGAGGAAAAGGACACAGATTTTTGCCTAAGCTGAACCTGCCTCTATGTGTGTTGAGCCATGCTCTGGGGACGGACTCGGAGATCTCCCTCCTGGCCCTGGAAACCCTAGTTAGTGTCCTCACTATCAGGGAACACAGTCCTGGGTGGGGAGGTGTCTGAGGGTGGTCAGGCCCCGCCTCTGTGACTGCTCTGGGCAGAGTCCGTTCCTCCTCAGCCTTTCCCCTGTCTGTTCCTGTCTTCTCCCAACCCTGGTATGGAGGGTCTGGCCCCACTCAAGCTCTTGCCTACTCTGGGAACCCTCTTTCTGCAGAGCAGCTCAAAGGGCCTTTTGAGTGGGGGAATGAGCAGCCCGTAGGCCTGGGAGGAGAGATAAAGGCGAGTGATTCCCAAGGGCCATGGGGTCAGGGGCTGTGTATCTGGTGACTTCTGAATGCAAGCGCCAACAAAGAGAAATCTGTGGTGGGAGAAGCCTCCGTGAAGGAAATAAAATCTCCATGAAAACAAACTTTTGTTGGAAGCTTTCTCCTCTTGTTTTGGCAGCGCTGCTAGGTCCTGGGAGGGGAAGGCCGAGTCTTCCGGAGGAGTCTGGAGGCCCCCAGATTGTCCAAATATCGGCTTGTTCTGAGAGAACTGTTTTCTTCCCTTTGGGAAGAGGGCTTAGGAGTCAGCATAAAGACTCCTGGTTTTCTAATCAAGGCTAGAATGAGCAAGAAAGAGCTGTGGCCATAGAGCAAGCGCTTGGATTGTGAGTTAGGAGGACTGGCTGGAAGAACACTGTGTATCGTTCAGTGCTGTGGCTCCACTAACCCCAGGATCCCTTGTAGCCTTGGTATTTTCACCTATAAAACGGGCATTATTTGCCCAGATTCATTCAGCTAAAGATGCAGGACCAGTCTTGAGGCAAACGTATTTCCCTGTATCCAGTGGCCAATGGAGACCAGAGGAGAGAGGTGAAGGCTGTCTGGGGGGGCTTGGTGATGATTTCTTTTACTTGGCTCCAGGTCTGGGTGGTCACAGATGACACTCAGCAATTTAGTTTCTGCATCTTGTTTTTTTCTTTGGTTTTGTTTTGTTTTGTTTTGTTTTTCAACTTCAGAGAAACTGGCCTGGTGAGAGGAAGGCCCTCCATCTGTCTCTGCAGCCAACTCCAGTGGGTCCCTGCATTGTCTCTCTCTAGGGCGATTTGGAGGTTTGATGACTGTGTTAGAGGAGGGTTGCCCCAGCTGCTGAGATGGTGTTAAATAAACCCATGGATATTTTCTCCCTGGAGCTAAGGGAAGAATCAGAATTTGTGTTGGGTCCAGGCCCCCAAAGTTTGCCTCTTCTTGTCCTACTCAGGAGGAAAATCCTGCTTGTGGCTGCTGTCTCGCAGAGCTCAGGCCACCGGGACTTGTGGGTGACCAGAAGGGATAGAGCTGGAGCCAGAAGCTGAGCTGTGGTTTTGAGTCTGCTTGTTTCTCTCATGCTGTGTGACTGTGGGCAAGAACCCTCTCTGGTATCTGTTTCTCTTACCAGGACCACACAGGATAGGCAAGCCACTCTTGCCTCTACAGAAGAGAAAGGCGTAGATACTAACCTGGGGCATTTGTGCTGTGTGGAACGGGCCTGAGCAGTTGCCTAAGCACAGCAAGGCTGGGAAGCAGGCCCATCCCTCCATCCTGTCTCTCCCCCAACTCCTTTCCTTGCTGGGGAGCCGGGGGTATTGTTTCTCCTCAGCTCCATGAATTCTTAGAGACAGGCTTACGTCCACAGTGCTCTGCGCATCCTTGAAACCTGAGTGGCACATGGCTCTCTTTTTGACCCCAGTGGGGCTGCCTGGGGAAAGCCTGTCCTTAGAAGCCCGATTGAGTCAACAAAGGGCCCTCCCTCTCCCCTCTGTTGTCCCTTCAGAGCAGAGCCTCTGACTTCATGTGGCTGGTCTGAACTGTGGACAACAGGGAAGCAATGTTAGAAGTGGTTAATAAATGAGGCCTGCTCTGCTGGGCACATGGAGAGTTCACACAGGGCATGTTCAGGCTTGGATGACTGGAACATGCAAGGAAGGAGTGGACTATGGGTTATTTTCCTCTCTTCCCCCAAACACACACACACACACAAACACACACACACACACACACACACACACGCAAACACTCATATACACATATATATATGCACACACATAGACATGCACATGCATGCACACACATATGCAGAGACAATACACATGCTTATACATGCTTACACACATATATACACATAATGTGCATGCATGCACACATATATACACAATGCACCATGTACCTATCATATATATAAATAAAATTTACATGCATATATACATGCATACACACATACAGTCATGTACACATAGTTAAGCACACACATGCACATATATTCTTATAAGTTACACACACTAGTGCCCAGATCTAGAGCAACAGAAGCACACATAGCCATGGAGTCTTACACACACACACACACACACACACACACACACACACACACAGAGGCATGCTCAAGCAACAGTGTACTGGTCACTTAAAATTTTTTTTAAAGATTTATTTATTATATATACAGTATGCATCAGATCACATTATAGATGGTTGTGAGCCACCATGTGGGAACTCAGGACCTCTGGAAGAGCAGTCAGTGCTCTTAACCGCTGAGCCATCTCTCCAGCCCCCGCATTGGTCATTTTTTTTTCTTTTCTTCCTTTCTTTTCTTTTTTTTTTGCAGTGCTAGGGATCAAACCAGGATCTTATATATGTAAAGCACAAGCTCCACCACTGAGCCTCATGCTCCCAGATTCCAGAGAATTCTCTTCTAGAAACTTCTCTGTTCATTCTCTCATTTGCTTCTTTCCCACCCTGGGCCTTACTCCCCTGCTACTCCTCTCCCCCATCACCCTGGCTCACTTATCAGCTGTGACACAAGTCCGATTTGCAGGCCAGAGCTTGTTCCATGCAGTTTGGACGGAATAGGAAACAGGCACTTAGGCATGAGAGCCTGGTAGAGCTAGGTTCAAATCCTGACTCTTCCCCTAGCCCAGACACAGTGGTCAGCAGCTGATCTCTTCTAAGCCTTTCTTAGCCCATCAAATTGGACCACAAACCCCTCCATGCAGGGATGTCAGAAGTGTGCACGGTAGCAACTATACACCCCTCAGCCCCGGCCCTGGCTGGAGCATGGAGTGCTGGCAAGCATTGGCTATCTCTGCATGGTTGCTGTCACAAACGTATTTCTGCTGCATGATCCCCCGTCTCTCTGTTTGAGCTAGAAGAGAGGCCCATGCTAGGGAAGAGTTAGGTGCCTTGCCTCAGGTAACCCCAGCTGTCATAGGCGGAGCACTGTCTAGGTGGGACAAGTACTTTCATCTTCACAATAGCCTGTCTATAATGCTTTTTCACAAATAAGGAAGTGGAGGCTCAGAGAGGTTAAGGAATTTGTCAGAGCTCACATAGCCATTAGGTGGATGGGAGCAGAACTCCCAGGTTTGATTTCTATGCTGCATCACATGGTCGGCTACAGCCTCCGTGGCTCTGGTATCAGCTCATGCGTCAGTCAGCTTTGTCAATATGACAGTAGCTGAGACAATCAAGGTAAAAAAGAAGGGGCTTGCTTTGGTTCAGGTGTAGATTCTTATCTGTGAACACCTGACCTGTGGCTTTGGGGCCTTTGGTGACACAGCGCATTGCATGGCAGCAGGTGTGTAAGCAAAGCCATCCACCCTGTGACTGGGAGATTGTAGTAGAGGTGGGATCCTACTAGGACGCTATGCTATGCCTAAGGCAGGCAGTGTTTTTATCTGATGACTCAATGGCTTACCCACCTCTCTCCTTCCAGCAGGTCCTTTTGGGCAGGACTTCTTTTCAGCATCTCTCTAAGGTGACTGCACTTGGTGGGAAGGTGTTGGCTCTGAAGAGCTGGGCACCAGAGGACTAAGGGTCACCTGTGGGAATAGATAGATGGGGTGGCAGGATTCCATTCTCCTTTCAAACACTGGGGAGCACCTGCTTCTACAGGGCCCTCTGTTGAGTGCAAAAGAAGAAGATGTGTCAACCTTGCCCCTGCTTTCAGCATCTGGGGGAAGGCGTGGGGTGGGGGGTGGGGTGGGAGCAGGCATAGGCTCAGACCCATAGTCAGTGTCTCTATGGAAGAGGCCATGCCCATCTCTGATGGAGAAGGGACAAGGACTTGGTTTAAAATTTATTTGCAAGAGGTGATGTCGTTACAGACTGACCTGGGCTTGGGAGAGGGATGAGGGAGCTATCTCAGGAGGAGGGTCAGGGTAAGCCACATGGTGGCTGTGCAAGCCAAGAAGAGAGGAGGAGGCAGATATGGGTTGGGTACCAATGCACTTGGGTTTCATTTAGCAGGAAATGGAGAAAATAAGGACCATATTTAAAGAGTGGGTGACACTGCTGGGGTACTCAGAATGCCTGCCTGAGCAGCAGATAGACATGAGTTAGAAGGGTCTAGATCATTCCAAGGACGTTTGAGGCATGCCTCCTCTGTTGGAAGGACTGTAGCTGGCAGGAGTAGATCTAACCTTATATAGCAAGAGCCATATATGTTCATTTTATTTTATTTATTTTATTTCACATAATGAAGTTTAGGGTCAGGGATGCTCCAGGGCTTAACAACTAAACAGGAGCACAGTTCTTTCTCTGTTAGTCTCAGTGTGAGGTGCTCTCTGTCTTTCCTCTGGGCCATAGGATGTTGGTGGAAGTTCCAAACATCACACTGTTATTCAGGCTGGCAACTGAAAAGATTACCAGAGGGCATTACACAGTTGCTGGGAATAGTGGAGGCTGAGGAAACCAGGAGGGTGGTCCCCCCCCCATCATTGTTTGTATCAGATTACACACTTGTAACCAAACAAAAACAAAAATCACTGGGAAAAAAATTATAAACAACATCAAGAGACAAACGATAAGCTAGGAAGAGATTCCTTTATAAGTCTTTATGCCCCATCATGGTTGTGCACGCATGTGTTGGAGGCTCACATTTGCAGTTCAAGCACGTGTGAGGCTGAGGCAGGGAGATTCAAGACTAGACTGGATGGCGCAGTAAGCTTGAGGCCAGCCTGGGCTATGTGAGATCTTGTCTGAAACCGAAACCAAAACCAAAACGAAATGAACACTAGCAACAACAGCAATAACCCATAAACAAAACAGGGCTGAAGATACAGTTCAGTTAGTAAAGCATGAGCCAGGCAAGTATGAGCACCTGATTTTGATTCCCAGAATCCATGTTAGAAAAAAAAATGGACACAATGGCATGTCCCAGTTAGGATTACTATTGCTGTGATGAAACACCAAGATCAAGACAACTTGGGGAGGAAAGGCTTTATTTGGCTTTCATTTCCTCATCACTGTTCATCATTGAAGGAAGTCAGGACAGGAACTCAAGCAGGGCAGGAACCTGGAGGCAGGAACTGATGCAGAGGCCATGGCAGGGATGCTGCTTACTGTCTTGCTCCCCATGGCTTGCTCAACCTGATTTCTGATAGACCCCAGGACCACCACCTCAGAGATGGCACCGCCCACAACAGAGTGGGCCCTCCCCAGCCAATCACTAAATAAGAAAATGCCCAATAGCCAGATCTTATGGAGGCATATTCTCAATTGAGGTTCCCTCTTTTCAAACAACTCTAGCTTGTATCAAGTTGACATAAAACTAGCCCGTGCAATGGCACATGCTTGGAATCCTAGAATTAAGGAGGAGAAGGTGGGCAGATGTCAGAAGCTCACCTATTGGCCAGCTTAGTCTAATACGTGAGTTACAGGCCAGTCTCAAAAGATGGATGGCTTCTGAGGAATGACAACTTAAGCTGACCGCTGGTGCATGAGTACATACATGAACACACACATACACATAATAGAAAGGAGGTGCTTAAGGATGAAGATGGTGGCCTAGCATGTGCAAGGCCCTGGGTTTGATCCCTCCTACTGAGAAATAAAAATATATAAACAAATAAATAAATTTAAAAGATAATATGCCTTTAAAGCTACAATCTGACTTGCAATTTCCATATGGGGACACTGATGCTCAGGGTATACTTGCATATATGTAAAATGGTATATGTAAGGGTATGCTCTTTGCAACATTATTTGTGATAGCAAAAACTTGGAAAGAACTCAAACATCCATTAACTGGAGACCAACTAGATTATGGTATGTCCTGACAAGGGACACTATGTAGTTAATACGAGGAAGCTCTTTGCATTGGTATGGATAGATCTCCAAAATATATTGTGAGTAAAAGCAGAGCCCTCCAAAGATGCCAAAGCAGGTGTGCACAGAGCAGGGAAAACAAGAATCGACATGCGTATCTGTTTGGACAGATGAGAACTAGGCGTCACCATGTGTACTATTTTATACTGTGGGATCTTAAAACTCTATATATTGTCTATTCTAAAACTAGATTAAGAAAAAGAAATCTAAACCACTCCCATGAACAACAAGAACAACAACAAAACCCTTGTAAACATCTGGCACTGAATTCTATTAAGAACTAGTGACTTTCACAGTCTCTAGGCTCAAAGCTATACAGTAGGCAAAGAGCTATAGGGGACAGATTTGATATTTGGGTGGGGAGGGAAATCCCCCTGTGTGAGGTGTGGGGGTGAGAGAGCATGGAGATAGAGATGAGTCCCAAAGGCACCCTCAGTCTGAGATAAGAAGACTGGAGAGAAACCCTTTGGGGGACAGGGGCAACTTCCTGTCAGCGGGGCAGTCACCCCTGGAGAATCACCAGCTCTGGCATTCCTCTCTGAGTCATCCCAGAACTGGTCCTGGCCACGCCCTGTTTCTCTGTGGTCCCGACCACGCCCTGTTTCCCTATCCACAGAGGCAGTGTTTCTGCAGAGAGGATGTTCCTCCGAAGTTTCATGTTTTGCTGGATTCTGTGCCATAGAAGGCTCCAGACTCTAGCTTGCTAGTGAGGCCCCCTCCTTCCAGAGTTGCCCCTCAGACCTGAGTCCCAAGGCGGTGTTGGCTTGCAGGTGGAGTATTCAGGGAGTAGAAGCAAAGGAAGTACCTATAGGCCAGGGGTAGGGAAGAGGCCCAGCTGGTGCACATAACAGCAGAAAGCCTCATTCCTTCTGGGTCACTGTGTTCTAGGATGTGGTGCTCCTGCTGCAGAGGGCGTGGGCTGTGAACCTGGGGCTAGGGGCCTGGGCTCTATCAGTATACATGTCCACCCAGGAGCACTTTAACACTGACGGCAGAGCTGGGGATGGGGATATGTAGCGTATGTCTGTATGTTTGGGGTGCATGTACTTCTTTGGGAGACAACAGGTCTATCTGTGAAGGTGGAGCTAGGTTGAAACATGGAGTGGACAACTGTGTGCCGCTAATTTCTGGTGTTGGAGCCATATGAGCTGATGTAAAATAAGACCGTGGACTTGGTTTTCGTTGTAGCTAGAAAGGGGTTGAGGACAATTAATAAATCATTTAGTGGCCCAAGTTTAAGTAACTTATTATTATGGGCTGCATATATTTATTATGCTTCACTAAGCAACATTGGCACATTTCCTTTGACTGTCACACAATTTGTATGCGATTTGTTTCAGCAGTTTTTTTTTAAATGAATCTATAAATTATTAACCCATGTTCTTCAGGACAGATTGCTCAAATTTCATCCCCTCCCCCACCACCTGCAAAAACTTTGTGTCCTCAAAGGATGGGCAGTGCTACCTGTTGTCTGAGGGACAGGGCAGGGTTGGAGAAACTGGCAGTCCTCCTAGGCTGGGTACCTGGATCTGGGGTCTACCAAGATATAGTGTAATTGGGGTGATTGGCTGGTACCCAGAGAGGAAGTGTGAATGCAAATGCTTCCTTCAAAAACTATGTAAAAACTAAAGAAGTGTGGGGGAGGGGAGAGGCAGCCCAGTTAATGTAGGAGCTGGAAGCATTTCAGAGACCAGCGGTCCCAAATGCTCACTATGCAGATAAGGAAGCCCAGCCTGCAACCTCATCTCTCTTCCTTTCCCCAGCTCTGGTTTTTCTTTTCTTTTCTTTTCTTTTCTTTCTTTCTTTCTTTTTTTTTTTTTAAAGATTTATTTATTTATTTATTATGTATACAGTGCTCTGCTTGCTTGTACCCCTGGAGGCCAGAAGAGGGCATCAGATCACATTATAGATGGTTGTGAGCCACCATGTGGGTGCTGGGAATTGAACTCAGGACCTCTGGAAGAGCAGCAGTCAGTGCTCTTAACCACTGAGCCATCTCTCCAACCCTCCAGCTCTGATTTTTCATCCTTACCTTTGTCTAAGATCTTCTCACACTTTTTTCCCAGGCCTGTATTTTCCTGTTTTTCTTGGTGGTTTCGTTTGAAGCTTTTGATACCCACAGCATTTCCAGTTGAATCCTTAATTACCACGGCCCCTTCTCACAAAAATTCTCTCCCAAGTACTTAAGGCCTGGGTTAAAAGAAAGCTTATTTGCCTCTCCTTTTCCTAGCTGTCTTTTCTAATATCTAGACAGCATGTGTTGTCTGGGACATCGTGAGTGACCGGTGTTCCGTGCCTTCATTTCTTCCCATCTTACTGAAGTGACCCAGCATTGTGGTATCAATGCCTATTGAATGAATGAATGAATGAATGAATGAATGAATGAACCAATTAGAAACCCAAGTGGCTTCTGAAAACACAGGTGGCCCAGAGGAAGGACTGAGCATTGTGGGGCTCTCAAGAAGACCAGACTCTAGACAGCTAACACAGAGGATGCGTTATACACCATGAGTGGGCACTCACCTTTCCTATTCCTCCCCAGGCTTCCTGAGCAAATTACCCTGACCATGACTAAACCTTGCTGGAGGACATAAAGGCTTCTCCCTTGCTCCTCTCTCTGGTCCTCCAGATCTCAAAGTCTGCCTTTTGGGAAAGCCTACTTTCCTCCTCTTTTATGATGTCTAGACAGCAGAGACTTAACCAGATACCTTAACCTGTTAGAAATGTGTGCAAAAAATAAAGGAAGTACCCAAAAATAAAGCCTCAGCGCACCCCTTCTGAATAAGGTTCATAAGTGTGATTTTGTGGCACATATTTTGACTGCCCAGAGAATTTTTAAAAATTGTCCCCTTCCCTGCACTTTCACTCAAGGTTGGATTTATGAAATTATTGAACAGCTAAATCATAAGCTAGCAAGGCTGGCATTTCTGTCATAGAAACCATGACACGTCTGCTGGGAGGCTGTGAGTAAAAGCGGTGTGCACTGGAAAAGGCATTCCGTCTGCTGTTTTGCTTTCAAGAGGGTCACACCAAAAGCCCTCTGATTTAGATACTAAGAAGGCAATTTAACCGTGAGCAGGGCCACTTGTTTGCTGGCAATTTTGCACATACAGTGCACATGGAAAGGCAGCTGCTTTTGGGCCCCAGCCTGGCTCACTATCTCTTCCCCTTTGCCCCTGGAGGGTACTCGCTCTTTGCTCTTCGCTCTTCGGTTTGCCACGAACAGAGCTTCGTTTGTGTCTTCTCCAGCCCAACAGAGGGCATTTTGAGCAAGTCCTGCCCCCAGAGGGGCCTTTAGACCCCTTTATGTGTGGGCAGAGTCCCCCCAGCCAACTCCTGTGCCCTCTGCCACCTGCAAGCTCTTTTGCAGGCAGATGCCAGGTGGAAACAGTCAGCTGCGCCGGAGAGACTGTTCTGGGTAGTTACTGCTAGCGAGGGACCATATTCTATCTCCCTGCCATCAGAATAATCTGTCCTCTGCTGGAGGTACCTCAGAGGAGCAATGAGCAGGTGAGGCTCAGCAGATGGCACTGCAGCCGGGGTGGCTAGGAGCTGGAGGGCGGAGATGCCATCTTGCCTTAGTGCAGGAGGCCCTGCTTCAGCGCCTGATGACTCTGCCACAGTGCCCAGTGGCCTGTGCTGTGAACCCACAAACCCTCAGCCTGCCCCCCTTTCCCCTGTTTATGGCAAAATTGGGTCTCCTTAGGAAAGGCTTGGTTTTCTTACTCCGTTTGTTCTCAGATTAGTGTTATACCCGGGAGCCAAATTAGTGGCTAAGAACAATTGGAAACAAATGCTCTTTCAGCACCCCACTGTGAGCTGGGGATCCAGGTGGGGGACACCAGCCACCACCCCTCTGTTGAGAGTCAGCATCCCAGAACCGTTTAGCACAGCCAAAGTCCCTCATCAGCAGCCTGCGCTGTGCACATCTGCCTAACTCGGGAGCCCTGTTCAGTTATTTATGAAACAATATTCAGGGCCAGCCCCAGGAGGCGAGTTGGGAAGTAATGAATGGGAAGTGCCTTAATGCTGTTGGAAGGGGATCTCGGACTCTGTCTTCTCTGAGATGCACAGGATGGTTGGTTTGGTCTTCTTTCCAGTACTGTTCTAAGAAAGGCAACTAACCCCACTGTCCCCCACTATATGGGTGTATTAGCTCCAAAGGGGCCTCGTGCTAGAAAAGTTCTGGGAATACTTGGTAGGAAGGCCCTGCTGTTGTCTCTTCATATTTCACCCCAGGCTTCTTTGACCTTTGACGTCATGGCGGGATGTTGCCACCTATAAAGTTCACAGCAGAGAACTCATATGGTTTATGTTCATGATTTCTGCGTGGGACAGCGTTCATTGTTACCTTTGGCTGCACACAGCCCAAGGACTAAGAATGTGTTCACTAGGATATAGGTTCCTGCAGGTCAGAGAGCTGGCTTTGTTGTTCATTGTTGATCTCAACCTAGCAAAAGGCTGACATTCCAAATGCGTTATATATATATATATATATATATATATATATATATATATATATATATATATTATATATATTATATATATATGGATTTCTAAGGTGGATTCCCATCTGGGGTTCCCTAAATAAACCTCCCCAACCTATGTCTTAGTAAGTGTGAAGTGAAAGGAGGAAGTTTTATTTTGTTTCACTTGTTGGCTGGTTAGTGTTTTGAGGCGGGGGTCTAATGTGTAGTCAAGGCTGGCCTAGAACCTGTGGCACTCCTCCTGCCACCAAAGTGCTGACACTAAAGGCTTATGCCACCACTTCCAGCCACGCTCTGTTCTAACTTTGGCTCTGGCTCTGAGCCAGCTCTAAACTCCTGGCTTGTCTTCTGCTGTGACTGACTCCTAGGCTAGCAGGCGCTACCCCTGGCTGCAGATGGTCCCTCTGCCCCCATGACCCTAGCTTAGTCCTTATTGCTTGTTGGTGGCAAAATGCTGTGCTCTGCCTGCTCTGCTTCCCTTGATGAATCCTCAGATTGTCACTTTCTCTTGTCACACAGCTGAGAATTCTATGCAAAGTAAAGCCAGATGCCAGTGGGGACTTGTTAGCACAAAGACGTGCATTTGTTCTGCCCCGGGCTGCACCTCCTGGGTAGTCTGTATTTACTTTTCTTTTGGAGCCAGACCCCTCTCCAGAGGGGACTTTGGGGCCTCTTCACTTTTAACCAAATGAGGAATGTCCAGGGTCATCCTGCAGCTGACCTTTCTCCCGTGTCACATGGCTTTGTTCCCCCAAAGCAGGAGCAATTTCTTCCCTCCCCACTCCATGCCTGGTCCACATTTTCTCTTGCTTCTAGCCACACAGTGCCCCAACAAGAGTGTTTATTTGCAAGAGAGGCAGCATTTTAACTCTTCAAAGTGTATCAGGATGTCATCGTTGCATTTTTACGATGTCTCTTACAGGCACGGCAAGCATAAACATTTGGGTTGAGACCAAACGATTTAGTGATATTTTGTCCAAAATTTCTTGGAATCTTAGGACTTTGGGGGCCGAATATGCACCTAGTGGACATGTTTCCTTCTGACTTATAACTCTGGAAATGTGGACAGCCTCAAAAAATCTGGCTATAATTCATAACACTTTGCCAGAATAACATACATACCATTCTGGATTAAAAAAAAAAAAAAAACCCAAGGGGCTTGCAGACATCTGAAGTTTAGAGGCTGCTCTTGCTCTAATTCAGTCACTTGGTCCAAAAGATGAAGAAATTGAGGCGCAGAGAGTTAGACTGATGTGTGTATGGGGGGGGGGCGCCTAGGACTGAGGGGACTAAGGCCATTCTTTGTGTTGTCCAGCCCTCCCACACACTAAGCTGCTCAGCGCCACACGGCACTAAGAGGCTAAGAGTTCTAACCCGCTCATCCTTTTTTGGGAGGGGGGCTCCCCTTCTCTTCCCTCTTTAGACTTCCTGCACATCCTTTATTGCTGTGGATACATTCCTAGACTGTCTCTCATTTCAGACTAGAAAGTTGGTCTTCCCCTCTCCCCACCAGGCAATCCTCCTTCTCTGTCTTAAAATCCCAAACAATTTCATAAATCATGTCTAATCCTAGTACCAACCCTTTAGTGTCACCTTGGTTTGGGTACTACCATGACCCACAACTTTGGTAGTCCCTTCTCTGTGGCTGCAGGGACTTGGGGCTTCCCGGTCTCTCTACCAAAAATCTCTGGCTCCCTTTGTCTTGTCTTTGGACTGCTAAGTGCCTCCTTTTTTTTTTTTTTTCTAGACAGGGTTTCTCTGTGTTATCTTGGCTGTCCTAGACTCACTTTGTAGACCAGGCTAGCCGCAAAGTCACAAAGATCCACCTGCCTGTACCTCCCAAGTGCTGGGATTAAAGGCGTGCACCACCACACTCAGCTCCCTTTTCTACCTTTTAAGACCCTGGTGTTTCCTTTTTTCCTGATAGAAATTAGGAGATGTTCATGGTGATGATGGTGGTGGTGTGTGTGTACCAGCACCATCACCATGAACATCTCCTAATATATATATATATAGTGTGTGTGTGTGTGTGTGTGTGTGTGTGTGTGTGTGTGTGTGTGTGCTAGGTAAAACCATTTTTAAGTGCACTGAACATTCAGTAGCATTACATTCACTCATAATGGTGCAGACATTACCACCATCCATTCATAAACCTTTTCATCTTGCAAAATTGAAACCGCCCCTGCTCTCCTTACTAGATTTAAGCATCTTCCCTTGGATCCTCCTTGTTACTTATTTTTGGGGGGCTTATGAATTGATGCGACTTGATGTGCTGGGGTGGGTTGTTGTTGTTGGGTCTCTCCTTTTCTGAAGAGTAAGGGAGGGGGAAGAGGGAGAAAGAGGGCGGGAGGAAGAGGGCTATGATCACGATGTAAAGTGAATTAATTAATTAAAAATGAAACTGCTCTATTATCGTATTTTTTTGGACCATAAAACAGCACTTTCCCTCCCAAAAGTAGGGGGTGGAATTAGGGTGTGCCTTTTGGTCCAATTGTTGTTTTTACTGTTTTTCTTGTTTTACCACTCTAAAAAACTGGGTGCATCTTATAGTCCAAAGAATACGGTAAACAACTTCCTATTTAGCGAACCTCACTCTCACCCTTTGGCCACCACTGTCGTGCTTTCTGCCTCTGCGGATTTGACTGCTCCCAGAGTCGCCTGTGAGTACAGGCAAGGAGTATTTGCCTTTCTGTGCTGGCTTATTTCACTTAGCATAATGTCCTCAAGGTTCAGCCATGTCATAGCACATATCTTTTCCACCTTTATGTGTTTCTACTCATGTTAGCCAGCTGCCTATCCCTGTGACAAAATACTGGAGAAGGCAGTGCTAGTAAGAGATCACGTTTATTTTGTCTCCTGGGTTTAGAGACTTTAGTACATGCCCTACGGCTCCCGTGTTTTGCCCCGTGGCGGCACAGTGCACCGTGATGGGGCTGTGCGATTGCTTACCAAATGGTGGCAAAGACAGAGAGTAAAGGGCAGTGTCTCAACATCTCTTTCAAGGATCCTCTTCCTTCATTAGGTTCTACCTCCTTCCAAGTTCCTCCACCTCTCAATAATGTCGTTGGTTGTGAAGATCCAGTCTGCCTCCATCTTAGGCTTCAACGCCATCCGATAGTAAAGACAAACTAGGTTCACTCCTGTTTATCGTTAAACCTCTGTTTCTCAAGGATTGAGCTATGTGCCACCTGTAGCCTTAGCTACAAATGGGTCTGTACTGCCTGTCCCAGGAATGGCAGTCATGTCTTTGTTTCAAAAGGCTGTTTATAGGCATCTTTCAACCCTATCTTTGTTTCAAAAGGTTATCCCACCCATAACTGTCTTGTTAGGACTACCTGTTGACTGCCTTGTTCTGTGCACCTTACAACCATGTCTTTGTTTCAGAGGTTGTTAGGACTAACTTGTTTTGCTTATGTGTTGTTCCTGGATTACCGCCTATTTTGCCCACCAAGTCCCCCATTTGGAAACCCTCAACTCCTGAGCTATAAAAGCCATGTCTTCCCCATATTCAACGATGATCTCTCGAACCCCGCCTTAGGGAGAGGGAGCCCATGTACACAAATAAAAAGTTTGCTTTAGTTAATTGCTTGCTTTAATTAATTTGGCCAAGATGATTTGGGTCTGGAATCTTTCTCCTCCCATCTCTGGGATTAAGAGTTGGTAACCAAGTCTTTAACACATGGGTCTTTGGGGGCACTTTTCAGATTCAAACTATAGCAGCTATGTTTTGTTTTATCTATTATTTTTATCAATGGATATTGGGTTGCTTCCACTTTTTTGTGCCTATTTTAGCTAAAGGGACCACACACGGGCCACGGTGTGGCCCAACCCCTTCATGGCCACTGAAGATTGTTACTGGATTTTAAGTTGGCCACTAATCAATGTTTGTGGCCTTGGCCCAACAATATAATCTTTGTGTGCATTTTTTTTTTTTTTTGGTCATTCATAGAAGTGAGTTGATCATACATGTGGCTATTCCACACTTGACTGAATTTTGCATTGTCTATTTTAATTAATTAGCATAATTAACTGTAAAGAGTCACATGTGGTGGCCAGTGTCCACCTCATAGCACTGTGTGACTGTAGAGAACGAAGAGAGATCTGCAGAAATCCAATCGGCAGAATGTACTCAGCTAGCCAGAGTCTGGCACATAGTAAGCACTCAATAAATGCTTGCTATTATTAGGCATTCTGTGTCTTGCTTTCCAGCCCACCACACCTGATGGCCCTCAACAACGCCCCACGCTGGCTGTCCTGAGTCACCTGGGGGAAGGAGGAAGGTGTTTCTGCCATGGTACATGTCAGTAATGAGCCTTGCACTGAATGTTTCTGGTCTGCTGCTTTCCCTGGAGGGTCATGTGAGCTGGAGTGGTATGTGGCCTGCTTTGCAAGTGATTAACATGGTGTAAGCAATCTGCATAGAGAGAAAAAAAAACCCTCTGCTGGTATTCCATTATTCTATTAGAGTTTCAGAGCTGGGATTAAGTGGACATGATTTCTTCCTATGGGCCATTAATTTTGTTTTATTGCTGGTCTGATGGCCATTACCCTTTTTTGCCAATGCATTCCCCCATTAGGTTTGTACAATTAACAAAATATGTGCTGTTAGGGCTTTGATAGGAAGAGTGGGATGGAAATAAAGGGAGGGGTGCAGCTACCACAGAGGAGATGGGGGGGTGGCGGTGGTAGAATAGGCAGGAGCTAGGGGTGGGGCCTCGGGGATGGGGTGGGGTGGGAGTTAGTCTCCTGAGCACTAGCCCGGGCCATTGGCATTCCTGGAAAGCTGGTTTCTGCTTTCCTGGCTCTTGCCTGTAGCCGGAAAGTGAAGGAAGCTGAGGTGGAACACTCACCCACCAGGTCCACGTGGAGTGGCGTTGGCACTTCTAGCTGTCCCGTTCAGCTTCTAGTTGGGTCCCAGCACAGATGAGAACACGCTGTGCTATCCCACCTGCCTCACTCTGTCCGCAGGCAGCAGGAGTTAGTCCAGACACCTGGCCCGATGACAAAAGAGACCCTCAGTGGCCTTGCTTTCTTTCTAGGCAACAAATTGGAGGGAGGACTTGTGCCCAGGAAAATTCTAGGGATGGCCGGTTCCGAATGCCATTCAGTGGACATCCCAGAATTGGCATGGCTAAGCCATTTTTATTTTTAATGAAAAGTTAGCATTTTAAAACTTGAAGTTTTCCAAATGTTTTGATATTTTTCAGAGTTCAGAAAAATAATGGATACCGACTCTTGGGATGTTTGTTTGTTTATGTTTTGTTGGTGGTGGTTTGGATTTTGGTTTTTTGAGGTGGATGTGATCTCATTGGTGTTTCACAGGGATCTCCAGGGGTGTGGAGGGGCTGGGAGGACTGGCAAGATTAGGATGAGTCTGGAACCAGGAGGCCAACTGGGAGTCCTTTCCAGAGTCCGGTCATGTCATAACTAGAGCATCTGAGCTAACTGATGGAGGTGGCAGGCTCTGGGTCTTGTGGTCTTTGCACTGCAGAGGATGTTCCCAGGGTCAGGGTAACTTGCCTTGTGAGTAAGCCTTCCGCAGGTTGGGCTCGGCAAAGGGCACACAGATTGGACTCAGCATAGGGCAGGCTGGTGTGTGAGCACATGGCTCAAGTACAGGTGGGTCTTCCTTCTGGCCTCAGAGAGCAAACCACAGGCTTCCAGGCACTCTTCAGGGGCCAGAGCATCTCTGATTCCTTCTTCCATTTATATTAGTGACAAGGGTTAGCCTATCATACTAAGACCCTATGTAAGGCTGCGGCTTCATACCTACACTAAAAGTACGGGCTCAAGATCAGAGGGTGTGGGGAAAGCGACCCAGGGACTACGTGCAGGTCCTTGGCAACTAGGTGTTCAGCCTGCTGTGACCCAAAAGCCAAGGATGGTAATGGAAGTAGAATCTGTGTCTACCAGGCTGAGAGGGAAGTTATCCAATGTCCTCGGTGCCAGTAAGACTTTCAAGGCTTGTATATTTACTGCCAAGTAATGATACGTTTGTTCACTCAGCTGCTATGTCATGTAGAACCTGTTGGCCAGGAGCTACAGTTCTTGAATGCGAATCTCATAGAGCAAATATAAATAATGACAGAAGATCATCTATGCCAGGTGGAACAGTGTGGGGACTTGAGCATTGCAGCAGTGGGACACAGGATGTGCCATCTGAAGTCACTGAAGTTAAGTAATAGGTATCCTCCACAAATGCCGCGTCCAACTTAGGTTTTTGCTCAGTTATTTTCCTTTTGGAAGGTTTGTGCATATGGCTACAGGAGTTTTTCAGAGAGATGTGCATCCGGGGTAACTGCTCTTGGCACTCAAGAAGGGCATCTCACAGATCAGATCTCAAGAACAGGAAAATTCTGGGCCATCAGATGAATATCGATTCCCAATCTTCTCCATTTGTGTTTCTTTGTCCCACTCAGTTGCTTGCAGTCCCTCTTAGACACTGAATAACCTCAATAATCCTATTAAGTTATTAATGTAGTCCAAGTCATTCAATAAATATGATGCATGCATTATCTCATTTGTTGTTGTTTCCAGTGTCTTCTTCCTCTTAGAAATGGGAAGATTGAGACTGAGAGACTAAGTCAAAAAATTAATAGGTCCCAGATTTAACCCAACATGTCTGACCCCTAAACCTTAGCCACAATTACATTATGAGACCCTTTAGGAAGAGACTTAGCACCTGACCTGGAAATTACTCAGGACCATTCAGATATATGGATGTTGGGGAACTTTGTATTAAGGATTGCCTACTCTAACTTTATCATTTTCTAATGGGGAAACTGAGGTATGAAGTGGTTACTGGCCCTTCTCTAAGATCAATCAGCAAGATAATTGCAAAGTCAGAGCATGAATCCACATGTCCGGGTGATACCCCTTGACCTAGCTCTGTCTGTATTGGACCATGGTTGTCTTCGACATCATCTAACTTACCTGAGTGTGTCTCACAGATGGCTGCACAGCTGTCTAGGGATGCAAAGTCAGGCTCTGGATGTATTTCCAGGGAAGCTTTCTTCTATCCTTTGCCTCATCTCTTTTCCAAAGAAACATAATCATTCAACAACTCCCTTTCATTTATCATTTTCATATTCCTTCATGTCTATAAATGTGAGTGGTCCATCTCATTTATGATTCCATATCATGTTCAGAGTGAATAAGACAGACCGACGTTCTAATTCTTGTCATATTACTGCATGACTGCGTGCCTTTGACGTGGTATCTCCCTGCTGAGATCAGATAGTGTTAGCTTTGGGAGGATCTAACGCATCATGCATATGGATGCATGCGTGATGGTTCTTCCTTTGTGCAGAGTGAGGAGTGAAAGATAAGGACAACTTGGAGAAGTTGCGTGTGCCTGTGTGTGTGTGTGTGTGTGTGTGTGTGTGTGTGTGTGTGTGTGTTGTGGAGAGAAACAGAAAAAGAGATAGAGGAGAGATAAAGGGCAGGAGACAGAGAGAGACAGAGACAGAAAGAGAGACAGAGAGAGACAGAGACAGAAAGAGAGCCAGACAGACAGACAGAAACAGAAATGGAGAGAATGGAGGCATGAGAGACAGAATGCCCCCATCCCTAACCCAGAAATAATCTCCAGTTGATAACCACTTGCAAATGACAATTTAGTTTCTTCCATGGGGAAATAAACGAATTTTAAGGGTAAGGTGCATGTCCACCAGTAGATGGCCAACAGAAAATGACATAAATGGCATATTTGGATGTTCCTTATCTTATAATGTTATGTCAGGGCTCTTTCTTTCTTTCCTTATTTCCTTTCTTTCTTTTCCTTTCCTTAAAAAAAAAATCTTTATCTTATTTTTGTTTTATTTACAAACATTTTTAAATTTATGTCTTCTCTCTTTTTACTCCACAGGTCCTTTTCGTATTTATTATGGCTTCCAGTTTAGTGTTTTTATGGGATTCCTGAGTGTGTGAATGAGTGGATCTCTGTTTCTTGTGCCTTTTCTTGGACTCTTTTCCTTCTGTTGGATTTGTCCTATACCAATGTGTTATTTTTGTTTTATCTAATTGTATTTTATTATCATCCCTTAGAAGCCTGTTCTTTTTCTAATGAGAGACAGAAAAGGGGGTAGATTTGAGTAAGAGGGGAGGTGGAGAGGAGCTGGGAGGAGAAAGCATAATCAGGATATATATTATATGATTTTAAAAATCTATTGCAGTAGAAGGAGGGAGAAGTGAAATGAAACAAGTGGAGTTAAAAAAGAAAAGAAAATTAGAAATACAAAGAGACAGAGAGACAGGTGAAGAGAGACAGGAGCTGGAGACAGAAACAGAGATGACAGACAGATGGAAATGAGGGGAAAAAGAGAAAGAATGTGACTTAAAATATTTGTATTAACTCTTTGAGAATTTAATGCATTGTATTTTGATTATCTTCACCTTTCAACTCCTCTTATATCTACCCTCTCTACCCTCACCCCCCTATGCACTTCTCCTCCCCCCTCCCCATTAAGTGCAGTTAGTGTTACCCTACTTCTCTTGGGAGTGAGGCCCTGCCCTGGAGTGTGCTCAGACTTCCAGGAGTCACATCATTAAACAGAGTGCACCCTTCTTATCCCAGAAGCCATCAAATGCCAACAGCTGATCAGCCAGGGTGGCGTTTCATGCCTATCTCCCCCTCTCCATGCTTGGGTTTTGTCTGGCTGCAGCTTGTTGCAGGCCTTGTACATGTTGTCACACTGCTGTGAGCTCATATGTGCAACTGCCTTGTTTTGCTGTGATTTTGATGATACTTGAGTCATTTGACTCAAGGAATGACCCTTAGTTATACGAGATGATAGTGAAAGATGACATGATTAATAGTTTATCCAAAACATGAGCTATCAGGGCTTCTATGATAGCTCAGTGGTGAGGAACACTGGCTGTACAGCCATGAAGACCTGAGTTCACATCCCAGGGCTTACATGACTATCTGGCTGTGATCTTGCATGACCCTGCAACCCCAGTGCTGTGGGTAGGGGTGGAGGAAGGGGACCGAGGAGGCTTGATGACTTCCAGCCTCATCAAAACACATGAGTCCAAAAGAATGGGGTTCAGACTGGTAGAGAAAGATATCTGGAGTCCTCCCTGGCTTCTGCCTTTGTGAAAACCTGCACACACACACACACACACACACACACACACACACACACAGAGAGAGAGAGAGAGAGAGAGAGAGAGAAATTAGAAATACTGTTTTAGACACACACATTTGAGTGTGTGTGTGTGTGTGTGTGTGTGTGTGTGTGTGTGTGTTCTTTTTTTATGTTGCTAATGGCTGAAGGCCAAATCTGGGACACCATTCCTTGGCTCAGCTTTCCATCCAGTGCAGGAAGCTCCTTCAGTCCTCTGAGTCACTATTTGGAGTGAAGCCTTATCCATTTCTGACTGTTTCTCATTATTAGAGAATCCCTTGTTCTGTGGGACTAGCTTTCTCTAGAATCTTTGCTTAGTCTTGAACCTTACCTTCTGGAATACTGTAGTCCCTCTTTGTGGTTTCTTTATGTATTTGGACATCTACCATGAGGAAGAGGGATCAGGTTGCTTTAGGCAATGGTGCTCCTAACTCTGTTACCAGCGGGTACTACCAAGAGGAACTCTTCTTCTACCTCCCAGCCCCTTCCTATTGAAAAGAACACAATAACAGCTGGTACTCAGTGCGTGCTCATGTTGTAGGGGGCACTATTCTAACACACTCGAGGTTGCATGGCATCACACAATCCTCACAACCATACTCCGAACTCGAGACTTAATTAGTCCTATTTTTAACATGAAAAACCTAAGGCACAAAGAGGTTCGGGAACTTGCCCATGGTCAAGTTTGGATTGAACCATGTACACCATAATACCAGAGCCTGCCCTTCTCACCACTAGGCTTAACCACTAAACATCTTTTCTCCTCTCTTTTTTACTCACCGATGTCAAAGTTCTTAAAATATGATGGCATTACAGCATACAGAGCTAATATGACCTGGTAAGTCCCTGAGGGCATCACCCATGCCTCAGCCGACACACTGTATGGCTATTAAAATCACATTTAACAAGTTTGGCAGCATCGAGGCCTTATCCTGAGCTTGCACTGAACTTAGATGACCCAAGGTTCTTCTGTTGTTGTTTTTCAAACTAATTAAACCCATTCTGGTTTTGCAATTGATTTTCTTAGCATAAGAGCCAGGTTTTGTGTGTATATACTTGTCAGATCATTTTCTACAGTTATATTAAGAAAATGGATTTGCATGTGGACATAGAGTATAATTTGATGGTTTCAAGTAATGAGATTGTGGGCAATTTTCCCCCTGACTTTCAAAATTATTTCATTTGTGGTTGTCATGATATTGGTGTGCAAGAAATAAAAGCTGGTGATGGAAAACTGAACATTCTAGTTTAGGCCAGCTTTTTTCACTTGTTCCATGCTTCATAGCAATCTGAGTCTGATCCTCAAGCACAGAAGCTTGCCCTCTTGGCTTTGCATTGTGTAAAGATGAAAATCAGCTGTATCTTCTAAGTTGTTGGTGTCTCAGCTAGACTGTCCCAAAGGTCAGGGAGAGAGCACGCTGACTCTACATCAGTGGTTCTCAACCTCCCTAACTCTGTGACCCTTTAATACAGTTCCTCCTGGTGTGGCAACCCCCAACCATGAAATTATGCTGTTGCTACTTTATAACTGTAATTTTTGATGCTGTTATTAATTGTAATGTAAACATCTCTATTTTCAGATGGTCTTGGGTGACCCCTGTAAAGGGTCGTTCAACCCACTGGTTGAGAACCACTGCTATAGAAACTCCGCATCTCCAGTTTATGTAGTGCTCAGAAATAATGGAATTAAATCAGAAGAATACACATTAGAGCTCCTTGCCAACTAAGAGCTGGCTTTCAGTTGCTCCTATCGGATTCTGGTTGGAAAGAACAGTGTCCATCATTCAATATTTCAGCAGATACTTACTAGGAGTCTGACCAATTTGAGGCACTCTGCTAAACTCCAGGGATAGGAAGACATATAAAGTGAGTTTCCTTTCCTCAGTGACTCACAGTCTAGTGGCATGGCCTACTTCATGAGGGGGCCTGCATAAGCTATGTCATGGACATGCAGCCATTGATAGACAGCCACAGAAGAGCCTTTGCCCAGAGAATGTCATGGATAAGAGGGACAGTTTATACCCATGTGCACATCCCACTCTACTCCACGCTTGAGTCTAACTGAAATTCTACTTTTCCCCAAGACACTTCTCTTGTCTTGGTTGAAAGGGAAACACAGAAGTGAGTGGGAGAGGGGCACCATGTTCTACCATTTCCTTACCCAAACAGCTTTTAATAACTCTTGGAGCTCTGGTGCCAGACCTGGTCTTTCTTGCCTGATACTTGGAGCCCTGGATGCTTTAGACCACTGGGCTTGCTTGGTGTTATTTCTTCTTTTAGAATCAACCTGTCAGAGAAACCTTGACACTGTCCAGGGTCCACCACACTTCTCCCTTCTTGCCGTTCCTTAAGATCATCTCTTTTGGGGGGTGGGGTGGGCGGCATGTCCTCATGTTACCATGTTTGCATCACTATTACAAAATATCATAGATAATCAATTTAGTAGAGAGAAAGGGTTAATTTGGGTTTATAATTTTGGAGGGTGTGGTCCATAGTTGATTGCTCAAATTGCTTTGGACTATGACAAGTCATGTCCTTGGTAGAAGCATATGGTGGAGTGAAATTGCTCACCTTCTGGCTGCAGAGCAGAGGCAAAGAGGGAGAAACCGGGGTGGGGGGGGTGGGCGTATGATCCACTTCAAGGCCTCTCAATGCTCTAAATACCTCCCACTAGGCTCTACTTCTCCAGGGTTGGATCCTCTAATGGTGTCACTCTGGCAACCAAGCTTTTGACACAGAGGCCTTTGGGGGACGGTTAGGTCCAAACTCTCCACGCTTGACACCTTCTCTCCCCCACCAGCCAAGTCATGCCCATTCCGGGAACCTTCCCTTGAGTGCTTCAAGCCCTGCTAACGTCATTTCATTGTGGAGAGAGAATGGTGCTCTCCCGGCTAGAAGGTGGGGCAGCTTTCTGTACAGTGGTGTCTTTTTCTGGGCTTCTCTGATGCAGGAAATCTTACCTCAGAGTGAGGTGGTGGCGAGATTTTTAAAACACTGGTCATGGAGTAGACACCTGGTAAACATATGCTCCTATGTTTCTAAAATATGTCTTATCCCAGAAAGAGAGTTAAAAATGGGTTTTTATTTTTCTAGATTGTCCCCTTCATTCTTTTCCGCGCGCAGTTCTTGTCTTTCCCATCTGGACTTTTCACCTAAGTTCCTCCTGTTGGGAAGGGGAAGTGAGCTAATTATATTATAATCAGAAAAAAAAATTTTTTTTAAATGAAAAGACGTCCCTCCTGTTGTAAGACTTTTGTCCTCTCACCGTGAACAATGGGGCCACGTTTGTTTGTTCGCATTGTGCAGTCTTCCGTGCCCACAGTTCAGCCTTCCACGGTGGCTCTCGGCTCTGTCGTCTGCACAGGGTCTTCCATAGGTGAAAAGCTCCATCAGTTGTTATTACTTCAACCACCAAGACCTTCCCTCCCCCCCCCCCTCTGGGATTCTTCTAGGGAAGAGGCTGGAAAAGCAAAAGAAACGAGGCTTGGTGGAAGAGAGTGCGGTCTGGTCTCTGTCCTGACTCATTTGTAAAAAAAAACAATACTCACCTTGTACCTGAAATCCTCTGCCAGGAATCTTTTCCCTCAGCGCTGTGGGCACAGGGCTGCCAGCCTCAGCCTCACTGTTATGCAGGTTCACCCTTGGGTCTGCCTCAGGCCCACCATGATTCTTAACCTCAGAATTTTACTCAGTCTATAAAAAATGTTTCCTTTTATTGGCAGGTGAAGCCTGGAACAAGACTTTAAGGCTTTCTGTCCTCCATGCTGCTCACTAGAAAAGAAGCCCTGAACTGTAAGTAACTTTGGTTGGCATTTCCCATATTGACCCCATAAGGTTATGGGTTCAGGACCAGCCCTAAACCGGATTTTAACTGCTGCACATCGAAGAAGAGACACGGTGAACAATGAACTAGTCAGAATGTAAAATACAGCGGGGCTGTAATTAGGTTAGGGCTGAATGTGATAAAGAGGCACTGTAATATGACACACTATTTAATTAGACTGTATTGATTGGACATAAAGGTGGAGCTGATATGTTACATGTGTCATGAGTGCCAGGGAAGGGAAGCTCTTGGGTTTGCAAGGCTAACCTGATCCACAGCCGTTTTGGTGTGCAGTTTCAGCAAGCTTGCAGGGAAAGGAAGAGTGGATGACTTCAGGCTCCAATCTGGGCCATGTTTGTACCCTGTGCTTTTCTTCTCTGTTTGGTTATTTCTGGGGATGTAAGCAGAAGGGAAAAGGAAATACCGCTGCGCACTCCCTTCCTTCAGCACTGTAATGGCTCGCCTCCTCTGAGGCGGAAGGGCTCGTCGCTGGCCCACCACACCTGGCATCTGACCACCTGTAGGACCTAGCCAAAGGTCAGGCTCCTCTGCCCAGCATTTCTTTCTAACTCCAGCTCCATGTGACCTCTCCCTTCTGGGATTCTGCAGCACTGGGACTCTGCCTACCCCTCTGGCTTGTGCCCACTCTAGCAGCAGGGCATGAGCTCCAAGCGGGCAGGTCTGGGACTCACCTTCTTCCTAGTTGTCAGTGTTAGCCGGTGACCGGGTTACCCTGGACCAGCAACGTAAAGACTTCCCTTTGCTTCAGGGGCTACCTGAGGCGGAGCAACTACCGCTGCGACTTTGATAGTACATTGGCTTTCAACCAGTCCACGGAATTATAAATGATTAACCGTTATCAGTGCACATCTTCACCTCTGTGTAAAAATAGATTGACTGTAATGAGTGTTTGAATAAATCATAACAATGGCCGCCTTGCGATCGGCTAACATCCTGCCGATGGCTGCCCAGTGAGTGAGCAGGGCGCCGGCCCTCTGCCTAATGGCCTGCAATTCAGTGCTGGTTGCCTGAGTGAGTGATTGACGGGCCTCCGCTCCCAGGGCACCCCCTCTCTCAGGCCCTGGCTCTCGAATCCCCAAGCTGAAGGGGCACCCTTCAGGCCCTACCCTAGAGGAAGGATGCCCTTCTCCCTCCTGTTCCAGGAAAGCCTTCTTAGAACTGAGGATAAAGGCTTAGGTGGGGGTCCTGGGAGCTGGAGTAGAGGCTAATGACCTCTGTGAGAATTGATGTCTCCCAGTACCAGAGGTTACTGGGACCTCATAAGTCAAGACAAGTATAAGGAGCAAGCTGAGCGTGAACTTTAATGAGAGCTAAGAGTGGGAGAGAAATTAGCCTGTATCTTCCCTCCCCATTGTTGATGGGAATCTGACATTCAGAACCCTGCGCCACCCAAACCCAGGGAAAGCTCCCTCAAAGGGACACTCTTGGACCTAGAGTGAGGACCTAAGAACAGGCCCAGGGCTCTCTCTGATGGGCAGGAGTCAACGGTTTTTCCGGTAGCAGTTGCCAAAGCCACCTCGAGTGCGAGGACCCTGCCCTTTTAGAGAGGGAGGCAGAAGTGGAGAAGACAGCCGACTCAGAGTAGCAGGGACAAGACAAGGAGGAGGAAAAGAGACAGAAAGTCTGACATTTCAGAGGGAATTCAGGGGACTCAATGATGGGTGGCTTTGCATGGAAATAATGGAAATGGTGCTGAGTATGCTGGAAACAACAGATAGTGGAGTTCAATTCTAGTGTTGTCTTATTAGGCTGTGTGACAAACTGACTCCCCCTCTTGTGCCCCCCGCCAAGAGCTGAATATTTACTCTGCTCATATACTTCGTGAGTCAGGAATTTATACAGGACGTTGTGAGGGCAGCTAGTCTCTGTCTACTGGGTTTGTGCAGGATTTCAGTTCAGGCAACTAAAAGCTAGGTGGTGAAAATCACCACCGGCTTTCTCTGTACAAATTCTGGGCTTTGATTCTCGCTCTTGACTGAGACCTGTAAGTCAGACTTCCATGGCCTTTCCATGTGGTCTGGTCTTCCCTACAATATGGCTGCCAGATTTCAAGGTGAAGCAGCCTGAGGTAGAGCAAAAGCCAGGAGGAAGCTTTGGTGCCTTTCATGGCCTGTTCCATAAAGTCAGGTAGCCTACCTGTACCTCATCTGTTCGTCAGAACAGGTCCAAAGGTTCACAATCCTCACTGCCTCTCAGCAGTATCAATATCCCATTAAAAGAAGAACAAGTGTGGTGTGCTGTGTGTATGTGTGTCATGTGTGTGCGCACGCACACACACATGACACACATGCACACATGTTTTTAAAATCATCCCTTCTTATTTACAAGGGACGGCTTTGGACCCTTTGCAAAGCCCAAAATCTGAAGATGTAGATGCAGATGCTGTCAGACATAGTATTTACAAAGAGCCTCTGCGCCATCTCCCACATACTTGAAATCGTCTCTAGGTTATTTATAAGACAAAACACAATGCAAATTCTGTATAAGTAGTTGCTAATAATGTTTAAGAATAATAGGAAATGAAAATGCCTGCACTTGTTCATTACAGATACTTTGTTTATCAAATATTTCCTATCTGTGATCAATTGAATCTGCAATATGACCTACAGATATGGAAGCCATCGAATGCTGTTGCACTCATCTTTGGGAACCACAATCTACTGGAAGTGCTATTGCCCTGGTCCAACTGTCTTACCTATTTTCTCAGAACAATTGAAATTGACCCTTTCCTGGGGGTGGGGGGGGGATGATGGTTCTTTATGGCCTGGAGAATGATCCATGATAGCTGTCCTTTCAGTTTTGAATGAGTGAGTTTATTAAGTAGATAGCAAACAAAAGATAAAAGAATAAACAGTGAGTAGCAATAGAAGCAGCAGAACGGCTAGCAAAAAATATCATCAAGTCAGGTGGCAATTGGAATATCCCAACTGAGAGCACAAACAAAAGGTAATATCATCAAATCAGGCCTTACAGACATCTAGCAGAAACTGACCGGGGAAGACCCATTGAGGCAGCCAGCTGGAGCTCACAACTGAGAGAGTCCTATACAGAACGAAGGGTCCCCTTCAAGTAAAAGGACAAAAAACAGCGGAAGTGTGACATCATAAAACCAGTTACTTACAGCCATCCAGAAGAAACCAACTGGGGAAGTTGAGGCAGTCAGCTGGGGTCCCCAATTGCACTTTCCATCCGTGGTTTAACTTTCCGAGGTTGAATTTCTGGCCCCCTGTTCCCACTGGAGGCAATTTTACTTTATGGGGTAAACAATAGTCACTTCCAGTTGGAAATGCTTTACTTTCAAGCTCTTCTCAAGGGCACGATGATTTTGTTTAACGCCCTTAGCTGCTTACTGCTCTTCTTCCTCCCTGTCGCAGAACAGGAAGACCAGCCTGGCTCAGGACAGGGACTTTAGAGGACATAAGCATGCTTAGATCTGAAATGGGCTGAGGGGAAACCTTACTTCCAGAGTCAGCATCTCTGAGAGCTTCGAACAACACGTGACGACTTACCAGCATAACATGTGTTACATCCTAAAAAGAAACCTTAGCCTTGGGGGCCCCTCAAAGCCAAGTTCAGCCTCTTTCCAGGAAGAGTGTGGGAGAACTAGGAGGTCCTATGCCGGGAGAAACCATGACATTGTGGTCCATACCTGGGCGAATGGGTCCAGTTTATAACCCACAGCTTGGCATCTCAGGTCTAGAGAAGTCTAGACCTGTAAACAAGGACTCTGCGAGCCTAGACCATTTTCCTTACGTCAAGGCTTCCCACTTCTCTGTTGTCATGGCCATCAAAGCTGGGGTAGGCTCTAGGCAAAGTTCTGTGCTTAAGAAACTACAAGGAACTTGATGGGTTGGGGAAATCTGCACAGAAACTTCTCCCTGGTTTCTCTACGTCCTCTGCTGGTCTCCTTTCTCTCTGTCATATACTCTGTTCTGGGAGCCTGCTCTTTCCCATGCCTGATAAAGATGCTGCTAAATTTTGAAGGAAATCTGGGTGCTCTGGCTGCTTAATTGTGGCTTAAGGAATAAAAACGAATCCCAAGTCATCTGAGAGTAGAAACAACGCCAGCCCATCTCACTAGGGCTGGCGCTTAGGAATGGCGAGTGACAGGTGCAAAGCGAAAGGAAGGGTACTTAGTCTCCTTCTTGATGAAAGGTACCCGGGTTTGGCTTTCTTCCCCGTGAAGTCAAATTTAATATTTGTAAGTAATGCTTGCTGAGTGTTTGCTGGGCACTACGCTGAGCCCCTGGGGTGCATTTTCTCACTGCACCCTACATGAAGGCAGTCTATTATTAGCTCTGCATGTACAAAGAGGAAAAGGCCCAGAGGACAAGGGAAGTGCCATAGGAAGGAAGTCGGTGGAACAGTTGAAATTCAACCTAGAGCGTTCTATTACAGAGGCTTAAAATACTTAGTCAGTATATATTGTATGCATGTATAGACAATCACTGAACCCCTTTTAATATGTATAATTATTATGTTAACAAAATCTAATAATAAAATGTAATTTAAAAGGCCAGCCTGAGCTACAGAGCCAGTTCCAGGACAGCCAGCAATATGCAGAGAAACTCTGTCTCAGAACCTCTCACTCCCCACAAAAAAGAAAGAGCCTCAGTGTGCTCTCCTTCTAACAAGAAAATGTCTGATGACACCATCCTCAGTGTCACCTTCAGTACTCAGGTTCTAAGTGCAGAGTTTGGGAACCTGCTTGCCTATAGTTAAAGTGGGCCTACTTACGAAGGTGGTCTGGCATAAAGGTATGAAATAATTTCCTTTTTTTTTTTTTTCTTTTTCATGAAATTTAGGTCAGGATCCCTGGTAAATTTAGGCAGTTCAAGGAGTCACATTGTATCCACTTCTTAGGACCACTGTAGGGAAAACCAGCTGTGAATAGTCATTCCTGGCACAGAGTACTCAACTGTGATTTTGCCATTCATTTACCCAGTAATTAAAATAATAATAATAATAATAATAATAATAATAATAAATAAAAAGAATAGAAAAAAAAAACCGAAGCTAGGAAAAAGGATCATTCCTTTCTATTTCCTCAGAGATGGTCAAGAATCTTGCCTTTAACTGTACTTGCCATAAAGTTCACTCATAAACTATTGATATTTTAATAATACACATTAGCATCTTGCCCTTTGACAAATGAATATTGAATGAGCAATAAAGAGGCAAAAGAGTATCCAGGTATACTGCCTCAGAGAAGCTGGAGTGTTGGGTGGCTGTCCGAGGGAATACTGACTTCCAGACCTTGTGACTAGCTTCTCTCTCTGAGCACCCTCAGGGTGGGCTTTTCAGGGAACTCAGACTCCACTCAGAGAGGCCCAGTCAGAGCCAGATTTTTTGCACTTCCTCTTTTTCTTCTCCTGTGCTGGAGAGGAGGGAAGGTTAACAAAGAGCTGAAAGGAATTGATTTTAATCCTTGGCGAAGTCCCTGGCTTGGACCTCCCGTTACTATTGCTTAAAGGTGCAGTCTCACCTTACTGGGTCCTCTAGAAAAATCACAAGTCTGCAGCAAACTGGGCATGGTGGTGCACGCTTTTATTCTCAACCACGGAGGCAGAAGCAGACAAGCCAGAGATGATCACATACAGAGGCCCTTCCTCAAAAAAATAAAATAATAATAATAATAATAATAATAATAATAATAATAAGAAGAAGAAGAAGAAGAAGAAGAGGAAGAAGAAGGAAGAAGAAGAAGAAGAAGAAGAAGAAGAAGAAGAAGAAGAAGAAGAAGAAGAAGAAGAAGAAAGAAGTCTATAGCCAAGACAGAGTGCAACCTACAAGACATCAGACAAAGAGCCTAGAAGGCACAGACCCGCTTCCCCTCTGTGCTAAGCCAGGTGTGTGTGTGTGTGTGTGTGTGTGTGTGTGTGTGTGTGTGTGTGTGTGTGTGTTGAGAGGGATGTTGTGGTGTGGTGGTCAAGTTTGTAAGAGAGAATCCAGTGTCTCGTCCTCTCAGCACCTGCCTCCAGCCCTACTGTATAGCCTCCAGTGTCTTAGGGCCTTCTGCAGGCTGGAGTGCACAGAGAGCAGTGACAGGGGCTCTGCGTAGGTCCAGCTTAATTGGTGTGATTTAATGGCGTTTTGGCAGATTCAGATTTATATGGCTTTCTGAGCTGCAAATCTGCTTTCTAAATGTAGAATTTTTGTGGAGTGGTAAAAAATAATGGCTGTTCTGTGATTCCTGCCTCCCAAGTTAGGAGATTGCAATTTACATTATGCAAATAGACATTATGCAATCAAGGCACTTTAGCGGGAATCTGGCAGCAGAGAGGCCGCTGATGAGATGCCGAGGTCTGCAGCCCTAACCGGAGGGGCCCTGGGAAGAGCAGAGATGAAGTGGAGAGGAGATGGGTTAGGCAGGCAGGGGGAGGAGGCGGTTCCCCAGGTCCGCGGAGGCAGCGTGGAGCCTGCCCGGAGATGAACGCAACTCGGGAGCTGCCAAAGCGACTCTCTCAATTAATGGCTTTGTTTAATCATACCCCCTGTCCAGAAGAGTATTGTCTTACGGATAATTTCGTTTGCCTAACGAGATTTTGCTAATTAAATCTCCTTTCAGTTGGTGTGACTGTGCCTGCAGGAGAAGGGGCTATTTGGAGTCTTCTCCATAAACCTTTTTGGAGAGGGGCTTAGAAAGAGAGTTTGGGGGAGGGGCAAGGAAACGACTAGAAGGGAAGGAGACCGTGTCCTGCTGGGATCAGCTCTGAGCAGGGTTTGGAAACTCCTACCCCTACACTTTCCCTTGCCGGCAGAAATGCAGTCGCTCACAAATGTCACCCAGCGGAATGGCCTTGCTCTTCTGTCTTCCGCCACCTCTTCTGACATCTTCACTAGTATAATAGCCACTCTCGACATCTTCCCAAATCCTCAGGGAGAACTGTGCACCTCCGAGGGAGGTCTCCAAGGACTTTCTAGTGTCGTTCCTGGCAGATGCTGGCCTGGGCTGGTTGTGGGACCTCTCCTGTTGCCTTCAGTTAAGTCAGCCAGTCTGTCTCTTCAGAAAGAAAAAAAAAGTGCCCCTAAATCGGCCATTTCTCCAGGGATAATGAATTATATCAATCGAAGAGGAGACCTCCTTGTCAGATTCACTTATCATCAGAGCTGGTGAAGGAGAGGCTGTGTGTAGAGGAGGCCAGCACTGTGTCCCGTGCACAATTAGTACTGTATATATAGCCGCCGCCCTTATCTGGTAGTTTGCCTTCCCAGTTTGGGTTCTCTGCTGTCACGCACTAGCCAAAAATATTGCATGGATGATTCCCCAAAGTAAACCCTTCTTATGTTTTGAATGACTTTTATTGTAAAATGTGGTAATAATCTGTAATAAAATTATAACATTCTATATTTAGCTATTGTTAATAGCTTGCTTAATTTATAAATTATAAAATATCATGCATGTATATGTAGAACACACAGAGACATATAGAGAGAGAGAGAGAAAGAAAGAGGAAGAATGTGTGTGTGTGTGTGTGTGTGTGTGTGTGTGTGTGTGTGTGTGTGTGTGTGTATTACCTTCTATGGCTTTAGATATCCACGGAGAGTCTTGGAATCCGTTTCCTGTAGGTATGGTAGGGCTATTGTATGTGACCATGTGACATGGCCTGTGCCGCACCACTCCTAGTGGTTTTTTCACTAATCACTGCCGGAGGATCAGCTACCTTAGCCTGGCTGACCGTAGGATAGAAGCTTCAGTCACTGCTGTTCCAGCTTCTTCTCCCACCTGCTCCCCCCTCCCCCTGCCTTCTGCCCCTCCCGCCTGTTCACAGACTCTCAGGCATGGCACATACTCCTGTCACTGAGGTCCCAAGTGGCCAACCCCATGCAGTTCCTCCCAGTGCTCTGTGCTTTTCTGCCTGGCTGCTTTGGCACTTGCTGCTTCTCTGGGTGGAATTCCCTCATCTCAGGCTGGCCCTGCTCCTCCTGTGTCTGTTCCTCCTCCCTGGCTGCCTCCTCTGGGTCTTGCCTGCTCTCCTTTCCCTGTAGGCAACAGCAGGACCTCACACACATTACTCACATTAAGGACTAAATCTCATGCTCCCTTAACTACAGCTGTGCCCGGCTGGCGCAGCAAGGTGAGTTGGAAGGAGGATTGTGGGGTGATGGAGGAGTGAACCTCAGCAGCAGGAAAAGGATGATGGGGGATCACAGGGCTTATTTCTGAGGCCATGCAGGGTCACCTGGCCCTCATCACCTTTATTTCACAGGTTTAAAAAAAAAATTGGTGCTTTCTTCTGTGTCCTCCGAGCACTGGCCCTTGTGCTGCAGGTGCCACCACTTCATTTCACACAGGTTCACATGAGCCCTGTAATGTGTGGATTACTTCAGCTGAGTGAACTGCGGCTCCTCTGTCCTCAGTAGAGGGCACGGCCCATGATGACCCCAGCAGGAGCCAATCTGTAAGGGGGCGGTGAAGGTTCCTGTACTTTCACCTCCTCACCTCCTCATCTCCTCACTCCACCTGCCCATCACCCACTCACTCATCCACCCTGCCTAACTCAACAGCACCTTGGATGTATGTTCGCTTCCATTCCCAAGACCTCTAGAGCTCAGACACGTGTCGGCTGCCTCCTATGCTTATGGGCTCTGTGTGTGCTGGTGCTACTGAAAGCACAGGACCCGATGATGACCTTGTCTGATGCTCTGGACTGTTTTGGACTATTGCCCAACCAGGAGTGGCACTATCAGTAGTAAAAGTCTGTTCCATGCTAGGTAGGCTTAGCCCAGAAAAACTGCCTTAGATCTTCATGTGTGGTGTGTATGAATGTGTGTGTGTGTGTGAGGATGTGTATGTGTGTTTTGTGCTGGTTTTAGTTTCTGGCTGCTGGTGTTTGTTGTCTTTGGCTTCATAGATCTTGGGGGCATGGTGTGTGTGTGTGTGTGTTTGTCTTCATCCTGGTTTGTACTTAGCTGAACTTCCTGACCATGCCTAGGTCTTTGTCTATACAGAGGAGGTACTCAACAAGCAGTGGGCAATGTGCCAGTGAAGCTCGGCACCCGTGTGCACTTAAGTGTCAGTTAGGCTTGGGTTTGAATCCTCCTTCTTGTTGCGTACTTAGCTGGGGTCCTGAGATCTGAATTTCTCATCTAGAGAACAAGAATAATCAAACTTCTCATTCCGTCTTTCTGGAAGGCTGTGTGGAGGGATTTGAGAGACACATGAAAATGTTTTATAAACTATAAAGCACTGCAGAAGTATAAGACGTTATTATAATGGTTATTACACTTGGAGTGATCATTGTGTTTGAAAATTAGGGATTCTGTTTTCGGGAATATAAAATCATCCAAGCCTGGTTTGAACTCTGAGGCTCACAGAGCAAGGATTAGAACTGATGGTAGATTTACCTGACTGCTGCAGCTTTCTCGGGCGGGCCGAGGCCTCGCTCAGAGACCTCTGCCGTCTCTCCTTCAGTTGTCTGTCACTAAGGTGAGAGGAGGCTGGGGAGACATCCCATCTTCACTAAGCACCTGCCCCTTAAGTGAGTTCAAGGCCGTTTTAATATTTTCTCCGGAGTGTCTGCCATTGCTTCTGTGTCTCAGCACCATTCTCTCTGCCAGGAAGGAGTGTCTTCCCATTTCCCTCACTGGTCTTTGTATGTGTTCATGAGTCTGTGAGCACACATGCACATGTATACATACATATGTCGAAGATAGAAGTTGATATTATCTTCCTCAGGCGCTTCTACACTTTATTTCTTGGGACAAGGTCGCTCACTGAACCTGGAGCTCCTGGATTGGCTAGACTGCCTGCCCATCAAGCTCTAGGGATCCTCCCACCTCCATTTCTCCAGTGCACATGCAACTAACTACCTTAGCTTTTTATATGGATTATTGTGATTCCAACTTGGGTCTTTAAGAATTCAGGATGTTATGCATGTAAGGCAAGCACGTTACTGAGTGACCTCTCTTTCTCTCCACTGGTCTTCTGACCCCCCCCCCCGCCACACCCCCCTACCCCTTCGTGCCCAACTGCTGGCCCTTTTCTGGCTCCCAAGTTACCAGGTATATCCACATCCCTAAAGCACTTTTCACAGTGTACCCGGGTCTGTTCATGTCTGCCTTCCGTGCCACACAATGCACATTAAGTCAAATCCTATTCAGGTGAATAATGGTGCCTCAGCTAGCTGGGTAGAGGCCTCCAGCTTGTAGGTGTGGTCTGTAGATGGGGAGCATCTGTCTGTTGCTGACCCCTACAGGTAAGCAGGTGCCCGCCTGTGAAGGCAGATGCTGCCTACCTTATCGCCAGCCCTTCCAGAGTCTGTCTCTTAGCAGGGTGGGTCCCAGGTGGCGGAGGATCTGCTGGTGGCTCTCCCACGGACCTTGTTCCCTTGTCTTCTCTTTGGTTCAAGGCTTCTTGTCTTCCCCACGCTCTGGGCCTCTCCCCCAGACCCTCCTACTCCCAGCCCCAGGCAGCCTCTCCAAAGTGCCAGGGGGCTGGGAGGTTTTTCATTACCAAATGCACTGAACCTATTTGTGAGTGTTTTGCAAAGTGTTTAATCCAAGGTGTTCCCTCAATTAAATTAGTGCAAACATCTGTGTCCCACATCCACCTCCATTTGCATTCTGTGCCATTTATTACAGCAGGAAATTGGAAGGCACCTTAGGAATACTTAGGACTGAATTAGGCTGGGCTGGGGAAGGCATCAGGGGGAGGGCCCCCATGCCTGTGAGGTTGGCCCAAAAGGCAGATCCCTCTCCAGGCTGGGACTCACCGGGAGCCAAGACACCTTCTGATGCAGGAGATCCTGTCTTCTGTGGAGATGACCTGGTTTCCTGGGGCAGAGTGGTTGAGTTTAATTAATGCCCCTGGTCCCTACCTAAGGCCAGATGCTTGCAGAGGCAGGGAGGGCTCATTGCTGTCACTTTTAATTTTAAACCTAATTTTTTTTATTAAAAAAAAAATCTATATAGAGTGGGCTGAGTGGTTCTCAATGACCTGGGTTCGATTCCCAGCACCCACCTAGAGGCTCACCACTCCCTCAGGCACCAGACGTGCAGGAGGTGCACAGGCATACAGGTAAAGTACTCATGAATAGATAAATCTAAAAACAGGTCACCCAGCTGGGTCTCCTCTGGGGACCCCTTCCCTGCTGGAAGGTGGAGTGTTCTATCATAAAACTGCTTAGCCTTGATGACACTGCCTTCTACCATGTGAATCCCATCACTGTCAAGTACGTCAGGTGCATTAGGAGTTCTGCTTTCATTTTACTCTAGGAGGAGTGGCAGAATTGTCTGTACCATGACAGACCCTGAAAGCCCAGTGTCGTAACTTTCCCATCAGCCTCAGAAGGGGCAGCCATATGTCGATGGGACCAAGGCTAGAAAGTGGATAGAAAGTGGAGCAAGAACTTATGCCTGACAGGTTCCGTGACTCCAAAAGCTGTTTTCCACTGCTCTTAGGATGTCTCTCTCAAATGAAGTTGTTGAAATTGGCTTTGAACTGAGATACCTGCTATTTCTCCTAACTCCTTGACCTACCTACCTGGCTTGGCTGTATTGAGACCTCATCCGCTCTTAAGATGGCTTAACCTAGGACTTCCCAAGGACCTTTGAGGACAGAGGGAACCCTGGGTGTTAGGACAGAAAGGGGGAGAGAGAGGGACGGAGGGAGGGAGGGAGGGAGGCAGAGAGAGTGCATCTGGGGACAAGCAGAGGCTTATGGGTCTCTTAAGAGAGCTTAGAAGTCACTGAATTTCTCATCACAAAGTGGGGAAACTGAGGATTAGAAGAGGCAGTCTCTTGGCTAAAATGCGAAGGAAAAGGATCAAACTGTAACCCAGGGCTCCTAGGTCCCAAGAAGGGCACAATGCCAGGGTCTGGGAGGCCTGAGGCAGGGTGGCAGGGTGGCAGAAAGCAGCGTGGGTGCTGCCTGTCAAGATGCACGTGTAAAATCAGGCTGGAGCCAGGAACTAGTGTCCACTACAGGAATCCCTGTAGCCTCATTGAGAAAAGAGCCTTCTTAGCTACCCTTGACATGGAACCTTCCAGGGCCCAGGGAACAGCTACCGTTTTTGTCCTGGTCCCTGAAGGGAGGGGAGAGGGGATGTGAGGGTTCATCTACAGACCTTTAGGGGTGGCAGAACAGCCAAAGGTGTGCTATGTACTAGTCCTAGTGCCTCAGCCTAGGTCAGCCACTTCCTAAGAGCACCTAACACCTTCGCCTCCCCCAGGCTGCCCTGCCATCAGAGGGAGAGAAGGTGCAGTGCAGGAGCAATGTGTCCCAGATTAAAATGCTGCTCCCCCTCTTATCAGACAGAGCATTGTTTTAGCCGTGGATTCCTGATTGATTAAAGAGGGATGATAATCTCAGAAAGGCAAACTTGACTCTGGTTAGAGGTTCAGGAAGTCTTTCCACCGTCTCTTCCACCACCCCTCTTACATGGGGCCTCAGTCACGGGAACTGGTAGTGTGCGGAGGTGAGGGTGGCCACGTGCTTCATCTCCCCCATCCCTTTCCTCTTCTCGCTCCTCCTTCTCATCAAAACCCTTTCATGAATGCACCTCAGCAATGTGGCATTGCCTGGGGCCTTATCAGAATGAGTTACTTATCCAAGCTCTCACTGCAAGAAATAGTGGCCTCCAATCACAACCTATTCACTAAGCATTGGCTGTGTGGAGTTCTCAGCTCTAGGTCCAGTGGGTCACCCTGAGAATGGCCACAGACCCCTCTTATCTCCTCCCAGAAACCAACAGTCTTTTCTTTCTTTACAATTGCCAGATCCCAGAGGGCTTGGGCCGTCTGTGCCTCTTTCAGACAGTCTGCTCGGACATAAAGGCAATGCCTACAAATGTTCTCCATCCCTTCCTTTGACTGGCAAGAACTCAGGTTCTTTGGGATGAGGGTCCAGTACACACTGGGCATCATTCTATGACATCATCACAATGAACTCCAATTACGTCTTTCCCAGCAATGCCTCAGCTGCTCTCCAGTAGACGAGAATACTCGCACCTTATCAAAAGGCCCTCTCGCATTATGTTCGAACCAGGGCATGCTTGTTTTGTTGGGCAACTACTACTTGCTTCTACTAGTGAACCAGATGAGAGGCTGTCAGAGACACTCCCAGATCTCTAGTTTTCAGAGTGTTGGCTCAGAGAGCCTTTCCTAGCCTCTTTTGTTTGCTCCTTTGTAAGTATTTGCTCTTTCCTGCCCAGCCTCAGAATATAGGATCTCCAGATGGATGCAGGCTAGGCACAGATGACTGGCCCACTGAATGTAGTATCCCTTTATCTTTCCCAGAAGTCTTTCTTTTCTTCCACATGGCCAAAGCCCACTTGCTCATCTTCCTAATCCTGGTGCCATTTCTTCCAGAGAGTTTTAGATTCTTCTGGGGGAAAGGCCACTATTCACGTCCTAGTCCCTGGCTTCACCTCCTGATGAGCCAGTGTAGCTGCATCCCAGATAGCTTGTGCTGTCCTTTCACAGGGAGGGCCCATGGCCGGTGGCTGATGCAGCTACCCCTTGTTCCACTTAGCATGGCTTCTGGCACATTCTGATTGGTGATACCTGTTTACCTAATGGAAGAATAAACAAGACCACGACTCCTGGTTGTTCTTAGAGGGAGGCACCCAGGTTCTTTTCTCATCCTTGGCTTTGAGCCTTCCGCTCCAAGGTTCTGATGAACGCAAAGGCATGTTTGGTCCCAGGGATGAAAGCCAGATATTATAGCCCACAGAAGAAAAGTGTTAAATTCTGCTCGGTATTTGAAGCAGACTAGAACAACTTTTGTGAATGTATTCCAGAATTCACATCAAATATTGGCAATGTGTTTGATGTGCATGTGTGTATACACCCATGTACATAGCTATGTGTATGTTTAGTTGTGTATATCTTGAGACTATATTAAACATTTACTAATAAAGGATAGTAATGCTGGAGGACCGTAGACTTGGGCCCGTGGACCACTGCTTAGAAGAGGAGACCAACACTAGTGCCTTTTAATCTGGCCTTATCTCATGCCTAAAACCTTACAACCTGTTTGTTTGTTTGTCTATTTGTTTTTATTTATTTGTTTATGAGGTCTCCCTATACAGCCCTGACTGTCCTGGAACCCACTATTGATTGATTGATTGATTGATTGATTGATTGACAAGGTCTCCCTATATAGTCCTGGCTGGCCTGGAGTTCACCATGTGACCAGGCTGGCCTGAGACTCACAAAAATCTCACTGCCTCTGCCTCCCAAGTACTAGGATTAAAGGTGTCTGCCACCATGCGTGGCTTACAACCTGAATCTTGCAAGACCCTTAAGGAAAGGAAATTGGGGCTGGGGGATCCTCCTCTACAGTGTCTGGCACATGGCAGGCACTCATAGATATGTGTGGCTGGAGCAGTATTGATTTGAATTGATTATGACTATTAGACAATCCTTGGAAGCTTTAAAATTTGATATTAATCTGATCTTCTATTGTTTATTTGCAAACAGTGTATTTGTGAATTAGTAGGGAACCATCATGCGATATAAATAAACAATGAGATGAACTTTCATTGTCACTATCTCTGGGAACCCTCACAGGATCACAGATTTAAGATCTTTGATCTCACATTTTACTTGTATTTCTTCTTCTTCTTCTTCTTCTTCTTCTTCTTCTTCTTCTTCTTCTTCTTCTTCTTCTAAAATCAAAGAAGACATTTTCCTAATGTAAAATTTCAAAAAAATATTCAGAAACCAGAATGTGCTGAGTCAGCCCCACTTGGCCCTCCCCTGTTTGGCCAGACTCAGGCAGGCAAATGCTAAGAGGCTCAGTCTTTTAGGAAGAGCCAGGCTTCTCTGAAAAAAAAAATGCCAGCATGTGGTAGGAGCTGCACTGGGCCCCCACTGGACAGAACTGCCCCAGCGTTGCCACCCCAACAAGCTGGAGAATTGGCACTCCCTGAAGGAAGGAGAGAGGGGTTGGGAAGGTTGTCAGTAGTAAATAGGCTGAGTTGCTAAGCTTAACTTCTGGGCTCCTGTGTTGCAATTTCAGACACATCCGGTGAGAAGCTGGGAGGAACACAGGATGACACAGAGTCAGATGTGTGTCGAGATGAGCAAACTGAGGCCCAGAAAGCCAGCAGCTCATACCTGCGGTTGCACCACCAAAAACCAGTAGTGGCAGGGTCAAGCTCAGGCCTGCGTTCCCTTTGCCTCTTCTCAGTGGGTTGAAGTTCCTTAGCTGTGCCAGCCTTTTGTGTGTACCCAGATTTCTGTGTCTAGGAGAAGTGCATGCTGAACCCTGGGCTGAAGGCAACTTCTGTGTCCCTCAACAGTTTCCCAGAAGGGCCAGTGGCCTGCAGCCCCTCAAAACATGGCTGATGACATGTGACTTCTTCCTTCCTGTACAAGTTGAGCACTTGCCACCCTGCTGTCTGTTTTTCCTTGCTAAGGTTCAGTTCTAATTATGTTGATTTTCTTCATCCCACCCCCTCCTGGAAGCTTATTAGGTTGAATATTTTTATTTATTATCATTTCGCCCAACTCCTGCCAGCATTTCCAATTACTCTCCCCGCTTCCTTGTAATTGTCTTTCTGTAATGGCTCTGAAACAATTGCGCTAAATGAGGTGTCTCCTGCAAGATGAGAGTCTCACTTCATTAAAGGCTAATGTATTCTCAGCTCCCGCTCTGTGGGGCTAGCTTGGAAGGAAGACATTTAAACAGCTTCTCTTATTTTATAGGGAGCAACTTTTCCGCAAAGAAGTATGTCTGTGGGGTATATGTATATGTGTGTGTGTGTGTGTGCGTTGCCTGGATTTTAATTTAAAGAAAGTTTATGAAATAGTGGAAGTCCCCTTCTTGATGAGACTATTGTCAGGTAGCTGCGATTTATGCAGACGCGGTGCTCGGTGAGAGGAAGGGAGGCAGCAAGGGGCTCTCCATGCACACGTACTCTCCGCCTTCCTGGCAGCGCCTACTCCTTTCTCTGTTGCACTCTGCTTGCCGGGTTAACCCCTGGACTTGTTCATTCCCCTCTCCTGCCCCTGACTCTTGTATTGTGCGCCCAGGCTCCACAGTGGGGATGCCCTTCATGTCATGCATTGTTGCCGAATCCAGTGCCCTGACTCAATGATTCATTTATTCATTCCTTCACTTGCTCGTTGTCTATTCATTTGTCCTTTTGTCATTCATTCAGCAGAAGCCTATCGCCTGCTCTGTTCGAGCTTCCTTCAGCAGGGGCGCTGTCCTCTTGAAGAAATAGAGACAGATGATTGGTAAGCAGACACCTCTGGTACAATATGGTCAGAGCTGTAATCAGGCCCGGGCAGACACTCTGTGAGCAGCCAGCAGGGCACCTTAAAAAAAATCTCAGGGGATCCAAGGAGGCTTCTAGAGGCAAAGTGGTCTGGTCTGATACCCGGAGGATGAGGACTTAGCCAAGTGGCAAATGGTGGGTGGAATAACTCCAGGCAGAGAGAACTTTATGAGTTAAGTCCTGGTTGCCAGAGATAGCCTGGCAGGTGAGGAGAAATGTACAAATTTCCATCTGGCAGGCACATTGTGGGACAAAGGCTGTGGTGAGAGGTGAAGCTAAACGCCAAGAAGGGTCTTGAAAGCTATATTCCCTAGAGACCGGTTGTGGGACACTGAAGAGCTCTAAGCAGGGGATTAATTGGCCAGCTTTGTGTTTTGGAAAGGTTGCTACTATTTCAGTATGGACAGCGGATTGGAGAAAGGCAAACACAGAGGTCAGAAGATCTTGTAGGCAGCTGTTGCAAGACACCGTAAGGCTCTGCAGTAGGGACAAGCAGGGTGTGACTCACAGCAAAGTCCATGCAGTCCTCAGGTTGTGGGACACTAGGCTCAAATTCTAGCAGATGCTGGCACCTCGGTTACTGTCATCAGAAGCAGCTGAGCACTCTTGCTTGCTTGAAGGGCCTAAGGATTGCATGTGAGCATTTGCTCACTCCTTCCTTAAAGGTATCCTAGGTTGTTAGCCTGGAGAATCTTTCAAAGCGCCCCTGTGTGTGTTAGATTTTTCACTGCTGTGAGCACCCGGGAAGAATAACCTGAAGTAGGGAAAGGTTTTATTTTGCCTCACGGTTTCAGAGATTTCCGTTCGTGGTTGCCTGGCTCCGTGGTGGTAAGGCAGAGCATTATGGAGGAGAGGACAGGGCCTATGGAAGAGATGCTCATCTCATGGTGCTGGGGAAGCAAACAAGGCTGGTAAGACAGCTCGGTGAGTAAAGACGTTTGCCACCAAGCCCAGCAACTTGAGTTCAATATCCGGCTCTACCTGGCGGAAGGAAGTACCAACTCACACAGGTTGTCTTTGACCTCAGCACACATGCCATGGCATGCACACGCGCTGCTCGCTCCCCACCAAAAAGGAATTGGAATAAAAATTTTCTTTAAAAGTAAACAGAAGAAAGAAGAGACATAATATAGGGACGCACATAACACGGCCCCCAAATACATAGTCTTTGTGATTCATAGTCTTCTAACCAGTCTCTACCTCTATCATATCTCTATAATGCCACCTAATAGATCCATCGATGTGTTAATTTAATGATTAGGTCATCGTTTCCACAATCCAATCTACCTCTTAAAGATTAGATCCGCTAGCTGGGGACCAACCCTTAGTATGTAAGGTTCTAGGGGGACACCTTTCATCCAAATCATAAGGACCCCTGTGCACTGAGCAGATGTCCTATCAGCTCTGACTTCTGCCCCTGGAGCTTGACCTATATGCTAAGACCTTTAGTGTGGCCCCAGGAGCTCCCAAGTCAGATGGCTGCTTCCTCCATTCCTCCAAAGGCAGTTTTTAGTTCAAAGTCAAGAAGGAGTAAAAGGCTCTTCCTGTTCTGTTTGGGTTGGAAGGGTTTAAGTAGAGCCATCGGTATCTGTATGGGACCTTAGATGCTTGCCAGCAACAGGGATGCGGGAGATAATTGTCACAGCAACGCTCTTTCACACATGTCAAGGTAGGCACTTTACCTGCAGTTACACGCATCTCATTTTGTTCTCACATCGGCCCTATCATGTAGATGTTGTTCTAGTGTCTATTATGGAAAGGAGGGCACCAAGGGTGAGAAAGTATAAGCAGACCTCCAGGACACCCATGGTTACATTCCCTGCTCAGAATTAAAAGGAGGAAGGAGTCTGGCTACATGAGAGCCAGCCTGGATACTTTTGTGCCCAAGAGAGATGGCTTGGCTCTGTCCCCACTTACTGGTTCCTCTACTGTCTTCATTTGGACAGATCCTTCCAGGTTCTATGCAAATGCCACTCCCTCCCTCCCTCCTGTAAGACACAGCCAGCATCTCCTTCCTCCCCAGTTCCCAGAATACATATATTGCTCAGTTAGAGTCCTGCAGATTCACTTCTATTTCTTTGCATGTCTGTCACCTCTCCTTTGGATTTTTTCAAGGATGGGATCTTGGCTTCCTCCTTTTTATATCCTGGGCATCCAGCACAGAGGCTGGCACACAGTAGGCTTTCTATGAATAAATAAATGTTGAGCTCTGGGGAACCATAGAGGCCACAGAAAAAGAACCTCAGTTTCTTTTCCTTACAAGGGGGCAACCTCCCAAAATAGGCTCCAGGGTGAACTGCATGCTCCCAGGAGCTTCCTAGCAATAAGAGGGCAGTCACTGGGACCAAAGTCTATGTAGCCTGGAAAGATCTGAGGCTGAGGTAAGTGTTTCTCTCTGGTGGGAAGACCAAGGAAGCAGTGCATTGTCTGGCTGGATGTTAATTCTGATGAGGTGCTTATGTAACACCAGGCTCCCTTGAGCTCTCAGGGACTGAAAAGCACACGCACCAAGGAAACGAACAAATGGAGGTGCACAGCCCTTGTGCCATTAGACAGCTGGAGAGAGGAGGTCTTCACAGCTGATGTCTTGAGCAGAAATCTAGCACTGGTCAACTTCCAAACAGCCTACAGGAATAAAATATATCCTTAAAGATTCCAGCAGAAAAAAGTTAACAATGGTTTCCCATTTCCCCAAACCTCAAACCACACTCTCTGACAGCCACTCTGCCAAGGCTGCTAAGAAAGTCTTCTCCCCAGATGCGTGGAATCACCACTTCAGTAGCTCCCTCCTGTAAGCAGGAATCTTCTGCAGCCCCAAGGCAGCCAACAAGAGCAATTGGGATGGGGGTGGGGGGTGGGGGTGGGGTGGGGGGGACAGGGAGGTGAATGAAAAGAAGTTCTGTCTTCTCCTAGTATCTCTGTGCTGATTTAACCTGGCAAGGATGAAAATTACTCCAGAAAAAAAATTGCAATTGTCCCAAACATGTGCTGACTTGTCTTTCTTGTCACCATTCCTTAAACAATACAGTTTACCAACTATGTTACATAGCATTTATGTTGCAGTAGCTATTATAAACAAACTAGAGATTTTTAAGGATATGGTAACATGTTCACGTTATATATAGTTACTACAAGTCTTTTTATTTATATGAGACTCCACTATCTATAGATTTTAGTGTCTGTAAGGGACCCTGGGACCAATTGTCTAGAAACACCAAGGGACAACTGTATTGTACAAGCATTGAGAGTGGGGAACCTTGGTTTTGAAGCATGGCCACTACTTAAAATAGCTGGGTGACTTTAAGTGACTTCCCCTTGCTGAGCCTGCATTGTCAGTGTTTTTAAGATGAGGTGAGCAGCCAGTTCTGCCCTGCCTGACTCCTGAGCTCGTTGGAAATCTGTATCTTGTACAAAGTAGGGGACCACAATCACAGACCTTGCCTCTCTTAATAATTGGGATATGGAGTCCTCTGTTTGCTCTGGTAAGCTCCTTTTTTCTCCTGCTCCAGAGCTAAATCCTGCCCATCCCTTGCTTCCTCTGACATCGGGAAAATGTCATGAGAATTAAAGAGTCTCAGGGAACTCTTGGTTATAACAAATAAGACTTCTTGAACCCGAGGGAAATGAGAAACCACCCTGCCTATGGCAAAGGAGTGGATAGTTTTGAATAAGAAGTCAGAGGCTCCTGAAATGAAGCCGGGCAGAACGTCACTTTGGAAGCTGAGGATCTAGCTTAGTGACAGAGGACTTGCCTAACAAGCATGGGCCTTGAGTCCCATCCCCACTGCCACAGGGAAAAACAAAATGGCTCATCAACACTGATTGGAGACAGGCCGTGTGGACATCTAAATCCTGAGGATGGAACAGTGAGCAACACAGCTCTATGCTTTTAGAGTTAGTATCTCCCCAGGAAGGAAAGGGACTGTCCCAGGTTCCTAAAAGCCTAGCTTGTGTGGATGAGCCGATACATGCCATGGCTCTTCGTGAGGACTCTAACTGTATATCTAGTACCTTCCCTGGAATACCTCCTTGATCCTATAAACCACCTCATTGGCCCTGAACCTAAACTGTACTCACACCTTGTGACCAGGAACTTGACATGAGTCTAGCCTGTTTCCATTCTAAGAGATGACATTGGTCTAAGAGACCTCACTTTCTTGAGGCCTTGGCTTTTGCTCTGGCATCTTATTTCATTTGACCAATGCTTATGGAAAGCTTGTCACATGCCAGGTCCCAGGATAACATTGGGAAGCCCCTTCCTAGAAAACTTACAATTTTAGTGGTGTGGCGACTAAGTGGAACACTAAGTAGTAGCTTTAAAAAAATGCACCAGACATTTTCAGAAGGAGATATGAAAGATATAAATTCTATACAGTGTGGTATACTAGTGAGGAGGGGGCTGGTCGATTAGAATTGTAAAGTGGGATGTAGGGAACAGGTTTTTGTTTGCATCTGGAAGCTGCCAATATTTCCAGCTCAGCATTCCAAATAAACACCATCAATACTTAGATGGTCCCTGCTCTTTCTCCCCTACCCACAGCTGTAGTAAAGCCTCCTGCCTACTTTCCATCAGTATCCCCTCTATTGGAACCTGGAAATCAGGAGTAAAGGATATACAAACAATAGAATGATGGGTCACTATGGCAACTTGGCTTGCCCAGAAACATGGGAAGGATGAGTCCAGACTGATCGCTCGCACGGCCAGGGTGATGACCCCAGTGCCAAGGAGTCATAGACCTTACTTTATCCCACAGCAGAAGTAACCGCTGTAGACCGATGACGACATCTCTCTTCCTGTGCTAGAAGATTCACCTCTCCCTTCACAGGCAGTATTGCTGGCAGCATTCTTGTCACCTTATGGCACCTCTAGGCTGGTTCTTTTAGAAGTCATTGATTTCCTTTGAACGTGTGACTCTGCCCGCTGCCATCAGAAGTGAATGGGCGGCCTCAGAATCCTAAAATCCTATCTCAGAACAATTAGACCCAGTTTCCACGGCAGCAGTTCAGGGTTCAGCCAGGAGGCTGTCTCAGGCGTCATACGAGCCAAAGTTACTCCAAAGGGTCTGGGTGGAGTTGGATGTAGTAGAGACCTCATGATGCACAGTTCTACCTTTGGGAACTCCTGGGTCTGCCTGGGACCTCGGGAGGTCATCTTAGCAGGACAGCAGCCAGCCAACCACGACAATCTCCCTGTCCCTAGGATTACCTACATACAACACGTAGAGAAGGGCCCTGAGCGGGAGAAAATGTGGGGACGGGCTGGGACGTCACTTTCTTAGAGAGGCCGAGGAGATTCAGAGGAGAGAGTAGCAGTCCCCTGGAGGGAGGCTTTGGGGGCTAGACTTCCGCATCTAGCATCCACTAAATCAGTACTTGTTACTCAGTAGCGCCCCTATCTTCCTCTGAGTGTATTGCCCAATACTGAAGTCCTGTATAGGCCTGTAATTTCTACCAGGTAGCACTGGTTGTGTTTGTGTGAGGGATGGAGTCCCTTCTCAATTTCTTCACAAAAGCATCCTGACATTACCTAAGCCAGTACTGGGCGGAAAAGGCCTGGGCTCCCCAAGCATGTCATTCACCTGGTTTGGGGGGCTGGTGATCACCTCAGCCCTCCCTGCAATGCTCTCATCCTTGTGTCCCTGGTCCTCACAGTTCCCTTTTTGTTCACCAACCTACTGGCTCTGTAGTGCGTGAGTGATGCTTTCTTTGCAGATAGTTGGCCACTTCTTGGTGGCTCTGCAGAACAAGCCTGATGCTCTCCCCTGCCTCAGCTGCTCATATGTCTTAGCCACAATGTTCTTCCAAAAGCAAGGCAGAGGGAAGTTGCCGCCGCCTCTGCTGCCAACATCAAAGCTTCCAGTGTTGCTTTGGTAGAATATGACGAATTGCGTGATAATTAAGTTGCATTTCTGCACATTGTTTACTGTTGCTCTCAACCAATCATTATTCCATAGGGGCTAATCTGTGTAGGATTTTTGGTTTTTTTATTTTTATTTTTTCCTTTTCAGTGCCTCTTTGTACCACATTTTTCATTATGCTTCGGTTACAATTTTAATTTTACTATTATTAAATCTTCCCCAAAGCTGTATTATTCTGTGCCTCTGAGTTGGAATTCCTGATTTAGGGACTGTTTACATCTGGGCCTGTTCACAAACGATCGCTCTTGTTTACCAGAGAATAATACATTAAAACTCAGGGCTGGGAGAATCCCTCTGCCCCTGTCCCACCTGGTTATAGGTTATAGGAAGTGGGGGAGAAGCAAGCCAAGGAGCAGATGGAGTCTGGCACTTCTTGAGACTTTGCTGTTGAAAGAGCATCTTCATAGCTTCTCACGGCCAAACCAGTGGAGGGGCTGTTGCGTGCCGGCCGGGGCTGGGCAGTCTTAGTTTGCACACCCGACAATAGTGCAGTGCTCTGTACTCATCCCGGCAGCAAGCCTCAGCACGGGCTTTGGAATCAGATCACAATTTGAAACCCAACTCCTTCATCTATCAGACCTGTAAAACTGAGCAGTGATATAACCTCTCTCAGCCCCAGTTTCCTTGCTTTAAAAAATGAGAAAGAGGGAGGGGCTCATTATCCTCACCTCTAACTGAGGTGCTGTTGACAGTTGATGGCTTCAGGGATCAGGGGAGGCACTGGTACGTAGATCAAGCTGCAGTAGATGGCTAGGAGAATATGAACAGCATGGTAAGTCATTTAATTAAAAAAATAAAAAAATAAAAATAAAAAGAGGACTACTGTTAAGAGGGGATTAAGAGATTAGGGTGAGGGGAGGAACTAGTAGAAAAATTTGGATGAAGATATCAAAACACATTGTGTGAAATTCTCAAAGAATCAATAAAAATATGTTTGAAAAGAAATGAAGTGAGGATGAGGATGAGGATAAGGATGAGGATACTGGTCCAAGAGCTTGGAAGAGAAGAGACAACATCCACCTTGGGATAGTACCTCACAAAGGTAAGGACTCATTAAAGAGGAGCGGGGGGATTAATCTGTTCCAAATACCTGAGGTAAGATACTTTATTTTAAAAGTGAGTTTGTGGGATTATCAGGCTTCTGGAGATTCAACAGCTAGCTACTGGAACCTCTTCGGCTGTGGCGAGGGCCTCGTGGCAGATGAAATCACAGAAGGGGCGGGGGGCCAGGAATTAAGAGAAGTTCAGATGCTAGGCTTACACTTGATACTGTGGGACTCTGACGCCTAGGTCTTGTCTCCAGTGACCTAGCCACTTCCTATTAGGGTCCACCTCTTAAAAATGCCACCAGCTCTCAGCACCATCACACTTCCAGAACACGAGCCCTTGGGAGACACACTCCACCCATGTCCAGATCACAGCGAGGATGAGACAGTGTTCCTTCCGTCCTCACAATTACCATTTTTCTAATTCTGTCCCTTTGCCCATTTTGCTTCCTCTGCCCCCCACCCCAATCTGGAGCTTGCTTGCTCACTGGCTTTGCATGAGAGCTCTGAGGCCCAGGCCTGCCTCTGGTCCCATCAACAAGCCAAATGGAGTGGAGTAGGAAGCACTTTCCATATGCTTATGACGGCTGATGGGAGGAATTAGTGACCTGCCTTCCCAAAATGACAGACTGATAGGTTCCAGGGCACCTGGTCTTACAGAAAAACCCAGCCCTATTGCAGCCAAAGATGACTGGCCCTGGGATCCCGAGAGCCCAGAACCAGCTGCAGGCCCCCACCATCCAAGCTAGCAGAACCAATATAGTCAGTCACTGTGGTTGCCCCACTCTCACCCCAGCATCCCTGTACCCTCGGCTTCCTCCTGGACTTCCATTTGCTTCTTTCTTCTTCTATCACCCTGTCCCCCATGCTGCCACATATACACTAAAACCATAACTTTTTCCCCCTTTCCCATTATCTCTAACCCATATACTCCGGGAAGTTTAATTTGTTCTCGGTAGTAATCACCATTAACTAGAAATTGTCTTTCTCTGTGTAAACACGTCATTAGTGAAGCTGGTTTTCTGCAGGGTCCAGATTTCATTTTTATTAAAATGAAACACTTTCAGGCTCCTCACTGTGTCCAAGGAAAGAGAGTATAATTTTAACCCATTGGGTTGGCCACAGATAATTGGGCTGGCATTTGATTGGACGATTAGGGAAATATCTTCTTTGCATGCAGTATAATTTGCATTTTTTTCCCACTTATATGAAGCTAAGTCATGCTTTCGTACACAGGCAGTTTTAATGAGCATTATAAATCCTAATGAATATATTTTCATGTTCATTTTATTGGCTTGTTTTTATTACTAGAGGTCTGAAAAACAGGGCCAGTGAGGGAGCCGCAAAGGAAACAGCAGAGGAGAGAGGTGCTGTGGCAGGCTCTCGCTCCTCCTTTTCTGCCTTTGACAGCCAGGGATGTGAGCATGGCAGGAGAGGTCACCTAGGTTTTCTTTAACCAAGTCAGGAAGTGCTTGGCTCCCCAGGGAAGCAGGACGTATCCCTCACCTGGGGACCAGCCAAGCTCCTACTGCAGCTTCTGCCTGCCTGAGCTGCAGCAACATCATATGCTGCAGAAGCCATGGAGGCATCAGGCCTCAGTTCTTTCATGGTCTATGATGGAAGATCATGCAGTCTTTGGTGCGGGATCTCATAGTGGCTCAATCAATTGGAAATAAACTGGGTCCCCTGGTTCATGGGAGGACCACCACAGACACAGAGCAGCCATTTTCAAACCCAACACCAAAAGCAGTTAGCATGCATGCAGATCAGAGTCTTCTGCGTGGCTTAGGATGTTTGCCACTGGCTCAAGGCCTTAGCAGGTCACTACACGGTTCAGGTACAGGCTTCCGAGCTCTGCAAAACATTCTCATTTGTTCACTTACTCATTCAGTATCATGTACGTCTACTATGTTGTTGACACTTAAGCAACTTGAGGTTCTCTGCCAGCTTGTTAATTTAAAAAAAAAATCAGAAATAGGGAATCCAGAAAATAATCTATCTTGAGGTTCTAGCTCCAGCTTTCCATGGGAAAGAGAATTTGGTCTCTTTCCTTGGATATTCTAAGCCCTCTAGCCTTTTTGCATCAGTACTTCAGCACCCCGGAGATCTGCAACAAATCAGGTCTCTTGTCTCTGCTCCTGTGCACTGGGTCTAGCCTGTGCACTTCTGCCTGACCCTTTCCTCCAGCTAAAGGCCGTCTTTCACATGCCTTCCTCTTAGTATCTAGAGGATGACCCACCTGCCGTCACTCAGGAGGCCTCATCAGCATCCTGCTGTGGGGAGCCGGTGCAGAACCTGTGTGGCCGTGGGTGGCCTCCATCCTGTGACCTGTCATTTCTCACCACAGCCTGTTGTAAGGCCCAACCCACTGACCACCCAGTTCCACTTCTTCCATTACATCCTTCTCAAGCTTTGCTTTTTCTTTTTCACCATAAAAGTATTTGCTGCTTGCTTAGGTTGGGGGATTTTGAGAATGTTTCAGAAGTTAAGTTCCAAAAACTAGTTTAGTCGTCTTTCTCATCATTCCTTCAAAATGACAGCACAATGCCCGGGACGATGTCCCCTCCAATGGATGATTCGTGCATGCACTTGTTAAAACATCTCTCTTCCTTCCCCAAGCCCATTCTTACGGTGAGAGGGCTGAACACATCTTGCGCTGGCCTTCGGGACAAATGAATTTTTTTTTTCAGATCAGGCATGTGCTTACTAAACATGTGCCATGTGCTAGAGTCTGTGAGAACGGGAAACACTAACACAGAGGACTTATACTGTAGGGGCAAGAGTGCTGGCCCAAAAGGGAGCCTTGGCTGGTTAAGTTGTCTTTGGCTGCTCTCTATTCGCTCATCACATGGAAAAAATAAGCTTTGACTATCACACAGGAGGTGATAAAGATTTAAATAAGATGGTGATGGTGGTGATGATTTAGAAACTCTAAGTGCTGACTCATTATTCAGATGGGCTATGATGATCTGAATGGTCCTGGGGATTTAGACCACAGTCCTGGTTCCAGGTCCTGGGTCCCGGCCTCCCCTCTCAGGGTAAGGAATATAGAGAGATGCTTGCTGTTAGAAAGGGAGGTTGATACTTCTTAGAGTCAGAGAGAATGGCTGGATGAGATGGTTTCATAGACCCAACTCCATCCTCATCTCTACACGTAAACCCAGTCACTGCTCTGCATACATAGCACTTTGCCTTGATAGGTGGTAAGAACTTTGCTCCTCTGGGACAGGACAGTGCCCTGTGACCATACAGCAGTCACAATACTCTGCTGCCCACCACTCACTCCTCTCAGGTGTGTACTGGTCGGTATTGTGCTTCCTTTATTATTGTGAATTTCTGGTCAGGGGTCCCTGTCATGGCTTCACATGGCCCCTCCTCACCACCACACTCAAAGTGCTGAGGTATGGAGTCGGGAGCCATCTGCTCAATAAATGCCTTCGATGATCTCACTGGCCGGAGTGGAAACGTCAGCTATATTCTTGACCAGCAAGTCTCCTTCCCAAGTGGAGGCTGAGTTTATAACTGACCAGTGAGTGGGTCTTGCTGGAGGTGTGAGCCAACCAGAGAAGCAGGGCTTCGGCTCTTATGATACCCCTGTCAGATCAGTCAAACATAATAGAAATGTTTATGGAGATACCATACCTTTGCTAAGAAGTCAAACAGGTAGTATGTGGGCAAACCAGACCTTCGATTCTGAGGTGTCATAGTGACTTCTCACTCCCTCACTAACCCCAAGTCCCTGTGTCCATGGGGCCAAGTCATCATAAGAAGTGTTCTGTGGAGGCTCTGGAGGTCAGGAGAATGTTGACAATCTTCCAGTGCCCTGTGAACAAGCTTAGGCTGGCTGGTGGGGTGAGTTAAGAGGGAAGTTAATTCATTGTGAAGTGAGGAGGAGGACGTCTTGGCTTAGGACTAAGGACTACTGGCTCACAGGATGCTTTGGTGGCACACCCAGTTCTACATGAGAAGAAGAAGAAGGCTAAGGGCCAGAGTGCAAATGTGGGGGTGGCCCTGGGAGAGGAGGTTCCTCTGCACATCTCTCCTTCCATGACCAGGAATGAGGACTCCAGGGAGGACAGGAAAGATGGTCAGACTAGATAGAAAACCTGGAAAGGCTTGTGTTCTGGCCTTCTGCAGGGAGACAGCAGGTTGGCTGCCCAAGGGGAGAAGCCCTCTCACCTCTCCAGAGAAGGTATTTGTTGAGCATCAGGATCCAGCACAGATGAGCACAGGGACATGGGTGGGCAGGTTGGGATGTTTGTTTTAGCCACCCGATGAACTCCATCCAGGTGGCATGGAATGGCAGGAGATGGCTCTCTCGCTGAAATTTCCATGCTTCTCCCTCCACCCTCCCCTCCCCCGCCCCTTCCTGTGTTTCTTGTCCTGTCCTGCTTTCTGATGCAATCCTCTGGGCCCAAGCCTTCTTGCCAGGGAGGACCGCAGACCACAGCTGGGGAGCCAGCTGCTAGGCTGTCTCATCCATCCCTCCTCCACGCCAGCACCTCCTCACCTTTCTTTTCTCCTCCTCTAACTCCCTGCCTCTCTCTCCTCTCTGTCTACTTCTCCCACTCATTTCCATCTGCTCACAAACTCGCATGCCTTCCCCTTTTTGTGTGCTTTCTATTCCAGTGATCAGCTCCCCGCATCCCCATCCCTCCCGCTCTCCTTACTCATCTTCTGATGCCCCCTCCCTCGCTTCCCGCTTCCCGGGGTGGTGTCTGGGAAGGACTCCGATTAGAGGACCAGTCTGCACCCCACTTGGGAGGCATTCTGGAGGGAAGGATGAGTTACCACGGGCAGCACCAGTAGCATGGAGGAGGGGCAAAGCCCTGAGCCAGCCCAAGCCATGCCCTGGCTTTATAACTGGGGGCCAAAACTCCTCTTCCTTGGGCCTCAGTGTCCCCAGAAATAATGAAGAAGACACTGTAGCCTTAAGGATATGCTGTGCTTCATAGAGAGAGCTCCTCTTGAGACACTCGGTCTCTGCCCCCTTCCTATGCCATCAAGCCTGGCTGGCACCGGGCTCCTATCCTGGCCAGAGCCAAGTGTAAACCTTGGGGTTGAGGTGGGGGTCGGAGCCCACGGAGGGGCTCTGCTGCCGGGACTAGTTTAGGCAAACAGCAGGGACTGCTGGCGGCAGCTCCAGCCCCCACTTATGCAGTAACAGCTGCAGTCCAGCTGCTGGCATCCCTGCTGGGGGAGCGTGCTAAACCTCTCTGGGGTCAACGCTGTGGTATGTCGGTTTCCATAGCAACCAGCCAACGGGCCACTTTCTCAGAACAATTCCCCTACTCAGCCGGGTTCTGGACTTAGCTCAGCCCAAGGGCATGTGCTGAGGAGCAGAGCGGGATGGGGGGAGAGGGCGTCTAGGGTCCCACTCGGGCCCCACAGAAAGTGGTTATCTCAGTCTTGTCTTCACACAACGGCTGCATCAGAGACTAAGACTGCAGGCAGTCTTCCGGTCTGGCTGGCCCTGAGCCCTGACACCACTACCTCCCACTGCCCATCCCCAGACCCCCAAAGCTTGGGCTGGTTGGAAGATAGCTCAGGCCTTTGTCTGGGTACAGACAACAGCTGCTTGGCCAGGCTTAGAGTTGGAAGAGAAAATCCAGGGTGGCGTACAGCGTAGATGTCTATATGTGGTGTGTGTGGGTGGGGACACTCTTTCCCGTTTTTCTGCCTTCCATCTCTGTACCCTTACAGGAATAAATGAATCCCACTTGCCCCATCCGTGTGACCTCATGGAATGTAGCTTGAGTAAGCTCTCTCTCCCTCTTTAGAGGTGGGAATGATTGCTGCTCAGAAGCAAACTTCCCAGATAGAGTAGCCTGATATGGTCCTTGACACTGTCAGAAAAAGGTGGACATTCAGTGTAAAAGTTACAAAGAACCTTGATCCGTTTTCTGGACAAGGAACTAACACCCGTGGAAAATGGATGCCTGGGGACCATTAGCTGCTGACTGCTGCGTGCCTCCAGGAACCTGGTCAGTGCCTGATGTCCTTCCCCCAGGTCCTCTGGAATGCATCTTGGGCCCCTGTAGACTTTGTTTCTAGACATTTCATTTCTAAAAAGGACCTAGTAGGAAACGAGGAAACTGAGGTGAGACACGGAGTTGATGAGTGACCTCAAGATCTACAAGGCTTAGCTCGGGGGCACTGGGTGTGGGGGCGGAGGGGGTGCAGGGGGCGGGAAGTGGGGACCTGGAGCTTGAAGACGCTATGTGGGTGGTCCCTGAAAGGACCTGAGAGTCAGAGAGCTTTATTAGAGTGGCCGGTCCAGCTGTTTTGATCTATTTTCCTCAGTGGTTTCACTTTCAAGGAGCCCAGTTCAGCAGTCTCTACTCTCTTAAAACCTGGGGACAGATGTCCACACCACAGCTGCACACAGACACAGAATTTCTCTAAGCCCTGGAGACAGGTGTGGAATCCCTCTCCCCATCCTTACCCCATGAGGGGAATCACGAAGGTGGTCGGCTTTTAGAGGCTGGTGGGTTTTCCCCAGCTATGAAATGGGAGCACTGCTTCTGATTAGCAACCCCTCCCCCGCCCCCACGCCATCCCCCGGACTCTGAAGCCCAGGAGGCTCTGAGGGGTAAAGAAAGGGTTCTAAAGCCAAACATGGCCCTAAGGAACTCCAAGTCTCCTTACAACTTCAGACCCTTTAAGAAACACAACACTAAAAACCCAATTTTACCTCCACACAGGGGGGCCACTGTCTGCTCATTCAAGTTTTACGAACAAGCACACTCTCCCACTTGGGTAAACACTAGCTTCTGTAAGAGGTTCCCCGGCCAGCCCTGTCTCTGTGCTCCTCACAGCCACACCCCTTACCCTAACTCCGTCTGGATGCTTATGGGCCAACTGTGGCCTCTTTGCTTCCCCAGATGACACAGTGCTCTAGAGTGAGGGAGGAGAGCTTTATAGCCAAGCATCTAGTCAGGGGAACCCTACAGGGGAGAGACCTGCTTCATCAGGAAGGCGCGCCTCCATTCTCCAGGGGGCAGTATCCTATGCACAAGAGGCACTCAAAAGTGTGGGCTAAAGAGAATCGACCCCCGTCCACAAGGGAGTAAGTTCTTTGCTTTCAGAAGGGGGAAAACTGAAACACAGACAAGTGCTTGTCCAAAGTGACATGGAGCTTTCCCAGTTTGCCTCACTTCCAGAAACATGTAAGAAACTAGGTAAGAGCGTTCCCATCAAAGCACATGCCCAGCTCTGATTGCTGCTCAGGAGCCTTTCACTGGGCAAGGAAAATGCAAGAGAGAAGCCCAAAAGCAGTGCTGCCTTTTTTTTTTGAAGCTAACTGGATATATGAGAATGTTAGAAAGATGTATTAGTTATTTTAAAAATAATAGATCCATGAATTAAATGAATCATATTTCAGTTTTCAAAGAGCTTGTCCTCTTAGAAGGAAAGAGTATCTTGGAAACATCCAAGATCCTCTAGTGGATGACTGTGGATGGTGCTTATATACACTGTTTCATCCTGTACCTACATACTATGACATAGTCTAGTTTATAAACTAGGCACCACAAGGTGTTAACAATAACAATAAAATAGAACAATTATACTGCAATGAAATTGGCAGTTGTCGCTACTTTTATACTTTGGGGTCATTGTTACGGACCATGAGGGTTTCTGGAACATAAGCGTTACGATACGGTAACGTTTCATCTGAAAACTGAGCCAGCTACTGAGTGGGTGACGGGTTGGGTATTATATACAGCATGGTGACTCATAACCAAGGTTTGATCATGAGACGGCACAAGACTCCAGCTTGCTACTATAGTAGCATGCAATTCAAAACTTAGAGGTTGTGAATTGCACCACACTTCCTCTTCCCTGGCTTCATACTCTAGGCATTACTTATCCTCAAGAACCTCTCTCTCCTCTTCGGCATGTGAACCACTGAATGCTGAGTCACCAATCATGAACCCCTTTTCTGCAGCAGAAATCAATTTATCCATAAGGAGGAGACGCCTCAGGAGGAAGACTCGCAGCTAGACATTTTATTTAGTAATTTCCGCCTTAGTTTGGCTCCCTATTGCTGTGATAAAAACGCCATGACCAAAAGCAACTTGGGCAGGAAAGGGTTTTCATCTTCTGCTTCCAGGAACAGTCCATTGCTCACAGAAGTCAGGGCAAGAACTCAAGCGGGACTGGAACCTGGAGGCAGGAGTGAAGTAGAGGATGTGGAGGAATCCTGCTTACTGGATTGCTCTTCATGGCTTGCTTAGTCGGCTTTCTGACCGCCTACCCAGCGATAGCACGGCCCACAGCAGACCAGGCCCTTCAACATGAATCATTAACCAAGAAAACAGTTCACAGGCTTGCCAACAGGCCAGCCGTATAAAGGCAAGTTCTCAACTGAGGTTCTCTCTTCTCAGATGACCCTAGCTTGTATCAAGTTGATAGAATCAAACAAATAAAACCAGCCAGGATATGCCAAGAAAAGAAGAATAAATAGGGGGAAATAAAGAGAGAACCCTAGACTGTCTAGATTGTATGAGGTTCTTGGAGTGTCATGTCTGGAAAAATGGAGTCTCCCTTTGGCTTTTATGTATTTGAGAGAGAGGCTATTTGGAGCCCTTGGAGGCAAAATGTCTTATCCCTACAATGCATCAGAATTGACATTGCTCTCCCACTGTCTGATACAGTCACCAGCCACTGCACAGTCCCAGGCCAATGTCTTTATTCAGCTAAATCATCATCTCTTCCTCTATCCCCTTTTCCCTACATCATCTAAAATTGTCACAACCACAGAGGTACATTTATGTGCTGAGGCTGGTGTACCAAACATCCCCATGTGTTTATATGCTTGCTCCTGTATCCATGTGGATTTCACTCTTGTCCTGGGATGGTACCCTTAGGAATCAAGAGATGGGTGGGGTCCAGAAGGATGTGCTGGTCCTGGAGGTATGGTAAGAAAGGAATTCTGACAGTAGCTGGTCCTGGTCCTTTTTACTTACTCATGCCCTATATTTGATGGAGATCTCTTCTCCTTCCCTTTCGGGGTGGGACTCTTTCCATTGTGAGAGAGAAGAAGGTGCTGCCTAGAGGAACTCCCCAGTCTCTAAACCGGGGTGCTTACTACCTCTGTTCATGTCACTGAAAGGGACAGGCTGACATAAGCAGGTAACTGGGAGTAGAGATACCAACTCCAAATATCTCTTAGGGCCAGAGCCACAGCTCAGTGTCCCACCTTATCTTCTTGATGAAGGGAACTGGAATATGTGTGCACGGATGAGTCACCGTATCTGATCTATAGACATGTTGTGAATCAGTAGACACAAGAGGAAGAGTGGGCAGAGGTAGGGAATTGCTTGAGATCAGAGGCCTCATTATAACAAGGACCTAATCAGTGTTATTCATGAAGGTATTCTGGGCAGGAATCAGTGGTAATGTGTGTGTGTGTGTGTGTGTGTGTGTGTGTGTGTGTGTGTGTGTGTGTCCTCTGTATGAGGTGAAGAGGGAAAAAGACAGAATACTTTAAAGCCTAGGAGTCAGAGAGCTGTTAAGACTTAGAACTTTCTCAAAAATGCACCCCTTGCACTCTCTAGACCCAACCAGAGCCTCTGAGGGAAAAGCGGGGAACGAGGACATGGCGAGGCATCCAGGTTACTTATCCCACATGGTCCTGATAGCTTGGGACCTCCCACACAGTAGCCGCTCTGAAGCCAAGGAGTACAGTTAAGTAACACCTCTCCCTCCAGTTTTGCTGCTGGGTGCTTTGGAGGCCATATGCTGTAAGAACCGCCTTGCGACAGTGGAAGGAATGCAAATCACACAGGGAGAGCTTGGATCTTCTGCGACTTGGGGTTCACCTGTGTAAAGTGAAAGTTGGACTCTACGGTCCAAGGTGTGTGGAAAAGTGCCTCATAAAGGAATGCAGAGCAGATGTATGTTTTGTTGCTTGTTATTGCCTTGGAGTTTGCTCACCAGCTTCTCCAGAATAGGGCCAGGGGCAGAAGCTGGGAGCGGGTGTTAACGCAGACGCTACTCTCCCAGCAGTAGAAAGCCACTTCTCCCTTGCATCCAGGTCAGCACTGGCTTGTGGTGGGTGACCGGACAGCATTTAAAACTTATTTGGCAGCTTTAGAATAAAAACACGTGTGAGGGCAGAGGGGGCCCCCTGGCTGCATGTGACAAAAGCCTCTAGGCTGGAGGATCACTCAGTTTAGTGTAATTAAGCATGTGCCCTCCAGCCGTAGATACGGGCTGGAGCACTTCAAATGTACAATTTGGCTGCACCATCTCAGGCTTCCGTGCTCTTCTTGGGGAAGGCTGGAGGTCAAAATATGTCCTCTAGTTCCATCAGTCATTCTGGTACTAGAATCCCAACAATAGTAGCTTTCCAGAGGGGAGTTAGAGGTGAAGCCAGTTTCCCAGCAGGTGTCACAAGGGTGGGGGTGGGGGATAGGGGATACTGTCCTTGTTCCCTTTGTGACCCAAATGCTGCTAAAGATGGTCCCTGGCACAGTGACCGCCAAGTGCCCCATGGGAGGAGAAGGATGAAAGAGATGGGAAATTCTCGTAAATTTTTAATCTGAAAAATAAAGAAAGTGTGAATTAGAATTAATGCAGGTATTAAATATTTAAAGTTTCTGTACTCACTTTCATTTTTAACATATTCCTCTCTCAAAAGCCTCCATAACGCTTGTCAGATTTGTTCTCAAGATGTCCCTGTCTCTCCACCTCCCCCCAGGCCTAGCCCCAAAGTTAGAACGCAGGTATCCATCATCCTGATGGAAATTTTCATTTTATTTCTCCTACAGGAACCATCTGATCTCTCTCTCTCTCTTTATATTTATGCTGTCTCTATACAGCAGCATAAATAATTAATGCCATTATAAACACATCCTATGCAAAATATTTATTAGAAAAAATAACTCTTTAATTTGGCATGTCATTTAATTCCAATCATAGCACACAGGCTACAATTAATGCCAGGGCTGGGAATCCAGCCCAAGTGCTAACACTTGCACAGGTACAAGAAAGTCTCCCACACTGAAGCCCCTTGGACTCTTGTTTTTTGGGTTTTTTTGGGGGGGGGGTTGTTTTGTTTTTGTTTTTCAGTTATATTCATTTGATTGATGGAAGCAAATGACATCAATTATCCAGTGGGAGTGGAGCTGGAAGTGAGTGTGTGGAAGCAGGGCAGGGATTCACTTCTGTCTCCTCCAGAATGGCAGGTAGGGGTGTTGTGGGTTTTGGTAGCGTGTTTCTGAAACACCGCTGAGCACTCAGACTTGGGCCGTTTGGTGCAGCTTCATGGGAACAGATCATATCGTTGGAATCCTAATAGGTCCTCACAAAGGCCTGGCTTTGGGGTGTGAGAGCAAATAGTTTCCTAGAGTTGGGCTTCATGCATGTATTCACTCAACAAATATTTATTGAGTGTTCTACGTGTGCTGGGCATTGTGGTGACTGTTGGAAATATAACAATAAACCAGATGGGGGTGGAGGTGAGGATACGCAGTTCCTGAATATTTTAGCGTTGCCTCTGCTCAGTCCCCCTTTCCAGTCAAACACACTTCCTGGCTATCTTAAGGAATCTATCAATGCAGCTCCACCCCCGGGTTTTTTTTTTAAGAAATCGTGGCTAATATTTGAATAACTCAGTGTTCCTAGTTTTATGGATTCCCATGGGCCACAACCTTGCCAATAACAGTGCAGCTCCCACCACCCGCTCTGCCCTGGGAAGGATCCTGCAAACCATGTGAGTCTATCCACATCATCCTTCTCTCCTGGCTCCAGTGTGGTCCTCCCTCTGCAGTTAAGGGAAGTTCCTTTGGGAAAACTGTTGTATCCACTATGACATATTTCACCATGAGTCACCTCCAGGGCCCAGACTCAGAGGGTTTGATTCCAGTTTTAATGTGGCATTTTCTAGCCGTTCCTCCCTTTGACTATACCTTCTGTAAGTGTCCCCAGGCCTGGCACTCAGGGTATGTTCTCAAGCTTAAAAAGCCGTCCATCCACTTGTGGCCCAGATTCTTGATAATTTTTTCATGTGGCAGAGAATAATGAGGAACAACTCATGGCTTGGAGGAGAAAAAAAAATCTTCCGCAGCTAACAAATTGCCAGTCTGTTATAAATTCACCGAGGACGAAATTAAAATAAGTGGTGAGTTTCATGTCTCCAAAAATAAGATGATAGGAAGAAATGTAGGACTGAAAACTAGCACCTTGTTTCTTCCTGGACACGGACTCATGTTGCTGGGCCAGTGTGAATTCCACTGTTGATTTTTTTTACCCTTTGATTTCTTCCTTTCTTTCGTTCTTTCTTTCTTTCTTTCTTTCTCCTCCCCCTTCTTTCTTTTTGAGATGGACCTCACTGTGCTTGCTTTGTGGAGTAGACTGGCCTTGAACTCACAGAGATCCACCTGCCTCTGCCTCACAAGTGTTGGGATCAAAAGTCTGGACCTTTACAACTGTCCCTAGGGTAGCTCATTATATAGCCGAAGGTGACCTTGAACTTCTGATCACCTTGCCTCTGCCTCTCATGTGCCATGATTATATGTGGCTCGTGCTACCACACCTATTGCAGAGAGAGGTTGATGGCCGACGTGCAAGACCTTCAGGTATATCAGGTGCCATCACTTGCCTGGAACCAAAGATGCTCAGCTTCGGCTGCCTTGGAGGTGACACCTAAGATCCTTCAGGGATCATGTGTATGGCTCCACCTCTGAGCCTTTCAGGGGAGCTGATGATCCTAAGGATTTGTAGCACGCGAACATTTGAAGGACTTTTCAGTCCCTTGCCTTGCCGTTTTCAGTCTATAGGGACAGCCACAGGACTAGGTCTTACCCAGGATATAGAATGTATTCTGACCTCCTTTATTAGGAAGGTGGCCAAGAGCCTCTGTATTAGTCTCTTGGCCACTTTCTCTGCTTTCAGAAAGTAGGCTTCTGTCTTTTAAGACCAGTCTCCTATTTGTATACTGTTTTCAATCTGATAATATAGTCAGAATCTTTCTCTGGGGGACTGGAGAGATGGCTCAGCCACCAGGTGTGCCAATTGCTCTAGCAGAGGACTGGATTTCAGATCCTGATACACATGTCAGGCAGCTCACACCTGTAAGTTCAGCTCCAAAAGGTACAATACATGCTTCTGACCTCCACTGGTACCCACACACATAACACACACACACACACACACACACACACACACACACACACACACACACGTGGCACATACACATAAATTAAAAACAAAAAAAACAAATCTCCCTCTGAACTGTGCCAAACCTAAACAGTCCCTGGACCCAGTACTCTGTAATTCTGTCTTCACGGGACCTCCCTGGTCTTTGCTTCTGCATGGCTATGCAAGTCTGCCTCCATCCACATCAGAATACTGACGTGGCTCTGCTCTCTACACACTGCTCGCCTCACTCATGCACTCAGCACTGACTATGGAGATACTACATCTCAGGACACTGTGCTGGGTACTTAGCTTGCAGAGCCAACTCTGTCCCTTCCTTCCAGAAGGCTCTGATTTTCAGTGAGTGTCATGTTAAAGGAAAAACAGCCACAAACTGACAATATTTTCAAGGAACAGGGGTATAAGACCTGTGAAGAAGTGCTGCTTCCGTGGGCCTCTCCTGCTCAGAGCCTTTTCCTGCCTCTGCTCAGCACCCAGACCTGAGAAACAACCAAAACGATTCCGAAAGGATCCACGCAAGGCCTGACCTCTGATGGGAAGCCACCTCTGCCCCATCCCCCCGTGACAGATGCACCACTGTGTCCCTTGGTTTGGTTACTAAAACCTGCTCTTGCTTTTCCTAATGTCCAGTGCCTGGAGTGGCAGGGACAGAGCCAGTAAGTGTTACCATGACAAACCAGAGAACACCCTCAGCCTGGAGCAACCGAGTACCTTTTATTGAACTCGACAAATATCCAATAACCCAGGCCTCGGGCATTGTCTCCCAGAATGTTTGATACAAATTGAATGGAGGCTTAAAGGGAGGGGCATTTCAAATAGAGAGAAATTCTGGTCCCTCTGAGCCTCAGAGAGCAGTAAGGTGTAAGGACAGCTCTGGAGGTCCTTTCTGTAAGTGGACCTCACTACGATTGACTCTGAAGCCTTATGTGCTTGATCTAATGGATGAATAAAACCTAAAATCTAGAAAACCCGTTACTGATTACCAAGCCGGGCCCATGCACACATCATCTTAGGCAATGTTCACCTCAACTCAGACAGCGGCTGTTGTCCCAGTTTTATATCCTAGGTGACAGAGACACAGTTTAAGTGAAGAGACAGACGATCAAAGCTTCAGCTCAGACTTTGCTTTTGTATCTCGCACTCCTTTGACTGTCCATTTTCTCCAGTGAGTGCCCTTTCTCCACAATGTGGAGGACCAGACCTTGTTCTCTAATGGAACTAGAGCAAGCAGTAAAAAGGCGGGGTTTAAGCTTCAATTCTGTCGGGTAAAAAGGATGCAGGGATAACCCAGCTTTTCTTTGCAGGGTGTTCCCTTATTGTTCCCCATTTCTAGTGCCTTCAGTATGGAGCCTTGTATACTCAGCAAAGAGCAGCGAGGAACCGATGCTCTGGGGACCAGTCTCCAGGAGTGAGGGACTGGGCTACTCTCCTTGCCTTGTGCCTCTTTGTTTCTCCAGTCTGACCCCATTGAGGATGGGAACCTTTATGAGAGGCTGGGCCAAACATCCTAGATGTCATTGCCCATCACTTACGTGCTGTAGTCTTGACTATGAGATGCCGTGACCTGTCTGCCTGAAAACACACCCAGCACCCTAGGATCCCAAAAGAAAGGAAGGAGACAAACCAGGAGGCAGCTGATAAGGTGGACAAGATTCCCCCAGAGAGGGTGCAGGCCATTGTGGGTGTTTACCTTGACAGCCCAGTATGCTTCTTGCCACTTGAAGCCCCCCCCAAAAAAAAACCCAGGGGAGACACTGAAAATATCCCAGGCAATATGAAAATGAATAAGGGCTCAGCAAACAAACCCAGCTTCTGAGCAAACAGCTGAAAAGGCAGGCAGGCAGGCAGGCAGGCAGCAAGCAAGCAAAGTAGAGGATGCAAAGGAGAGCATCCAACAGGAAGAGTTGAAGGAAAGCAAGTAAGGACAAGATGTGGCTTCCATTGTACTTTGTCCAAGATGCCCTCTCTGCCAAGAGAGGCACAAAGGAAATATTTCTCAGCCTTGGGCGAGATGGAGAGATGCTGACAGAACATGCCTCAGAGCTATTTCTTCTTGTTGTTGGTTTTTTGTTTTTTGTTTTTTGTTTTTAAAGATAAGGTTGTATGTGGCCCAGGTAGTGTAGAATGTACTCTGTAGCCGGCCAGAGACGACTTAGAACAACTGGTCTTCATGGCCTCTGCCTTCTAAGCACTAGGACTGCAGGTGTGTGCCACCACACCTGGCTTTTTCTATCATGTTTCTACAACAGAAAGGAAGTCGGAAGCAAGGAAGGCATGAGCCCTGTGCCTTCCTACGAGCTGGGAGGCTTGTCTTCCGATCCTGGGTGTCACTATGTGACTTTGGGCAGGTACATCTCTTAGAAAAGAGTGGTCTGTAAGTTTCTGGGGTTGTAGCAACCCAAACCCTAGAAGCCTACCCTCCTAGGAAGGGTCTGTTTTCTTAGTAGAACTCAGAGTGGAGATTCACTGTACGACTGTATGCCTTCACACTGCTAGTCCAGTGAACTGCTCTGTAGGTCAGCAATCCATCAAACCATGGCCTTTTGTTTGCTTGTTCTTTTCAGGGTTTATTATTATTATTATTATTATTATTATTATTATTATTATTATTATCGTCATTATTATTATTATTATTAAAATAGTAATTACACTATACAGCAGTCACAGCACTGAGAATGTAGACAAGGATTTTCAAGCAAGCCACACAGCAGGGAGACAGGCTGCAGGCTGTAGTAAAGAGGGCTTGACCCAGATCTGGGCAGGGACCCTGTGGGTGGTGGCCCTCCTAGCTGCTTTCTTGACTGTTGGTCTTCTTTGTCAAATACCCTAGGTCTTGAAAGGGTGAATGGCAGTCTGTAGGAACCATTAGGATGAATGGAAACTCTTGCTTTGCTCTAGTTATAAGGCAATCCAGTCCTAGAGTTAAGAGACGGGGTTGGCAGTACGGCTAGCAACAGACTGCTTCATCCAGGTAACAGGCAAAGAATAAAGTTATGTAGTACGTACAAGGCTTTCTTATAGAGGTCGAGACTAACGCTGAACAAGACAGAGTTCCCACCATCAGATGTTTTACAGTCAAACTGCAGAGGAGGAAAGAGAATAAACAAGAAAACAAATGTAGAGATAAGAAACTTATTCTAAGTCTCAGTACATGTGGTGAGAAAGATACTGTGGGTGAGTGCCCAGGTTGGAGATTGAAAAGGCTTTCTGAGAACCAGATGCAGGGACTGAAGAGGATGAACGAAGAGGTAACGAAACCTGATTGGAGTGGGTTGAAGAGACAAGAAAGTGGACACAAGAGTATAGATGCTCCCTTGGAACAGGCTTGCTGAGAAGAGCAGCTCGAACAAGGTCGGGAAGTGGGGTGGGAGCGGAACTGATGGAGCACTTTTGCAGAGGACAATGTGGAGATTTTGTGTGTATGCAGACGGGAGGTTACAGTAAGACAGAGACAGAAAAGTCGCCTTTTTAAAGAGTCCTTGTTCAAAGCGCTAAGAGTAAGAGCTCATGGGGCAGAAAGATTGTAAGAGGCAGAAGTCAGGGAAGACCAAAGCAAAAAACAGTGTCTTCTCGATATGGTAAGACCACTGCATTCACAAACTCATAGCTGCTCTAGTTACCTGTACAAGACATGTACAAGGTCCAACCAGCTGCATTCTAGCTTAGAGTAGGAAGAGGTCCATGAGCTGTGGACAGTTGATGGCTTCTGGAGGAGGGAGAGCCAGGTGTGCTTCCTGGTAGGCTGGTCGGCTAGCCCCATAGCAGTATGTAAGCAGCACTAATCAGAGCCATTGGGTTATTAAAAAAAAAGAAGTTGGAGCAGGGCATAGGGAGGTGAGGATCTGTGGATCTGGAAGGAACAGGGGAAAGCCTAGGGGTGAGTAGGATCAACATACATTGTATGAAATTCTCAAAGAGTTAGTAATAAAAATATTTTTAAAAAGTCTTTGAAATAGGAAGAAGAATGGGTTGAAAGCCTAGTGAACGTGCTGACCTTGTACAGACTCCATTGTGACTGGGGTGTGAGACGGCTGGAGTATTTTGGTCCTGATGTTGATGCAATAAAAGGATTATTGATGGGAGAATGAAGTCGTTCTCATCTCACAGAAATCCTTTTTGTCTATGAAATATACTGCAAGGTCATCAGCTAGAAATAGGGTTGGGGAGGGGAGTGTTAGAGACCTGGGGAGGGAGAAGAAAGTGTGATGGCTTCCCCCCCAGAGACTGGGAAATTGAATTTTCTAGGGAAGTATAGTAGGTTCCTCTGACAGTGTTGAGTGAGATTTGTGGTCATGGTTGTCGTGACTCTAGTCAGCACATTTGTGTCATTTTTTTTTTCTCCAGCAGTGTTCAGCGGCTCTGTGCAGGCCCTGAGTAAGTGGATGGGATACCCAGGGCTGGAGTTCTTCCAGGCTGGGATGATGGAAAAAGTTTCAAGAAGCTCAAGTTATTGACAAGTGGCAGTTTTAGCATTAGATTTTGCAGTCTGCACCGGATAAAGAGGGAGTGAGCGTGCGCAAGGAATTATAGATGTAGATAGACAAGGTGTAGCTTTTAATAAAGTGAGATTGAAGGACCGCTGGGCCTGCTGATATGAGAGAAGCTAGCTAATGCTATCAGAAGTGGATTTTCAGAGGTGGGGGACCCAGCGTGACAGAGTCTAAGGAATGGCCAAGGGAGTGAACCAAATGTTTATTAAAGGTAGGACATCAACAAAATTAGGAGGACAGAGCATTGGACAGGCCATTTCCATGGATTCTGAAGTCTCTGAGAATGGCAGCAGGAGTAATGGTGGTAGAGCCAGTGATCTAGGTGCTAACTTCATGATGAGTGAGGGGGGATGCATAAGAAGGTGATTAGATGACAGTGCTCTCTATGTAGGAAGGCTACTACGAGAGCCGATGATGAACGCTTCAAGCAAGCCTTGAGCTCTAAATAAAGAGAGTGTGGACATTGCAGTGCATCAAGTGGGACACACACAAAATTCTGATGCACACAGGTCATGGAAGACAAAATGGCCATCACTGGAAAGGGCTCCTGAAGAAATACATCCTTCCACTGAAGCTGCAAAAATAGGAACTCTCTGAGTGATCTGAGTTTTCCAGAATGTGTGGGGGCAAAGGATGTGAGCACAGCATGGACTGTCCATACTGTGGGGCACAATCTGGGAAGTAGAGTCCTGATGACAACTAAGGGATGCTAAGTCCATCCTGAAAAGGTACAGAAATTGCTGACTGAAGACATTGGTTTCTGCCTGTGATAGAGATGTGGAGCCTTCAGCTGGGGACCTGGGAAAAGGAGTCATCAGCTAGAGCATGTATGATGTGGTGACTGACGGCGTGGGTGGCTCACACCTAGAACTATGTTTGTTGTTGACATAATAATCATATCAGGAGAGTGATGAAGATGCCTTTAGGAGTCTGCAGCTAACACTTAATTTCCAGATAAAGAACTTGAAGCCCAAAGTGGTCAAATAACTTCTCCGAGGTCATCAGCTACTAAGTGTATTCAAAACAAAAGCATATGTAGGGTTTGTGCACACTGTGTACCTATGGGAGGCAGAAGGAACAAGTGACCCAGAGAAGTCAGTACTGGCTGAGCTAGGAGAACAGAAAGCCTGTTTTATCATGGTGGTCCCCATTAGGGACATGTGCATAGTGCACAGGGACCATGAAAACTATATTTGCTTCATTCCCATCACTCCCAGTGACACCTGCATGGCGTATACTAGCTTATCTGGCTTTAGAACCTCCATTACTGCTTGTGGTCACACCAGTAAAAACAACAAGTAGATGACCTAGGAAATACAGTGGGTGAGACTACCTTTTCAGACTAGACTGTGGCATCTCCTAGACTGGCCTTGTGCTGGTCAAGTGTTGAATCACTGATGAGTATCCTGTGCCTTGCACTTCCATGAAACCAAATCCCACTAAAGGGTGCCATATTTACCCCCAGGACTCGTGGATTTAGTAATAAAAGAGGCCTGAATGGTCTTTGGATTCCATTTCCTCATATCCAAGCAAAGCAACAAGACTCATTAGCCTACAGTGCATCCTGGCCATGTGCTTACCTTTTTATTCAACTTGCAGTACCTATTCCAAGGGTTTCCCCCATCTAAAGGTCTGTCTCATGAACCTGCTCTCCCCACCTCCTCCTGCATATTTGAACATGAAGCAGGGAGAAGAGCCAGCTAGCCCTGATCTGGAGACCAGGGGCTGGTCCCCAATGAAGCATGAGGCCTGAGGAGCCCTTTGGCTCTTCAGGAAGGAATGGGGATGAACTTGGCCCTGATGAGCTGGCTCCTGCCTTCCAACCCCTCTCTCCTCTCAGCCTGCGCAAGTGTTAAATACAGCATCAAATTAAGCAAAATTAAATACATTTCCATGCAGTATTTTTCTCTTGACGGAATCAAACAATGCGGTTGCCATAGTAACAGCCTCTTCTGAAAAGGTCACCTGCAAGAAACTGTGTTTTAGGTACAACTCAAGGAGATTATGGGGGATTAACTCATTTTATACATATATATTAAGTATATATTTTTTTTCTTTAAAGGGACTGTTATGAAGGAATAATATCCAACAGAGCCGGAAGATACCCACAGAAAAAGAATTTAAGACCCTGATAAAGGATTTTTTTTCTTTCCTTTTTTTTTTTTTTTTTTTTTTTTAACCAGCATGCAGTGGGGTGATATCTGAAATGGCGACTTTGTGTTTTTACTTGGCTTTAATTAAACCTCAGTCGGGGCTGAGAAATGTGGTGAAGCGAGATAATTGCACTATTCCCAGTACAGTTTTTAAACTCCAGCTTTGATATGCACCTCATGGCAGCCTGAACCTGCCCCCAGACTCCTGAGGCTGCTTGAAGCTCAGCTTCTCACCGCCCCTCTTAACCTGGGGCATCAGGGAGCTGTGTGCATGGGGATCTCCAAAAGTAGAAGAAGGCTGAGACTGAGGCTCAGAGAGCCAAGGATGCATCTCCTCTGAAAAGTTTGCCTCCAGCTTTTGGGAAGGGCCAGTCAAAGCCAACCTTACTCCGAGGCAGAGTGGGACACTTCTCCTGCTTTTCTGAGAGTGGGAGTCTTTAAAATATCTTGGGAAACCCTTTTTAGATTTGAGCTAAAATGCACTGCCTGGTACAAAGTTGTCAGTGAGATGTTCAGGCAAGCTGAGAGGCAGTACACGTTTCTTTTCAGTATGCTCTAGAAAGCTCTTAAGCAAAATTCCCTGGAAATGAGGCTCAAGGCTCATACATGGGCCCCCCACAGCTCCTACGGCCAACCCACAATAGCCCCAGTGCTACCGATTGCAGCTCTTCTGGAGTCAGGATGACAGACTGCGAGAGTCTGCCTTTTTCATCCACCCACTTAGTACCAGTTGCTTTCCAGATACAGAGAGAGCAGGTACCTGTCACAGGCCAGGGGACTCAGAGTCTCAAAGCACAGAGGTAAACAGAGGACCGTATTGGCTTCCAGGGCACTAGCTAGACAACTTCTCCATCATTAGGTTGGTCACATTCCAAAGATAACCTATAACTTGCTGGCAATGGCTGATAGTCCCAGCCTACCACCAGCTCAGGACTGTGGTCTATGTGTTCATGTGTGTGGTAGGGGCAGGGAGAGATGGAGTCATGGGATACATACCTGTGATATACGATCATATATGTGTATATATGTGTGTGTGTTTATATATGCATATATTATATACATTATATTTACATACATGAACATGACATACATAGAGATAGAGAGAGCCACGTAACTCTAGCCATGTGTAGTATAGGCTCAGTTCTACAAACACTCTCTGATGGGTGACCTGAAAACATATGGCATTTCTCTCCCTTTCCAGCCCCAGAAACTCCCCTTATAACCCAATAACTTCCCTTGACTGATCCTTCTGTGAAACAAGGTGAGCTTGCATAGTGTAGCAAGGCTAGGCAGGCCTGAGTTTGAATCCTGGCTGGCTGTGCAACCGCTGAATACTGCCCTTTCTTGCCCACAAGTGGGGAGAACAAGAGCTACTGTCTTAAATCACAGGTCCTTATGGAGGTTGTTCTTCAGATTAAATGAAATGACCTGAGGGAAGCAGCTGGATAACGTAGGTGCTCACTGGGTGTTTGTTGACTATTTGGAGAACATGACTTTTGTACAAAACAAACCGTGTGTTTCTTTCCTGTGAAATCCATCCTGCCAGCCTGGGGACCACTGCAGAGATTAAAGAAAGAACAGCAATTTCTATCTCTAATCCCCAATACAATCGCTGGAGGTTTTCTTAAACTCTTTTTTTTTTTTTAAAAAAAAAAGCAAAGCTACAGTTGTCCGGGGAAGAGTTTTATTTTTAGTGCAATCCAGCCCCCTCAAGGCAATGCATCCTTAAAATAAGACCCCCTAGCATTGGGCCAGACCACAAAGACCTTGGTGAAGACTGTGTCCCCAAGTAGAAAATGGCATGGCTTTCAGTTACTCAAATCTACCTCTTTTCTCCACTTAGGCAAGGCGCCCTGCCTTGTCCCTTACATCTCTTAGTAGTATATTTCTCTTGTGCCTCCATCCAGTGGAAACATCCCCAAATGGTACCATACATTGCCAGATAGAATCAGTTGTAATCCAGTGGCCTGTGTTTACTAGGAGCCATTTCTAGTGGGTCTGATGGGTCTCCTTTGACACCATCTGACTTAGAGTTAACTGGGCTGGCAGCTGCCATCATAGTGCTGTTGCCCTGGCTGTCTTGGGGCTTTAGCCATGTTCCATTTCCTGTCCTGGGTCCTGCTGCTGAGCTTGTCAACTAAAACTCTTCCCAACCCTCTAAAGGGCACGTGACAAGGAGGCTCGTCTGCCAGCTTCAAGTCAAGAGTCTTAGAAGGTGGTAAAAATGAGGCTTTAATTCTGCCTTTATTGTGTGATCTTGGGCTGGTTACTTCTTATTCTGAATCTCAGTTCTTGATCTATATAATGGGAATATGCTGTTAATTTCATAGTGCCACACCAAGATTAAATGAAATAAGACTCCTGGAAAGACTCACCATGATGACTAAAACATGGACGGTTCAGTGTGTGGCAGGCATCAAAATCACCCGGAGGGTATAACCTACACATGGCTCCACCTCTGTCTTCCATAGATCTAGCATGGGCTGGAAAATGTGTATTTCCTAGTTCTCAGTGATATTACTGGTACTGACAACACAATTTGAAGAGCACTGAGCTCTACAATCCAGTGAGAGGTAGCTCAGGATATTCTCAAGACCTTGGAGCCAGCTTATGAATTTCTACCCTTCCCTCTTACACCTGAATACCTAGGTAGCCTGTTCAGCCAGACTCAGAAATAGCTGAAACAAAGGAAGTACAGGGTCTGAGTAACCGAGTGGAAGATGGGCCTTTCAGGGAAATTCTCTTTTTGGTAGAGAGGGCTAGGATAGTTCAGAGACAGAATAAAATAAAGAAGTTCTCTCAATGGAGGTAGGAAAAAAATTGAAAAGCAGTGTGATCTGTTACAATATGGAGGAACAAGAGGGTTGGTTAGAAGGAAAATGTCATATGATCCAAGGCAGGCTAGCTGGTAAAAGTTTGAGAGGGAGACACTAATTCCTCATGGTGATGGAGAATGGGAAAAGTGAAAATTATATCTGTGGGGCTGGAGGGATGCCTCGGCAGTTAAGCACACTGGCTGCTCTTCCAGAAGATCTGGGTTCCATTCCCAGCACCCACATGGTGGTTCACAAACATCTGCAACTCCAGTCCCAAGAGATGTGACTCCCGCTTCTGGCCTCTGCAGGCACTGCATGCATGTCTTGCGCAGGCATACATACAGGGGAAACACCCCTACACATAAAAATACATCAGTTTTAGAAAATTAAAAGAAAATGATGTCCGTGGCTTAGATAAACAGATGCTTGCCATTTCAGGACGGTTCTGTGTGCAAGGCAAGGGTTCGGCCTTACTCGCCCAGAGTCACTCTGACAATGTTCACTCAAGAACCTCTCATTCCATGCTGTGTCTACTGTGCCTGAGAAAGTCATATAAGACAACAGTGAATATCTCTAGTCCTGAGAGTCCACAGAGAGGTCCCTTAAGAAGGGACCACTCAGTAGCTGTAGGACAGTAGGTAAATTATGAAACCTCTTTAGCCTAGTTTTTCCATCCATAAACAGAACTGATCGTGGTATGCATAGAGAGAGATGTTTTTAAAAATTGAATGAAACAGCAGAGCCCAAGTACTGCTAACAATAACAACAACAGCTTTTTAGATGGCAAGTGTTATTACATATCTGTACCACTGACCTCCCTCTGGTCTCACATGGGCAGGACAAGAGTGGAGAAAAGTCTGGGAGCCTTTCCTAGAGTGTGTCTTCTCCTGGGCCCTTCGACTGAGTAGAGGTGACCTCTCTGCCCACAGGACCCCCAGGGGTGTGCTTTTAGTCCACAACGACCATGATGGATTGATGGATTGTGGTGCCTGATACAGCCAAGACACAAGAAATAGCATCTCTCTCTCTCTCTCTCTCTCTCTCTCTCTCTCTCTCTCTCTCTCTCTCTCACACACACACACACACACACACACACACACACACACACACACAAAACCAACTTAAGCTTGGCCTGATTTAGTGCAGAGAAAATGACAGCTGTTGTGCTCGGCTGGCTTCCACCCAGCAGAAGGCTATTTTTTGCAAATAAAATGGTAAGTTGCTAATCAGAAAGATAAATTAAGAAGCATTAAGATAATGATGGTCTAATCACTGTCCACACAGAGAATTGCCAGAGTGACTATCCAGGCTACCAAGCGCTTGAGCACATTTGGTGATTATTTGTATTACGAAAAGAATGATGGATTCCAGGCCTGGAATCAATCTAGCTCAGGAAATACACAAGTCCAACCTCCACCGGGGACTTCTGGAGGTCAACTGCTTCCCTCCCGCTGGCCCCTATTCCCAGCTCTGAACAACTTCTCCCAAACCATTCTTCATCTGTGGCTGTCTCATCTCTGAGCGTTCCCTGGCTTCTATGAAGGCACCTCTTGGTCCGGCTGTCTGGGTGCCCAGTGTGCCACTACTTGGGCAGTGGCTGGGCTTGCAGGGACTGCTCAACTTTGAGAGCAACAAAAATGGCCCTATCTGGGAGCCAGCTGGCTACGTGGCACAAGATGGGACTTAAGATTCCTCCTTGCCCCTGAGACCTGTTGGGCAGAAGTGATGTCCCCTCATGCTCCAGAGTCTGGAGCCATCAGGACTGTGCAGACTGTTGTCCCTTGCTCTGTAACCAAGGACCCAAGATCTATGGAGTATGGCTCAGAGACCAACATAGGAACTTGGCCAGTCCTGCCATTTATTGGCCCCCAAGGACCCTAATGTTAGACTGAGAAGGAGCATGGAGAGACACTCTACCCCTGGGCACAAGCACAAGAGCACTGAAGGGTAACATGTACAGCATAGACTCAGCAGAAAACTTTCCGTTCATAGTCTTGAGAGGCTAACAAGTTTAGATTTGATCCAGTATGGAATAATGGGATGTCTTTTAAGCTTCCATGTGACTTCACCTATATCCTCATCTGGGAGATGGGGATAAGTGACCCAACCTATAATCTGCTGTACCCCACATCCTACTGTTGTGAAGCGTGAACAGCAACAGTAAGTGGGGGAGCAGTAGTTGGGTTCTGGGCAGAGGGGTACTGGGGCCAGTTTATAAGAACTGACTGTTGAGTTGCGAGAAACTTCACAAGCTAGTGGCTATACACAGCCATTATTGAAAACCAACCATATATGTTTAGTGTTAAGTATATTAAGCAAGGCACACCTATAATTCTCAGCACTCAAGAGACAGAGACAGGCATATAGCTGAATTCAAGGCTAGCCTGGTTTATACAATGAATTCCAGGCCAGCCAGAGCTACATAGACCCTGTCTTGAAAAAACAACAACAAAATAAGTTATATTTTAAAATGAAGGTAATAAGTACTCAAAATTAAGGTTATTTTCACCTATCAGCTCTGTCAGGGGAAATACTGTGTGCTCACAACTGCCTCTGACTCCAGTTCCAGAAGTATCCAGTACCTATGTGAACATGCGTGCGTGTGCGCATACACACACGGTGGTGGGGTGGAGGTGGGGTTGCAAGAGTTGTTTGTTTGTTCGGTTTTTTTTTCTCCCACCATATGGGTTCCAGGTATTGAACTCCCGATGTCAGGTTTGGCAGCAAGCATGTTTACCCAGTGAACTATTCTGCTGGCCCAGAAATGGATTTTTGATCACTGTTTTTAAGTGAGTTTCGGCATCTAACCTACAGGCACTAAATGGTGGGCACCATGCCACCTCTGTTTATTTTCTGAGCTTACACAGGGCCACTCCTTGCTGCCCACTGAGGTTATAGGGGAAGGAGTACTGAGCGCCTGTCCCCACTGCTGGCCTTCATCACTTGCCTGGACCCTGCTGTCTTCCCAGGTTCAGGCCACCATGATTGGCAGGACTGTGGCCAGGGCTGTGCTTTGAATTGGCGCCTTCTTCCCTTTCTCAAAGTTCCTTGAGCATCTGGCCTTGGATTCTGACTTTAGGGACATCTGTAGCTATGGGAGCTTGGCCCATCCTAGTGTTCTAGCGGGTGGTGATGCTGTTTGACCAGAGCCTCCTGGAGATGCCTTGATCAGAGCGTTTAAGGACAGCACAAACTGTGCACACAGAGCACAAGATGAGTTCTTCTTGTCCCTTCCCAGAAGGGAGGACACTACTGTTTTCATCCTGGAACACACGTGCTGTGTGGACTCTGGAGCAAGCACTTATGAGTTTCCTGCTGCCTGGGAGCTTGCCAGGCCAGGAGAGGAGGTTCTCCTTGCTGTGGCCTTTTCTCTTTCTCAGGATATGGCAATAATAATTTTTACGAGGTATACATTTTATTATTCCCCTTTTGTAGATGGGAGCACAGAGGTCCATCGGCTTAGTCAAAGTCACAAAGCTGGGAAAGTGACGATGCTGTACTCAGCTGACTCTGGAGCCCAGACCCGCCCACAGCACCACAGTACCCCTCTTTCTTCATGGCACAGATTGTGGATGAAGGGGACACAGCAAGGCTTTGGGAAAGGCACAGTCAAGGCAGTTTCCATGCACCATACCCATGCACTCTCAGCTCCACCAGCTGGACCTGGCCACCTTGAATCCAGTGGGGCGACTCACACCAATACGCTGCATAAAACTGCTATGGCTGCCACCCTGGGAAAGGACACACTTGCAGTCAAATGTTCTGGGGTCCTTGTGGAAACCAAATCTGACTCCTCTGGCCCATGTCCCCTGTGCCTTCTTCAGTGAGCCAGTGGCTCCTGCCAGCACCCCACCCCACCCCACCCCCACCCCAAGTCTGCATATCTCCAGGCTGACCTTGGACAACATGTGGCTTTGGGTTAATTCCTGGCTGAGTCGGTGGGGGGGGGGGGGGAGAGGAAAGGAATTGGAAATTCCTGAAGACTCAAGTCTTCTGAGGGAGCAAATGCATCTCCTTCCTCCCGGGTCTCCTCCTCGGCAGCTGCTGAGCTGCAGAATTTATCGAAGTCCTTCACGCTCTGTGACAGACTGCTAATGAAGGGGAGGCCAGGCTTCTCTGTCTGCCTCCTTTGGTTTCTTATTTGTTAGGGGATTTTTTTTTTATCCCCAAGGGAAGACAGGACGGTGACTGGAAGCCAGGAGGGCCTCACAGGGCCCTGTAGCTTGTCAGCAGGGCTTGGCTTGAAAGGGCCCGGCTGAGGGCCACCCAGGGGGCTGTTCCCAGCTCCAAGTACCTGCCAGGGATGTGAAACATGCCTTGAGATTAATGGGAACCAGATGGGTAGGGAGGCCCCCCTCCACCTGGCCTCCTCTGCAGCTCTGCTCAGGCTTCTGGCGCGGTGGAGGAGCCTTTCTTAGGGGTTCGCTGATCTTGTGTTTTGCTCCAGGCCACAAGCACAGGAACAGAAAAGCCAGGACTCCTGACTCTCGCTGTCTGAATGAACCGATGAGGAGGCTAAGCGGGACCTCAGCAGTCTGTTGTCTAGCAGGATGGTTCGGGGCCTATGCTACATATGAGCTTTTTAAAGCTACCTGGGCCTGAGTCCTACCCCACACCACTACATAAAAACCCTTAGGAAGAGGGCCAGGCGCTTTGCTATTTTAAAAGTTTCCCAGATGTTCTCCCATGCTGCCCAGGTTGAGAATCACTGGATTCCTTGTAAACACTTCTGGATTGAGGAAGTGGCTACTCCAAGGTCACAGTCAGGGCTCGTGACTGACTGTCTCCTGTTCTCAGCCTTGATTCTGTTCCTCCAGAGGAGTTGTGATGATCCTCTCTTAGTGTCCCATGACCTGTCATCCCCACAGGATGCCTCGGAAAGGCAGCCACCACCTTTTTCCCTTCTGCCCTGCATGTTGTTACTTGACACTTTACGTCCGCCTGCTCACTCCAAGCGGTGCAAGCACACCCTGCCTCTAGGTAGATGCTGTCTGCCCACTTTGGGTTCTCTAAGTTGTCAAGATGGGGGCCTCCCTTCTGAAAGTGTGGTCTGAGGACCAGTGACATCACCATGGGCTAGGAGACTGTGAGAAATGCCTCAGCATGCCCCTATTCAATCCAGACCCCAGAGTCTGAGTCTACATCTTAGCGGTATCCCCAGAAGGTTCATAAGCTTCTCTGCCTGCTGTTTAGAGTGCCCCATCTATCACACTCTCCCCTGTGGGATTCGTCTCAATAACAAAACTGCCATCTTTCACAGAGCAGATGGCATCTTACATATAACTGGTGGTAACACAGCACAATTCTAGGCACACAGTGCCTTGTTTTTTTTTTGTTTGTTTGTTTGTTTGGTTTTGTTTGTTTTTGTTTGTTTGTTTTTTTAATGACTTGAATCTGTCCTCCTCAGTTATCTCAGGCCCAGAGGTTCTATGAGGGTGGACAGTTAGAAAGTCCTTAGCCTCACTAGCTAAACCCCCAGCAATCCTGGATCCTGCTGAGCAGGTGGATTCTCCCCATTGTCCTGTGGGGGTTTCCTGTTGGAGTGCACCTGAGGAAAGAGGCAAAGAGCATCCTTCATGGACACTGTGCAGGGTGATGGTGCTTAGCTGTTCTCTTCTCACTCGGCTGCTTGATGTTCCTGTCATCCAAGGGGGTGGCGCAGTCATCTGAGCCCTGTTCTCCCACATAGAAATGCTATCCCACTACATTCTGGGGTCCCTTTGCAAGTGGGGGCACTTAGGAGGCATTTGGTAAGTGCTCTTAATGAGAACACACTGATACCTCAGAGGTCAAATTATTTTCTTCTTCCCCCTTTTTAAAAAATGAACAAACAGACTACATTGTCCGCCTCGCGCTTTTAGATTCTGAGTCAGATTTGAACAGTAACAGGTGGCCCTGTGGTGCTGTGACTTGAATCTCTGGGGAAGAAGGGTGTGGTCGTGAACGACCAAGTATCTGCCACCCAGGGCCAGAGTAGGACCGAGTCTAACCAGATCCGAGTGGAAGCGGGAATAAAGGTGGGACAGAAGATGAGAGCCTTAAATCACTCCCCTAAAACAATTCCTGCTCACCACTAGCATGTCACCCGGTGCTCATTAAATGTGTAAGCACCTCCACCAGCGGCCTGTGCCTTCTGGATGCTTTATCCTTTCCCCAATAACCGTTAATCAGCCAGCAGCAGCACAAGCCTTGTGAGGGCTGGGTCTTGCCTGGCAACCACAATCTGCTCCTATTTCATCTAAGGAAAAAAAAAATAATAAAGTGGATAGGATGTTGTGTTTCTCTCCCCATCTCCAGCATGAAAGAGTATAGGATCAGAGCGCACTCCAGCCCCCACCCCCACCTCTTGATGAAAAATTAACCAGCTGTGCAGAGCGAATGAATCCCTAAAGGAGAATGAGGTCTCTGATGTGAGCTGGGCTGGGTTCTGGGAGCTCCAAAAAATCCTCCTGGTTGTTAATTCTCTCACCCCTAAATCCTCCTCCGTGCAGCCACCGACAGGTGTGTACAGCATGTTAATTGGCCACTCCTTCCACAGCCAGCTGTGCCCAGCAACTGGTGGAGCAGAGAAGCCCCGTTTGGTCTTTTGATGTGATGCAAGTCCCTGTGTGCTTCTGGGGCAGTAGAGTCATTTGGGGTACACTTCTTGTTTACTTCTGTCTATATCTACTCTTTGGTGGGCTTCCTAGGGACAGAACCTGGATCTTATTGGCGTCTGACCCCAGCACCTGACAGAGGCTGACACGTAGAAGTGATTGTACGGAGTGAATGGATGGATGGATGGATGGATGAGGCCTTGGCGATAGGCCACGCCCATGCACCAGGCACATTTCAGTCCTTAGGACCCCATTCATTCATTCAATAGACATTCATTAGGCAGCGTGGTTCATTCCTTCTTTATTCTCATTCATCTATTCATCCCATGTACTGGGCTTGTTCTAGGCCTAGGGATGCAGAGATAAGATGTTCCATTCTCTACTCTCATTGTGTTAGGAATGTGGTGGGGAAATCGGACTGGAGCCTGGGAACAATAAGCGGGTGATAACAGCCTCCAGAGTGAGTTTGGGAAGCACCGTGGGAGCCAAAGGTGGGCACCCTACTCCACCAAAGAAACAATAGAGAAGGGGTGCCACCCAAACTGAGCGTAGAGAGTGGGTAGGAGTTAACCACAGAAGTCTTGAGAGGAGAAGGGTGCTCTGCCAGGCACATGGGATGAGGCCATAATACCAATTTCCTGGTGAGCAGCACCCAAGGGTGCCCTACCCACTTCCTGCCTTGTGGGATCCTGCCTTGCCAAGCCCTGCAGGTCACAAGATACAGATCAGGTGCCACCCATCAGAAGCTTGCAGTCTCCTGGGGTGTAGTGTTATGGTGGACCCTCTCCCAAGTATGCCAGAATGCATTAGGAAGCTACATGGTTAGGCAGGGGGTTATTTCTCTAAAGACCCTCCATGATCCTTACACCCATTCCAGGGCGGGCAAGCACAGTGCGTGGCCTCTTAAGAGCACTGTGCGCTGCATTCTGCCTACTGAGCCGAGTGAGCTGTTCTCATCAGTCCTAGGGCAGCCAACATAGAATTTATCATGTGAACTGGTCACTTCTCTGCTACACGTAGTAAACTCCAAAGGATAAAAAAGAGACTCAAACATGTATTTGCATACACTGATTTATGGATGGATTTTCATATTGATAGATCAAGTTCTAAAAAAATAACCAAGTGTTTATATCCTCTGATGGATGTCCATAACCACCCAGTGGAATATTACTATGCCACGAAAAGGAATGACACTCTGGCACGTGCTGCAACATAGATAAACCTTAGAAACATTATATTAAGAAAAATAAAACACACGGAATGGCACAATGCTCTATGATTTCACTTTATGAGCTGTCTCGAGTCAGGGAGTCATCAATCAGGAGCTAAATTAGCGCTGCCAAGGACAGGAGCAGGTGGGGATGGCCTCTTACTGCTTTGGAAGTCACAGGGTGACAGAAGAAATTAAGACCAGACTGTGGTGAAGTTTGCATTGCAGTGTGAATGTAATTATGCTGGTGGACTGTATGCTTTAAAAAGAAATTATTAAAAATGACTTATTTGCTTTATATGTATGTTATCGTGTGTGTGTGTGTGTGTGTGTGTGTGTGTGTGTGTGTGTGTGTGGTTTTGTTTTGTTTTTGAGACAGGGTTTTTCTGTGTAGGCCTGGCTGTCCTAGAACTGACTTTGTAGACCAAGCTGGCCTTGAACTCAGAGATCTGCCTGCCTCCGCCTCCTGAGTGCTAGGATTAAAGGGAGACATGGTGCATAACCATGGCCAGCTGGTATTCCCAGGCAGTCTCCCATCCAAGCACTAGCCAGGCTCTGAGCCACCCTCCTGAGCCTCTGAGATCAGATGAGATCAGGCACATTCAGGGTAGTATGGCTGGCTGTACTGTTAGCACAATTAAAAAAAACAAAAAACAAACAAACAAAAAAAAAACCACCCTCAGCTGGCTTTTACAAAAGACCTAGCAGTCAATGCTCCACTGCTGTCTCCTCTCAGGCCCACATACCCAGCAGGCCTCGCTCCCCCCAGGACTCCTCCCGGCATCAAGTTCTGCCAGGCTGGTGTGTTTCATTTTTGTTTTTATTTCCTGCATCTGCTACTACCAGAATCTATTATTGCTCTCTGGGGCTCATGCCCCTGACAGCGATTATTTGTACATGTAAATCAGAGAGCCAGGGACAAAGCTTTAATGACAGACTCTTTGGAGGTAGCGGTGACAGCAGCAGGAGATGATGAGCCAGCTCCCACTGGACCCCTTCGTTGCATGCAGTGCTCAGAAGCTGGTCCAGTGAGGGTGCCGGCTCCACAGTCCAGGTTCACAGACTTCTTTGTGAAAGTGATGTGGATTCTGGATTCTGGATGCTCTTGCTGTGCCCTGCACAGGCGGGATTCAATCCTTGGTTCCCCCAGCAAGGCTGGCCTGCGGCAGGCCCAGTTAGGATAGTGCAGTTAGCACCCATGGGAAAACAGCCCTCTTCCGGCTTCTCTTTGCTATTAGAGGCAGGCTGTGCTCTCTCTTCACAGTCCACACAGTGCCTTCTACCTGAGAAGTGGTTAGCCTGAAAGGCAGGAAGTGCATCTATCCTAGGTTAGGGATGTAGCTCCGTAGCAGAGCTTGCTTTTGCATGCATGAAGCCCTGTGTTGTGTTACCAGCACTCTCCACAAGACTGTGGCATTTATCAACCGCTGGGGCACACTGAAAAGGTGGGGGAGGGGGTTCCAGGGTAAACCTGAACCCACAAACTGGGAGCGTGGGTGTTATTTAGCTTTTTGTCGTCTGGTTGGGAGGGGGTGGGATTGAGTACACTCACCTGGACCACCTAACCCTGATAACAGCGGACAGCACAAGGACAGTGCAAGTTTCGGGGTAGTCGGTGGACTTGAAGGGTGGCTTAGCTGTGGTGCCAGCCTTCTTACCCACAGAACCCTCATCCAAGCTGAGCCTGGTCACTCCCCAGCACTAGGGAGAGAGCAATAAGCAGATCCCTGGGGCTTGCTGCTGAGTAACAAAAGGTCTGTGAGAAACCCTGCCCAAAGGTGGGGAAAAGATGAATAGTGCTTGAGGGACAGTGCCTGGGTACCTACACACATGCGCGCGCGCACACACACACACACACACACACACACACACACACACACACATTAATACACACATATATAAACAAAAAAAACCCCCCACATTGTATATACATACAGTATCCCTGGGAAGTAGAGACAAATTAAAACAGTGACTGCCTCTGGGGTAGAAATGAAAGGACAGAGGACTCAGAGCCAGAAGTAGGAGAAATATACACATAGTTCAGATACATACATTTGCATACATATTTTTACATATGTAATATATACACACATGTAATTTTCTATTGCTTATTGCTTAAGATTTTTACCAAATACTTTTCACTGGCTACGCAGGAAATAACTATTTATTTTTTTATTTTTATTTTTATTTTAGTGTGTCATAAATGGGCAGATGAGTGGCATTTGGCTGTCCCTTCCCCACCTCCGGTTTCTCTCAGTGTTTCTCAGGAGTTTGGGGTAGAGCACCTGTCTCCAGGTGCTCAGCCAAGGTTGGGTGTTACCTGAGTTTCTTTCTGCTTCCTTGTTTTCCTGGACAGAAGCCTTGGTTCTCTTTCCCTCTGGGCACGATGTTGTTGCTGTTCAAAACTCTGCACAAAGCATCTCTGTTGCTCTGCCTACCCCATTTCCTCTCTCCTCAGTGGGTGGCTACCTCTCCCGACTCCCTTTTATTTCTTATTGGAATGTCTTCAAGATGGCTCGGGATATTACCTTTAATCTTGTTTCCCCCAACATTGATTAAAGGAGCTTTAAAAAAAAAATGGAATGTTCCAGAACATTCTGAGCTGTGGAAAACTGCATGTGAGGAAGGAAGCTGCCCCCTCAGCTGGGCTCTGTAGTTCACTTCCACTAATGCCTATAATAATATTTTTCTTACATCACAAAGCTCCCTGTCCTCCCTATCCTATTTAATTTGTAATCTCAGACAAGGATTTCCATGCTAACTAGAGGAAACACATAAAACACAAATACAAATGATTCCCACTTGAAGTTGTTTTGAATATTCCTGGTGAGGAACTAGTTGTTACCAGATTTTTATTGTCCTGAGTATTTATGGATTATCCCCTTTGGGTCCTGTCTGCCCATAGTCAACCTTGAGTCCTGAGGGCATAAAGATAGAGGATGCTATATTCTTGGAGCATACAGCTCACAAGAGCAACACTAGAAGGTAGGAGCAGGAGCTGAGGGTGATGTCTTGTGAGTGGCCAGCTCACACATGAAAAGAAGCCAGTGCTGAGCAGAGATGCTGGGGAAAGTTGGCCTATGTGGAGGACTTGGGGCCTGGGGCGTACAGGCTGTAGGGAGGCGGGGTCTGAAGCAGGATAGAGAGCGGGCATAGCAAGAGAAGATATCGGGGGTTGAAGACCACAACCGAGCTCTCATCAATGGGAAGATAGTGAGAACTCAGTAAAGTGGAATGGCTGTGGTTTGATAGCAAAGGGACCGCCCGCCCTGTGACTTGCTGGGTGTCATTGTAAACAAAAGTCTGTCTCTTTACCTCCAAAATGAATAGGCCTAGGTCTACCTTGCAAGGCTGTCATGGGGTTACATGAGAAAGGCTGGACACATCTGCATCTATCTGGGAACTGCTGGCTCCCCACTCTTTTATCTCGGGTACAAGGTTGGTCTTTTAAGAGGAATGAGACAGGACTAAGGGGGAGGAAAGAAAGACCTGGCTGAGGAACTGAAGCTATGTCTCGCTCGGAGTGAGAACCTCGCCAGAATCTTCAGTTCTTGAGCAGAGAGCGAAATATTTTTATTCAGATCAATCCGAAAGATTGACAAGACAGCAAAGCAAGATCAGAGCCAGGAGGTGCCGATATTTACTCACCAGATCTAAATTACGTGCTACAGTTATGGCTGGGGCTTGGAGCCAGTGTTGAGACAACCATGATGCCAAGTATATGTCCTTGGGAGACACAGGTGTGAGAGTCCAGGCTTCACATGGATCGGGATGTCTGTGTCCGTGCAGGTGAAAGTGTGAGTGTATGCATAGGTGTACCACATGCAGAGCCGTACTTGTGTGCACACGTGTGTATGTGTGTCTGCTCGTGCACATCTCTGGGCACCAAAGAGTGCAGTGAGGGCTCAGGACTGTCCTTTGGGTAGCAGTGGTTGAGGACATTGTGCTGGAGGACACAGTGAGGAAGAAGGCTTGCGAGGAAGCTTGCCAGGGAGGGGGAGTCATGGGGGGGTGGGGGGGGAGGGGAGGGCAAATCCTACTATCAGCGGTGACAATCACATTTGAGACAAAGTCACTTCACTGAATTTGTCAAGAAGGTGACCTTCAAAGAATAGAGTCTGAGCCATGAATTGCCCCTTCCTGAGGGTTGACCCAGCCCCTTCTGCGGCTTTTGTTCGGTGCTCCACATTGAACTCAGGGCCTCCTCACAAGTCCCCGCCTGGCTCAGCTACTGAGTCACACCCCAGCCCAGGCCAGGCCCCTCCCTATGCTGGCACTTGGCTTCTGCTGGCTTAGTCCCTCGTAGATAGTTACTCTGTACACTCTCTCATTATATATGCTGTTCTCCCTGTCTGATGTGTTTAAACGCTTCTCTGAGAGTGTTCTTTTGTTCTCTCCACCCCCACGCCAAGCAGCACTTGGGAAGCACTCTTCACCGTTCAGTAAAAGGCAAACCAATGCTGCCAGTCACTCAGGTCCGACTGGGGTTACAGTCTGAGGTAGACACATCCATTGGGATTATCCCAACTATTTTTCCTGTCTTCAGGAAGCTCATCAGACATGACACACCCCCACTCTCCTGTTCCCCTGATACCCCCAAGTTCCTGCTGTCCCCTGCCTGGATGACAGTGGCCTCCCAACCTCTCACCCCACTTTTGCCCTTCCTTTTCACTCTGTGCTACACCCAGCTGCCGGAAGTCTCCATTTAAATGACAGGCAGGCAGGTCATATCACTCTGCTGCTGAAAAGCCTTCCAGAGGATTTCCTGCAGAGCAAACATTCGGAGTCTGCCCCACAGCTCACAGGCCCTTAGATGGTCCAGATTGTGCCTGTTCCACAGATTCTCTGGCTGCATGGGACCTCCATGCTGTGCCCTGCCTGCCCCACTCCCCCACCTCTCCCCCACACGCGTGCACACACACACACACACACACACACACACACACACACACACACACACACACATGCACTCACATGACCTGGCCTAAGACTAGCCTTCTCTGGGGACAAACATAGTTCTCTGTTCAATTGCCATTTACCAAGCAGCTTCCATGACTGTGTTGTAGAGAAGTGGATCACACCCCTGCCCTCACTCTCAGCACCTCAACCTACCTTCGTGGCTCTTGTCTGTGTCTGCCTCTGACTTGCCTGTTTATAATCTGCCTCTCCCCGGCTTGAAGTCTGTCTTGTGAAGCCAGGGAGTTCATTTAATTTGCTGCTTTGAACTTGACACCTAGAACAGTACCTGGCTATTCGTAAGTGAGAGAGAAGGGAAACCAACACGGGTGTTTATTACGTGCTAACGAGTACCTTAAGCATTTTCACTCATATTGTTACCCTTCCCAGCAATCCTCGGAGCACAGTTGTCCACTAGTGTCCATGGGGGATGAATTTCAGGACTTCCCTTTGGTACCGAAGTCAACAGATGCTCAAGTCTCTTAATGAAAATGTGCCAGCTTTTGCATGTAAAGTACACACATCCTCCAGTGTATTTTTAAATCATCTCTAGGTTCCTCACCAAACCTAACACAATATAAATGCCATGTAAGTACCTATCTGCAATATTGTTTAGGGACTAAGGACAAGAAAAAGTGTGTACATGTTCAGTGCAGACACAAACTAACAACTATTAGGTTGCAGATCTGTCTGCCTGGTACAAACAGGTCAGCAACAAACTACTATTTTGATCCATCTGTAATTGAATCTGTGAATGCAAACCAGCAAAGTGCCAAGCCGACTGTACTATGCTTCCTCTTATATAAATGAGGGAAAAGACAAAGAGAGTTATAGGTCAATCTTTCTTTAAACAGAGAGTTTAGAATGGAGGCAGTTATCAGGAAGTGAGCAAATTGTTTGACTCCGATTTGAGCTCACTCATTCAACCATAGACCTGGTGTCTCCGGCCCTCAGCTAGCCAGTTTCTGAAGAGAACAAGACTTCATCTCCATCCAGTGGTGGCAGCAGCCAGTTAGGTGAGAATTTAAAGCCAAGTGAGAGGCAGTGTAACAGTGCCAGGAGGCGCCAGGCAGTCCTGACAAGGCACTAGAGATATAGAGTCAGAGGTGGAATGTTTGCCTACCATTAACAGGGCCCAGGTTCTGCCCCCAGCGCTGCTGTGGAGGTGAGTCTGAGAAGGCACCTTGAACTGAAGGCGACTCTGAGGTCAATCTTTAGGAACTAACACTGTGTATTAAAAACCAAGTTGTTCCTGGCGGGATGAAGACTGAGCCTTGGAGCCTGGCATATGGGACCCTTCCAGCCTTGGCAGCCTCATTCACTGCAGTCCCTCATCATCAAGTCAAACTCATCATTTCCTGCTGTGTGGTGCCATTTCCTGCCTTTGCAAAATGCTGTTTCCTTCGTCTAGAACACTCTCCTCACACCTCACCCCACTTTTATTTCTTGAGGCTCAGCTCTGTCATTTCCTCTGTCTGGGTGAACCTTGTGCCTGTCCTTAGGCCCCCATGTTACCCGCCCCATAGGTCTGCTCACTGTCACCTTCTCTAACTCCTGACACAGTAACCCCTCCAAAGACCAACAGCCTTAATCACCTTAGTTTTTACTGGTGGTATGTGGCATCATAGGACTGCTGGTATATGACATCATAGGATGGTTGGAATGTGATGTCATAGGACTCCTGGCATATGACATCATAGGACCTGTCACATAGATATAAGAGATGTGATTGTTGGATGGAACTGTGCTAGAGAAGAACAGAGGGTTTTGGAAGCTTAGAGAGACCCAGGTATAGGGAAGGAACTTGAAGGTATCTTAATTAGGGTTTCTATTGCTGTGATTGAGACATCATGACCAAAAAAGCAAGCTGGATTTATGCAGCTTACCCTTCCACGTTGCTGTTTATCACCAAAGAAAGTGAGGATGGGAGCTCAAACTGGGAAGAAACCTGGAGGCAGAAGCTGATGCGGAGGCCATAGAGAGGTGCTACTTCCTGGCTTGCTTCTCCAAGTTAGCTCAGCCTGCTTTCTTGTAGAACCCAGGACCTCCATCCCAGGAATGGCACCACCCACCCTGGACTGGGCCCTCCGCCACTGATCACTAATTGAGAAAATGCCTTATGGCTGTATCTCATGAAGGCATTCCCTCAACCAAAGCTCCCTTTTCTCTGAATGCTGTAGCTTGTGTCAAGTTGACACAAACCCAGGCAGTACAGAGGGGCAGTGTGTCAGAAGCGTGAGTGTTTGCTGGGTAGTCCCCCCAAAGGTGGCATCAAAGAAACAGATGGAAGAGTACCTTGGTGCTGGAGAGACAGGCAGAGACAGATGCTGGACTAGAGACACCCGGTGCATCTGGAGAAGCAAGCAAGCATCCTGCTGAGGGACAAGCCTGTCTTGTCTCCTGGGCTGGAGGCTGAATGTGCACCCCAGGAGCAGCACACTTGGCCGTGGGAGCTGAGGATGCAGTACCCCTTCCCTCCCTGCTCGCAGGGGCCAGCTTAGCCGTCAGTTCACAAGTTTGCTGAGTAGGGGACTCAAGTTAAAATGGGGCTGAGCTCTGCTGCAACAGCTGGAGGAGCTGACTTGGCTCTGGGCTTGACAAAGTACAGTTGTTTCTTCCCCAGCACCCTCAGTTCCTGCGAGTGGGGAGCCTGCGTCTGGCACAGACAGGTATCCAGGTCCTGTGTTATGAGAGGTGGGAAGAACAGTATGTGTCATGTGCCAGATGAATAATTAGAATTAAAGAAGGATGGATGAGTGGATGGATAACTAGAAGCAGAGATTTCAGCCAGCTATTAGAATGAAATAACACTGAGCAAGAGAATGAGTAAAAGTTGAACTTTAGGCTTGTTAGAAACACCGGGTTTTGGTCTCAGATTACAGTTCTTGACCTTTCCACACGTTCTCAGGGTCTTTTGAAACCATGTGGGCTAGCACATATTCTGTCCCTTTCTCAGACCCCGTCTGTCCATCAGCTGTCATGCCAGAGTACAAGAAACTGCTGGTTATATGTTTGGCGTCACACTCTCAGCCCAGCCACAGACAGAGTGTGTCCTTGTTTTTGTTTTGGTTTTTTACACCTTCTTCTTTGACGTAAGACATAGGAGCTAGTTTGGATGAGCCACTCAGCTCCCTCCCTGTGAAACAGAGGTGACCGAGGTCCCTGGGAGAACGCGGGCAGTGTGAAGGAATCAGGATAAGGAAGCTTGGGTCCTCATGCCCTTACCTACTCAGAACCTTGGGCATGCTGTGCAATATCTCTGGGCCTCAAACTAATTATCAGTTAAATGCAGTTAACAACACTAAGCATGCTGGCCTCAAAGGACTGCTGGGAGGAATTGGCTTTGTAGGTTTTTACAAATGCCACTGGAGAAGGCTGGAGTTACTGTCTTGAGGTACTAACTCCTTGTCCCACTTGGAACGGGAGGGTCTTCCTACATGGCCCCTCTGCTTCCTGGCCCTGAAGAGAGCAAGGCTGTGGCACAAACCCAGAATGTCTTTTTCCCTTTCTCCTCTCGTTTCTGAACCTTCTTCCTAGTGTTGTGCTGAGGATGAACTGGCCATGGGCCCAGGAGACAGATGACTCTCGTTCTCCTCCACACAGCCCTGCGCCGATGGTCTAGGGTCAAGGGCACTTGCTCTCTCCAGGGAGGCACAGGGTGACAACTGGCAGCTGGTTCTGAACTGTGAAGCCACCCACACTGCATCGTGGAGGTGGGGAAGGGGTGGGAACAGAAAGGAAACCAAGGCGAGTGGCTCACACCCCAAGTATGGTATAGCATCTTCAGAGGAAGCAAAGCTACACTGGAGTAAGACAGGAGATTGCTCTTTGTCCAGGCTACTTTGTCCCTCCTGTGGACACTTCCCATTAGAATAATAATAAGTTGTGGGTTTGGCTTAGTAGTAGAGTTTTTGCCTAGAATATAGAAAGCCCTGGGTTCCATTCCCAGCAAGGCAAAATTAATAATCATCATCATCATCATCATTAATAGCAGCTAATATTTTTAAAAGATTCATTATACTATTATACTTACCCATTGGGGAAGGGTGAGTAGTGCTGTTATCTTCAGGTGGAGGTCAGAGAACAATTTGTGGAGCTCACTTCTCTCCTTCCACCACATTTGTCCTGCAGATGGGCAGTAAGCCCCTTTACCTGATAAACCATTTCTCTGGCCCAGCACCTAGAATTTCTTAATCCCATGCTAAACGTGTTAATGTATTATTCCATTTACTATTAGATAGCATTACTAGCACTCCCATTTTATAGAGGAAGCCATGAAGGCACAGATAGGCTAAGCAACTTACCAGTTCTCCAGGGAGCGTTAGAACCAAAATTTAAACCTAAGCCCACACTCTTCGCCATTCTGAAAGGAAAAGGAAGAAAAGATACATTACGAAACAAAATGTCCAGGTGTTGCATGTGTTTCAGGGTGCCTGGGATGCAGGCGAGTGTGTGTGAGCATAAGACTGGGGAGCTAAATGGCTGCAGGGGAGGGGAGAGAGATTTGAAAATGCCAGCAGGGGCCAGACATTGTTCGCCCCAATAGAACTTCCCCTGATCCACACGTGAGCCCTGCGCTTTGTCTCTGTCAGATCCCTGAAAGCTGAGCTCCCTGGGCTCTCAGAAGGCTGACTGGGTCTGAACACAATGCCTGGCATATCACAGGCATGTAATATTTGTTCAGGACTCAAAGACGATTAGACACATAGGTAAATTTCCAGGGTAGGTATTGCAAGAAGGGCTGTAAGACCCAGCAAGATTGCACTATGGCTCTGAGCAAGTCTTGGCCTCTGTTCCCAGCCTCCTGTTCTAGAAATAAAGGCGCTGGTGATGCCTGCTTAGGTCAGCCCCCGGGCTGAAATGTATTGCTCCAAGTTGAGAGTCTGAGCTGAAAGGCAGCAGCTTTGTAACCTCTAGGGTCCAAGCTGGTGCTAAGCTCAGGAAATGCTGTTTGCAGCTCTGAACAGAGGCTCTCATCTCCTGCCGATGCTGGAACTGTCTGCGAAAGAGCAGAGCAGAAGGGCAGAGACAGTCTGCAGTGTACAAGGTCCTGCAACCCCAGGCTGCCTTGGCTAGTTCACCAGCAGCCCCCAAAGGGAATAGACTTCTACACGCAGAAGGAATATGGCACCTCACTTCCCACGGCTGGCAGTATCAAGTCGATATTTTTTCTGTGGAGCAGAGAGAGTAAAGAGAGTGTAAAGTGTTGAATTGTTTGGCATTATCAAGGATTTCAGCTCCCCAGGACTCCTGCATAAAGAGATGGAAATTTCAGCTGCCAGAGCCAAGAAACACACAGAAATATATGAATTTATTACATATTATCTTTCCCTCTTCCAAACAGCCTTGGAAATGTCAAAAGATCATCTATTGTCTCATCGTTGATAAGAAAACCATTTGGGTTTAGTGGACTCAGGGTTTGGGCACAAGGCAGACAGTGAGAGGCCGTTGGGGAAGATAGTGGGTGCCCAGGGTAACCTTCAGGAGGCCCAGCCATCTCTCCAGCTCTAACGCACTGGGTGTTGCTTTCTTGAAGCCAGGAAAGGACGTGCTGCCCTCTGAGTCAACACTTACTAAATACCCACTGTGTGGAAGTTCTGCACACCCACTGTGTGCAAGTTCTGAGCACGCAGAGGGGCAGAGAGAGCTTGGAACCCGATGATGATCTGAGAGCGGCCTTGGCAGCTTAGGCACAGCTCTTTTGCCTGCCAGGAGAATCCAGAGCTGGGCAGGGGGGGGGGGGGGGTTCGGCGTGGCTGTGCCTCCTGGAGGACATCCAGGGAGCACTCACAGAGAAGGTGACATCAGAGCTGGGCCTTGAAGTAGACACGACCCTGGCAGGTAGGGGGACAAAAGCGTTGCAGGCAAGAAAGGCACAGCAAGGGTCTTCAGACCTGGAAGTTTGGGGCCTGAGAGATAAAGAGAACTGCTCACTTCTGGACATGAGCTATGCCCGCCCCTCGACATCCAGTAAGTACCCGAGGCCGTGTCTGATCAGAGACCTGCTGGCAGTACTCTGATGTCCATCAAGGTGTGAAGCTTCACCTGCTGACCACTGTCCCCTCCCCCACCATCAGCACCATGGCTGTCTTGGAACTTGCAGGCTTCCAGGGAAGGATTCAATTTCTGGATTGTTCCCCACTACCCTGCTTGGCTGGTGGGAGCCTAGATTAGGGAACTGTTTACCATTCTATATTCCAGTGGGGGATGAAGTCAAGGGGATCTCGTAGACCAGGGGAGTGTTATGGTCTCCAGCTCCACTGCATCCCAAGATCCATCAGTCTCGCGTATGCCTAGCACCTGATGAGGAAGCAGACTCAGGCCCTGCTGCCAGGCTTCTCAAAGGGCGGTTCTGAGTCCCCCTGCTCCACTCCCTCCTGGGAAGTTAGAAAACACAGGCGATATCTGAGTTTTGAAAGCCCCGTAGAATCCCTGGGGAGCAGCTGAAGACTGGCCCCTGCACTCTGCCCTCCCTCCCCACCTTCCCAACGCACATACATTAAACATTCTATTCCTGTCTGCCCTTCCTGACTCCCACCTCCAGACATGGATGGAGGAGGGGGCCCTGTTTCAGATCAGCTGGTCGAAAGGGGGCCCAGGTGAGAAGCTTTCAGTCACACAGACAATTTCCACCAACTTCCAGAACCGTAAGCCCAGCTGGTGAAGAGGTGTCCTAGCCCCTGGACAGAAATGTAGCTTGAAAGTCTTACTCTTAGGCTTACTCTGCTTTTTGGTTTCTAGAACCTTCCCACACTTAAGTTTCTTAGTCACCCCCAAGGGTACTGTAGCACAAGCTTTGCACTGCTCTTGGTTTTACAATGGGTACATAGGCTGTGTGACAGGCCTGGGGTTATGCCGCTGATTGGTGACAAAGTTAGCACTGTGGCCCAGACTCAGAATTTCTGATCAGTACCCCAGATCCCTCTGCCACAACCCTAGGCAGGCTCCAGGATACAGCTTGAGGGGCAGGGGGGAAGCTGGTACATCCTTTCCTACCTAAAGCCTTGACTTCTGGGGGTATGTGGGTGGTGAGCTCCCAGGGCCCTGCCTCAACTTCTTTCCCCATGACTCATGGCCTTCAGGAATCCTCCCAAGTCTACATGGCTTGGCCCCATGAAACCATCACATGAATCCTCCCTTTTTGTCAAAATTGCCTCTACAATATTTCTCTTCTTTGGGGGAAATGTTGACAGAAATGGAGGACAGACAGAGCTGTGTCCACATCCATGAACTGGTGATGGAATTAACAGGTTCTCAGAAAATAATACAGAAAAGACACGACCGAGGCCAGGGAGGCTGCTGCACTTGAGAGGCTGGAGCAGGAAGATCAGCCTGGGTATATAATGAGATCCCTCTCTCAGAGAAACAGAACACAGGGGCTTGCTGCACAAGCCTGGCCACCTGTATTCAATCCTTGCAACCCTCATAAAGTAGAAAGAGAACACTGACTCCATAAGTATAGCACTCATGAGTTCCTATAAAAATAAATAAAATTATTAAAAGAAAGAAAGATGGCCATACATGGTGGCACAGGCCTTTAGTCCCACAGTTCAGGAGGTAGAAGCAGGCAGATATGTATGCATTTGAGGTAAGCCTGGCCCACATTGAGAGTTCCAGGATAGCCAGGACTACACAGAGAGACTCTGTTTCAACCCCTATAAAAGTGTGTGTGTGCGTGTGTGCAGGCCTGCGTGTGTGCTTATGTGTATACATACATATGTATGTATGTACATATATATGAAAAGACGCCCCTCATATTAAAAGAGAGATTGTTTGTAGGAAAGACATTCTGTTTACTGTATGTTGGCAAAGCAAATAGAGAGGTGCTAGTCCCACTACAAGACTGTCTCCTCCTCTCGTCTCTTCCTCTATCACTGCTGTCCTTCCCTTCCCCCACATAGATGCAGGTGACTCATGTAAGTACAAAACAGCCGGGACACTCTACAGATGAATCCCAAGGGGCTTCTTCGAGAATAGAGGATGTTGCAAAAATCTAGAACGGCCCTCTATGCTAAGGTGAGAGATCAGGTATGGTGGCCTTAAAATAGCTCTACTTGGGTAGAGACGAAGAAACAATAATGCCCTAGACAGCCGACTGTGTCCCAGGGGTCCGTCTCGCTCAGTTCTGGCCTTGAAGACTTTCCAGTCTCCGTCTCTGGAAAGGCCCTGGCTTACGGGAAGCTGGGTGTTATCTTAAGGTCTGTAATCGGCCTGCCTGCTTTTCCAGCTGGAGCTGTTCATTCAGAACAATTAGCATGCGGTTTAGAGCCGGAATGGAACATATGGCAGGGGGTCCCCAGGAGCCAGCACGTGGCAGCTCAGGAAGGAGGGGAGCAGCCTGGGAGGCACAGGAGGGGGTGTTTGGGAAGGCGGCTTCTAAGCCTGTTGCCTGGCCCAGGTACCCCAGCATTTCATGCTGGAGGAAGGGAAACAAGGGTTGAAGCAAACTCCATATGCATCCCAAAGTCAACACTTGAAGCTTGAAAAGGCCCACAAACCTACTTATATAATATTCTTCTCCAGGAAGTTTCAGGGTGAGTACCTGGGAGTTACTCAGGTGAGCGTGCGAAGGGAATCTGTGAAGGGAACAGTCTAGACCCTGGTCCACGTGGAGCTGCCATTTCCGGTGGAGGGCATCACTCAGTCAACACAACATATAGACTGCTAAGGGTGCTGGAAAGCATGCTAGTCTTCAGAGTCGAGCATCTGAAAGCTTGGAGCAAAAAAACGTTCCCAGATTTCAGCTTGCTTTATCTATTTCTTATTTGTTTAACTCTAGTATTTGCATGTACACAGGGATACACAGAAGCTCAAGGGCAAACATGATTCCTTATGTGTGGTGCATATATTTATATGTACTCATGTGTGTACATATATAAATATATATATGGTGGTACACACATATGTGCCACCTATGTGTATGTGCATGGGTGAGGAGGCCAAGAGTCCATGTCAGGTCGCTTTCTGCCTTACTTTTTGAGACAGGGTCACCCAGTGACCCTGGAGCTCACAGGTTTGGGGAGGCTGGCTGGTCAGTCAGTTCCAGAAATCTTCTGGTCTCCAGTTTCCCCATGCCGGGGTTACAGGTATGGATGGTCACATCTGGCTTTTTAAAAAAGATTTATTTATTTTTATGTATACAGTGCTCTGCCTGCATGTACACCTGCACACCAGAAGAGGGCATTTGACTACATTATAGATGGTTGTGAGCCACATTATGATTGACGGGAATTGAACTCTGGGACCTCTGGAAGAGCATTCAGTGCTCTTAACCTCTGAGCCATCTCTCCAGCCGCACATCTGGGTTTTTAAATTGGTACCGGGGATCCAAACTCAGGTCCTCCTGATTGTTTGGCAAGTACTTTACAGCTGGATTCAGACCCCATAGACATGAGATTCTTTCATGTTTCATGTACATCTTGTGCAGATACCCTGAAAGTAATGTGATATAGCATCTATAGTGTGCAAGGATTTTCACTACAACCTGTTGCATGCTGGGTATGGACTTTCCCACTTCTAGTATCCTATGGGTACTCCAAATAGTTCAGATTTTAGAGCACTTTTGATTTTGGATTTGTGGATAGGGAATACTCAAACTGTACCTGAAAGTATTTAACTTACATCCAGTGATGTGAGAACTCAAGATTTTTAGAAAGCATTGTCAGGTTTTCTAAACTAGTAATTGATAGAGTCGGATCCTAAGCATCTGGCCACGCTCCGCTTGCCTTGAAGATGGACAGGATGCCTACTCAGATGAAGTGTTTGCTTAGCTTTTCCAGCATAGTCGCAGGAGTGTTCTCAGATAGAGCCAGGCTCAGCCAACTCCGTATTCTTTGCCCCTCAGAGCCCACAGACCTCTCAATACCCCCCACTTGCCCCAGCTCAGAAGCCATCATGATCTGACAGTTTCCAGTTCTTGGAGTTCTCACTGAGCCCCCAGGGAGGAGCTGCTGACTAGCACTGCCACCTGCCCCTAGCCCACCCTGATGTGCTCAAAGGACTGGCTTACGCAGGTGTCGTGCGGGGTCGGTAACTAGACAGCACCCGGACTTGGAAGACAAATGGCAATAGCAGTGCTGAGGGAGTGGGGGAAGGAGACGAGCTGATCGAAACACTGTGATTATGAGACTTCAATTGGAGCCTAGGGCAGGTAAAGAACAGAGCTGTAAATCCGGCCTCCTGGAAGAACGTTCTGGAGGAAGGAGACACAGGCTTGCTTAAAATATGTCTGAGATGAGAACCAAAGATCGTTAGTTTTGAGAAAGGGTATAAAATGCTAAACACAGTCTTTATTGGTCCTTTTAAAAGCCAGGTGTAAAATACTGCCATTCTCAAGATTGTGTTTTTCCTTTTCTTTTTTTTTAATGGCAGAAATTAAAAACTCCTTAAGCCATTAGCCGTCGCTCCCCAAGGTGAGCCCCTAAACCAGCTCTGCCAGAGACCCCCCCCCTCCTCTCATTCAAGAAGTGTGGCAGCCACTCCACCAAGCTGACTCCTCCACCTGCACTCCTCCCTGCCCCGCCCTCAGCCTGCATTGGCACCAAATGCCCAGCCAGCGGCAGGTGGCTGAAAAGGCCGACAGGTTTTATGGGTCTGCCCAGCAGACCCTGTCTCCCACCAGTTGCCAATTTGGCTGGTTGCTCCCTGCTCACAAATATCTAACTCTAAAGATATTCACACACTCACACCCCTACCCCAGCCCTGCCAGGGCAAGCCTGCCCCTGGGGGACAGCAATCAGAGAGGCAGAATTCAGGCTGTCCAATGCCACTTCTGTTCCCAGAACTGCTTTTCCTGGCCTAGCCTTTCTCTTCCACCTCATACTTTCTTTCTTTTTTTTCCCTTTCTTTCCATCAAAGGCTGGTGCTACCCGCGAAAAAGTTCATAAAAATGTTATGTCCACCATAAAACCCCTAATGTGGCATTCTGCATGATCCATGCATTAACATTAACATTTCCCAGACAGTTATTGTGAGATAATGGGCCCAGCTATAATTCAGCAGTAACGTTCCTTCGAGCAAATGTTATGGAGGGATAAATGACTTGCGGAGTGTGCTGCTGTGATGGGGGCAGGGGAGAGGCGAGCAGTTTGAAAATGCAGACTCTGGACCTCAGAGACCCTGGGTGGCTAACAGAGGGACCTAGGGCTCTTTCTACATCCGACCGCGGGCTCCCCTGTTCCTCTGACTCGATATTTCACATATTCCTATCGCTCCTCATAGCTATATTGGGAGAATGTACTGAGGGAAAGGATTTAAGGCCTGCGGGTCATAGGTCAGGATACATGTCGATGAGGGACTTCCCCCCACACACACACACACACTGGTATCCCTCCTGAGTACCCAGCACACATTACACTAATCTCTTCTATAGTACTTATCACTTTGTGCATTATTAGTATTTTCAGACTATCTTGTATTCTTTGGTGATTTCATACATGTATACAATGCATCTTTATCATATCTACTCCTCCTTTATTTGCCCCCAGATACCCACACTACACCTCTCTCCCCCTTTATGCCTTTGCCTTCTGTTGTTGTTTTAACCCACTGAGTCCAATTATTGCTGTCTGCTAGAATTGTTAACTGATCTTGTTGGCTTGATCTTGTGCGGGCAACCACAGCTGCGGTGAGTTTGTAAGTGCAAGACACCGCTTCACAGCGCACTTTCCCTGTCCTCCATCCTTTCCACCCCCTCTCCTCCAGTGTTCCCTGAGCTCTGGGGACAGACAGCGTTAGCATAGTCGTCCCATTTGGGACTGAGGGCTCACTGGTCTCTTATTCTTAGCATTTTGGCTACTTAAGAGTCTCTGCGTTAACTGCTGCTCACTCCTAGTGTCTGACCAAGGCCGAGAGCAGGACTAATCTATGAGTATAAAAGTACATTTTTAGAAGGCAGTTTGACAACTTATCTATTTAGTATGATGTCAGTAGTAGATACTCACCACTGCCATGCTAAGGCCTATAGTCCCCCAAGCCATGGACTTTTGGCCATGTCTATACTACAAGGCATCATCCTCCCCCACCCCACCCCCATGAAACAGGCCTCAAATCCAACCAGAAAGCAGTTGCTTGCCTCTATAACCTTCATGCCACTATTGCATCAATGGGCATGTCTTGCTTGGCACATTGCTATGTAGAATTAAGTTCCCTGCTGGGTGATGCTATGATTATTCCCTGCCCCCTAGAAGCCTGTATAGCTTTCTCCTACACTGTGAAGGGTGCTAACAGGAAATCTGCAGGTCAGTTCCAGCTTGAATTCTCCACCTTATAAGCAAATGTAGTGTGTCTTCAGTAGGATTTTACTATCTGGTTCTGGTGAGCAACCAAGAGCAATGACAATAGCCTGTGCTATTTTAGGGGTGTGGGTTCCCCTTGGCCAAAGACTCATAGAGAGGTATCCCACACCTATAAGGAAATCTTCATTTAGTGACCTGTGTCTTCCGGGGGGAAGCATGACACTTCTGTTCAAACCCCTGTTTATGTTTTGTTTTGTTCAATTATTTTTTTACTATCTTACAGAGAGGGGAGTTTCCATTACATTCATTCAGGCATTCTTAGCTTTGGTTAACCTAGACTACACCTCCTTCTCCCCTCTCTCTCGATAGAAATCCCCATTTAAGATTTTAACCCTGACTGTTTTCTCCTTCTCTGCTTTCAATTCACGTTTTCTACCATCCCCTCATCCCTTAAGGCTACTTCTTCTTCTTCTTCTTCTTCTTCTTCTTCTTCTTCTTCTTCTTCTTCTTCTTCTTCTTCTTCTTCTTCCTCTTCTTCTTCTTCAAGATTTATTTATGTACGAGTGCTCTATCTGCATTTACACCTGAAGGCCAGAAGAGGGAATCAGATCATATTATAGATGGGTGTGAGCCACCATGTGGTTGCTGGGAATTGAACTCAAGACCTCTGGAAGAGCAGACAGTGCTCTTAACCTCTGAGCTATCTCTCCAGCCCCCTTAAAGCTTTTTTTACTCTCTGTTCCATAAGCCCTGCTTAGCTCCCTAACTTCTACAGACACCCCAAATTAAACATATATCATTAATTTTTCATGACCATGTTCCCGAAGGTCACCACGTTGCTTTCTTTAAGAGCAATGGGCATGTCTTGGCCTTTTTGATGGCCTAGCACAAAACAACATTCAGTAAATGTTTATTAGAAGTAAAGAAGGACTGGTAAATGGATAGATAATGGAATGACAGCACATAGGGATTCAGACTAGCTGATTAAGGGTGTGGTCACCATAATCTTGCCACTTGGGATTTGGAGGAAGGCGGAACAGAAGTTCAAGGCCATCTTCAGCTACATAGTCAGTCCAAGGGCAGCCTACACTATATACGGCTATGCCTCAAACAAAACAAGCAAATCAAAACAAAACAAAGCAAAAGCCAAAAAGCCAAACTAAAACAAACAAACAAACAAAAAACCAACCAAACAAACAAAAAACACATCAACCAAAACCCAGAAAGGAAGGCAGAGTATATGGGAGGGTATGATGATTCCAGAACATTTCTTGACAGAAATCATAGGACAATGAGCCTGGGCAGGCATTGGAGAAATGCATCTGGATTCATTTCACTCTCCACAGAGAAGACCCAGAACACTGGAACCGCCCGGTTCAAGGCTGTTCTGCTGCCATCTTGCCTCTATTAGACAGGCTAATAGTAGGCAAAAGAACTCTTCACCCTCAAGGAGCTTGTCTTCTGTTGGAAGAAACACCGTAAGCACAGACACAGCTCGCTACGGTCCACCGCAGGACACAATGAGTGAGGTAGAGAGAGAGGTCTTCACTGAGGATATGGGCCCAGGGGGGGTGGCGAGAGACACTCAAAAGGTCAACCATGGCGGGGAGGAGGGGGGGGGGTTAGATTTGAGACAGAGGATCAAGGTGGGCAAAAACACAGAAATGACTGGACACAGTATCCTCACAGCCACTAATTGTCTCTGTGGGTGTCCAGCAAATGGCCCTGAGAGGTCATTTGCCATAGGCAAGTTTTCCTTAGGCATCCCGTTACTGGAACCACGAGGGTCAGCTGTGCGGCTTGTGTCCAAGCTGGACAGAGGAAGGTTAAGAGAGAGCCATATTCTTCCAGAAATGTGGGGGTGGGGGTGTCTCTGTGAAAAGCGCGAGGAAAAATGTTGGCTCTCTTCCAAACGCCACATGTCATGGCCACCACAATCTCTCCCAAGAGCATTCCCCAGAATGAGGGACAAGATTTATGACCGCAGTGGAGGGAATGGTGACCTCTGCGATATCTTCACGGGACCCTGGGGAGGCTGTGCCCCAATCAGAAACATCTTGCTCAGTCAGGGCTCTCATAATGTCCTAAAGCTCGAAGGGACCTTGTAGGTCAACTGCTTTAACCTGTCACATCGGAGGTGTCTGCAACAGGCAGCTTCCATTCTTTCTCTCTCTAATGACTCCTGACAAAGGCAGATCTCCCGTCCCGGGACAGTTCTCACTGATGGAAGTCCCTTACACAAAGGGGACATTTGTATCTCTGTTACTCCCACCCTTCCGCCCCTAGATCTAAGGTCTGGGCAGCACAGTGGAGGCCCAACTATTCTGCATAGCAGCTCTTCAAATATGAATTAAAGTTAACAGGCTTGCCCCTCTTTAGGGCGTTCTGTCTCGATGCTCCTTCCAGTGCCCCAGACTTCCTCCACTGATGTGCTCTGTTCCCTCCGTGTTCCTCTTGTGAAGTAGGCAGCTGAGGGGATGAGGACCTATGCTCTGGTGTGCTGCTCTGAGGCACGGCAGGGTGACTATAGCAACACCATGCACCATGCATTTCAGAAAGCTAGAAGAAGGGATTTTGGATTTTTTTTTTTCACCAAAAGCCAAATAATAAATATGAGGAAATAGATATGTTTAATCTGATTTTATACAAACTATACATATGTTGAAACTTCATATTGTGCATTGCATGTTACTATGAACAAATTGGAAATCAAATTAAATATAAATATTCTATCCTGGACAGTTAAAAACGAAACTGTGTTCCTTCTGTGAATCTGAACAATGGTCTTCTTCTTCGTGCAATTATGCCTCCTCTCCCTTTCTCTTTCTTTCTTTCTTTCTTTCTTTCTTTCTTTCTTTCTTTTCTTCTTTTTGGCAGGCATGCCCCAAGCAACGTCCAGCTGCTGCCTGTTGAATTTCCAGCCAGGCTTCATTTTTCTCCATCATAAAATGCTTTACCTTCCACTAGTACACTCTGTGTTCTATTCTGACAGCATAAATTTATATCCATCTCTGTCCAGCATCAGGCCTTGCTTTCTGCCTGTCATGCCTGCCTCATAAGCTCTTTCTCAATCACTTCTCTTTAGACACATTAACCAACCCTTCCAGTGCATAGATGACAAGCGTACCTTTGACAGCGCTACAGATCGCTGCTCCTGGGGCGCACAGCTAGCTGGTTCAGTGTGACAGATCCCTCCTCAGACTGGTCTAGGCTTCGGTGCCATGGCTGTGGGGGAGGGAGTGACTCACCTGCCTGTCTTCCAACCCAGCTTCCCTTCCCCATCCATCCAGAAGGACACTGTGCAACACTGACATCTGTCTTGCTGAAATCAAGACACTCCCAGCCCTTTTTCTATCTTGTTTTAATCTTGAGTATGTGCGTGCATGCGTGTGTGGGGGGGGGTGTGTGTGTGTAATAATTTAGTCTGACATGATTGCTTTCCAGTGAAGCCATTATGTTCATTCGTTGTCTCTTATTTCATAAGCAATCCACCCAATACAGAGGGTTTTGGGTTTTTTTTTTTGTTTTTTTTTTTTTTTGGTTGGTTGGTTGGGTTTTTTTTTGTTTTGGTTTGTTTTTTTTTTTGTTTTTTGTTTTGTTTTGTTTTTGAGTAATTAATACCAAACACTGTTTGGTGGCTTCCAGAACCTGATGTTTGCTGTGAAAACAGAGACCTATTCTTGTTTCCAGAATGATTCCTTCCATCAGTTCACAGCTAACAGTGGCCTGTTAGCTCTGCCCTTCAGCTCTCTCTACTGGAAGATGCAAGGTGCTGCCTTCCTCAGCCTTGAGTTTATTTAAAGCTGTGAGACGTAGTTTACCGTCCACTCACCTGTCTCAAACTTGAATTCTTTTAAGATCATCCTTCTGCTTTGATGACAGCTGTCCTTGGAAAACACAAAGGAAAGCGAGAGCGAAAGCATGTGTTTTCCTTACAGTTGTTATGTTGCAGCCTCCGAGCACTGCCCTGGCTGAGGCAGCTTCAAGCTCTTGTCTTTCTTTTACTTTTGCTTCAAGTATGGCTTTTGACAGAAGAGAGAAGTGAGGGGACGTGTGTGTTCAAAGATGTCTTCAAGCTCCAGTTCCTTCTGGTCTTTTGACTGTCCTACTGCCCTTACGATGGGCCCACTACTCTTCTGTGCCGCCTAGTATTTGTAAGACCCCTCTTGAACCTTTACTACAATAGCTTTCCAATCATCGTAAAGCTCAGATTTGAAGATGAAGGCTGAGACAAAGGTGTGATGCCCCTACATTTTACACTCACCGCTAAGAGGACAAAGGCTAAGCCTTATGTTCTTTGCGAACCCCCTTAGGGATGCAGTTAGCAATGAAATTCCACCCACTAATATTTTTTGATCAACTCTTATGCCCAAGGCACAATACTACACACTGTGAGTGACACAGACGTGAACCAGATTTGTCCCTTCCTTAGGAGGGGGGCAGACACACAAACCGCTGTAGCCCTAGGTAAAATGAGACAGAATCTTGGAATGTATGAATACTTTGAGAACCCAAAGCCAAAAAGAGGCCATGTGTGCCCTGGGGATTTAAGGGTGATTCAGGAGGGAGACAAAGACATTTGAGATGTGGGTGGAAGTCTGGGCCAAACAGCAGAGTCATGGATGCAGAGAACGGCATGTATTGCGTATCGAGAAAAAAAGAAAAGCAAAAAAGCGAGCCATCATTGGGAAATACCAGACAACTATGTGGCCAGGTAATACAGTGAACTCAGACATAGAATATAGCCCGAGCCATTATTTCAAGTTTTCTGCTCTACCCAGGGTTCCACTGAACCCTTGCACACAGCACAGCTTCAGATAAATCTCTCAGTTCTGCCTCTAAACCTGTACTCCTGTAACCCTTTAATATAAACTTTTTCGAAAGCTGAATGCAGTGGTGCACATCTGAAATCTCAGCACGGGGGTGGGGAGCACTCACATAGGAGGACTGAAAGTTCAAGGCCAGCCTGAGCTACACAGCAAGACTCTATCTCAAAACATAAAACAAAGTAAAAAAAAAAATTCACCCAAACTTTTTTTTTTAGTTTTTGCGTATTTCCCCCACTTTGTCCATCCTCTTCTTTGAAGTAGAGTCTTGCTAGCCTTGAACACTCCTCCTGCCTCAGATTCCCAAGTGCTAGAGCATAGGTTTGTGCCAACATGCTTGGCTTAAATTTTTTTTACAACTATTTTTGACATCATTTGTCCTTCAGTAAAATGAGTTTAGAATCAAAAGATCTGTCTGGCTCTGAACTGAGAATTAGGCATTTAGGTCAGATGGGTCACTCCCCGATACATATTACCACACCACCATCACCACCACCACCACCACCACCACCACCACCACCACCATCACCATCACCACCATCACCACCACCACCACCATCACCATCACCACCATCACCACCACCACCATCACCATCACCATCACCATCACCACCACCACCATCACCATCACCACCACCACCATCACCATCACCACCACCACCATCACCATCACCACCACCATCACCACCATCACCACCACCACCATCACCACCATCACCATCACCACCACCATCACCACCACCACCACCACCACGACCACCACCACCATCACCACCACCCCCCCCTGATGCCCCTGTCTATAAAATGGGTGACAGTGCCTGACTTCCCTGAGCACACAGGACAGTGGTGAGGGCCAGGTGAAAATGTGTGAAAAGCAGATTGGGGAGGGTAGAAGCAAAGGAAAGAGAGAGACAAGTTTGGAGGTCACAAGCTGAGCCTGCTCTGGTTGAGGGTATAGCAGGCTGTTTTGAAATATCTGTGAGGCTGTCAGAGTTCATGCTGAGCAGCAGAGCCCGGTTCTGCCAGGGAAGTCACCCTGCTGTGCCTCAGGAGAGCAGGCTGTGAGGTAAATCAGGAATGCTCCTCAGCACCTCCCAGCAAGCTACCCCATGGTGAGAAAGGGGGTGTGTATGGGGTGAGGGAGGGCTGAGCAGAAGATGATTGCATATACCTGGACACCGCACCACTACCTCCATCTTGTGCCGTGCACACTGGAGGCTTATGAAGGACAGGAACCACCAAAGTACCTCAGAGGAGGCTGTGGGAAGGGGAGAGACACACGCTTGTCATTGCTACACATTCAGGCAAGCAGAAGCATCCAGGTGCCTGGCGGCATGGGAGAGGTGCAGAAAGGCAGCCCACTGCCTGAGGTAAAGAAGGGTCTTACCTCAGCTTACACAGCTCCCAGGAAGTGTCACCTGACCTGAGGGCTGAAGGTAGTGGTCTCAGGAGACTAGGCAGAAAAGGACCTTCTAGGTAAAGGGGACAGCAGACACAGAAGCAGAGACCAGGAGCAGGTGGTGCAGAGGAGGCTGAAAGAGGCTGCATGGAGGGGTGAACCCCACAAGTGTTGGGGAACAGATACAGTGCAATGGGAGGGAAAAGGTATTAACATATATTTCCTTTTTAAAATTTATTATAATTTATCACTTACGATGATCATTTCTAGTTCCATCCACTTGCCTGCAAATTTCAAGATTTCCTTGTTTTTAATGGCTGAGTAGTATTCTGTAGTGTAAATGAACCACAGTTCTTTATTCGTTCTTCAGTTGAGGGACATCTAGGTTGTTTCCAGATTCTGGCTATTATGAATAAAGCTGCTATGAACATAGTTGAGCAAATGTCCTTGTTGTATGGTGGGGTATCTTTAGGGTATATGCCCAGGAATGGTATAGCTAGGTCTTGAGGTAGTACTATTCCCAATTTTCTGAGAAAGCATCAGATTCATTTCCAAAGTGGTTGTACCAGTTTGCACTCCCACCAGTAATGGAGAAGTGTTCCCCTTTCTCCACATCCTTGCCAACATGTGCTGTCCCTTGAGTTTTTTTTATCTTAGCCATTCTGACATATATTTCTGAAGAATTGTCTCTGGAGTAGGAGACAAAAGAGGGAAAGAAAGATGGGCTGACCTTATTCTCGTGTCCCATTGTCACAACGTGAGGACCCATGGAAATAAACACAGCTAGAGCAAGCAGGGTGACGGTAGTGGAGCTGAGGGGTGTGGTCCAGGTGGTGCTTGTGGCAGAGCCAGGTGGCATCTGACCTCATTCGGGGCTCCATCTGAAGCTCACTGTCCTGGGCACACTATGTTGGAAGCCCCTTGGACACTCAAACCGAGTCTTAGTCATTGCCCTCTGGCGGCATGCTTCTATTTCACAGACTTGGTGTTTAGAAGGCAAGTGGACGCGTCACAAGCTTGTGGGCTGAACTTCATGTCCTGTCCTTACTGTCTTCCTGTGCTTGGTTAATGATGCCACCAGGGCAGTCTCGTGGGAAAAATGAATGAGCCTGAGCAGCAACGATGATTCAACTCTTGGTCATGCTCTCTTCCAACTGTGCCACAATGAGAACATTACCAACCTGGCTCTCTAAACCTATACTAATATAGGAGCTGCTGGCCACCTACATACCTAACTAAGACCGAAAATCAGATAAAAGTTCAAAGTCTTGGTTACAGCATAGCCACATGCATTGGTGAGCACCAACAGAACGGTCATACCATTGCAGAAAGTTTCATAGCTCAGCACTGGGCTACTGTGCAGTTGTAGACATACCTGGCTCTCAGGAAAGAGTGTGGGCCACATGTGAGGTGTTGGGCATCATGGCTGGCACACGGAAACTTTCAGCAGATGCTGCCTCGCCTGGCTCTGAATGACCAGGACGGCAGTGTAATTCACAAGCCCCCCCTGAAAGATTCAGGATCAGAGGGGCCTGAGAGTGTGACAAAGAGACAGGCTCTGCCCTTGGAAAGAGTCGATAGAGGAAGTCAGTGTGTACTCTTAGAATTTGGCATTGGTGGTCAGCAGGGAGGTCCTCAGCAGCATGCAGAGGGAGACGTACGTCTCGGGGGATTTTAGAATTTGGCATTGGTGGTGAGCAGGGAGGTCCTCAGCAGCATGCAGAGGGAGACGTACGTCTCGGGGGGCTTTCAGAGGCCTGATCTCAGAACACCTGCCGGAAAAGGTCCTCACTGTGATGGATGGCATGGGCTTGCAGTGTCACATCTGCCTCTAGGTCCTGGCTGCTGCAGCAGATAGTGTGGGAGCTAGGGTGGGTGGGAGCCAGCAAGCTCTCAGTTAGAATTCCTCTGATAAAAATGTGGGAAGCTCTGCGGCCTGACAGTTTCCCCGGAGAGCATGCTGCTACTCCACCAGCTTTGACTCCTCTCCTGTGCCCGGAGCCTTAGGCGCTGGATGGGCAGGATTCACCCAGGACCTGGGGTCAGCAGGAGAGGACCTGGGTTGTTTGTAGAAGGCCTGATGACAGCTGCCCAGGGATGAGCTAAACGTCCACAGTTGGGAACTAAGGAGACAGAGTTGCAGCCCTGGGAATGCTGTCAAGGTCTCCCATTCTCGGGAGCCCTCATAGACGCCTTCTTCTTCATTGCTTCTTCATCCCTGCCCTACCCTAGCCTGTGCCAGGCAACTCACCTAGGCTAGGGGCAGAGATTCTTCAGTGAGGATGCCTGTCAGTCGCTGCAACTCTACAGACGCCTTAGCTGGCACAGGCTTGTCCTTGATAGGGTTCCTTTGGCCTTCCCCAAGAAAACACAGAACATTCCCTTGGGTTTGGAGGAGAAGGAGTTTGAGAGAGAACTGCAAGTGACAGGGGAAAAAAAACAAGCAGTCTGGGTCTAGGGGAAGGGGGGCTGTCACTGCTCCCCTGGAGGGTCCTGGAGAGTTGTGTCTCTCTGGTCTTCCAAATTACTTGACCAGGTCATCTCCAAGGACCTTTCCAGGTTTTGTTTTGTTTTGTGTGTGTGTGTGTGTGTGTGTGTGTGTGTGTGTGTGTGTGTGTGTGTGTGTGTGTGTTCGGGTGGGGACCTGGTAGGGTATGCCTGAGATTTTCAGTTGGAACCTGCTCAGAGACAGGCCATGTTATTATTGTAGCCCTGCTACACAGCAGCCGTCCCCTCCCCACTGCCTGCCTGCCTGTCGTCCTCCCTAGCAGGATGGATGGAGGCAGCGTGGAGAAACCCGAATAACTAATCAGAGTCCTCATTAACCCCCTGCTGGGATGCTCAAACATTCACTTTGCTGTTTGTGAAGCAGAAAAAAAAATCCTCTCCCTGCATTAAAATTGATGCATTATTAATCCCTGTGCTCCTGACCTGCCTCAGCATCCTGCGGGGGCGGGCAGCCTCGAGTACCTACCTAGGGCACTGGATTCTCAGTAATGTATTGGCCCAGTGCAGAAAAGCCTTCTGGTGGTACTTGGCTCTGCTCGGCACCAGTCAGGTGAGAGCCCTTTTTTGTTTTGTTTTATTCCTTGCTGGAACCTGATGGGGCCTTTCGCTCAATCTTATTTAAGAGTACAGCTGCCAGGCTGCCCTGGTGTTGTGCTGGGCCAATGCAAGTCTAGGTGAACACAAGGACTGTAGATGTATTTCTCTCTCTCCAGACCTGAGCTTAATGGCTGCCCCTTCCTATGAAACAGCCAAATAGCTGGCTGCATCCCAGTCACCATGTTGGCTGAGCTTAGACGGCCTTAGTGCTGGGCCCAAGGCGGGGCTTTTTTTGCACAGCTGGAGCATCTGTGCCCTGTGGCTTCCCAGTGCTGCACGGTTCCCGGAGCTTAAAGCTACTCTCTGGGCTCCATGCCTTCAGAAGGTGTCTTCACATTAGACACCCTTCGAGCAAGATCATGAATCTACAGTCTTTCTCACTTATGAAAACCCCATCCCTAGAGCTGGAGAGCACGGAAGGCAGTCTCTGTCCTCAAGAGCTTGCTGTGGAGTGGGAGCAGGAAGTGGAGGGTAAAGGAATGAACCAGTAAAGGAAGGACACAGGAAGCAGGGAAGGAGAACGTTTATTCTTCTGTTGTGGTAACAGAATACTATAGGTTGGATGGTGAATGACTGTGTGTGTGTGTGTGTGTGTGTGTGTGTGTGTGTTATATGTTTGTTCTGTATGATATGTGTGGTGTGTATGTATGTGTGAGTATGGTTTGCGGTGCTTGTGGTATGTGCTATGTGTGTGGTGTGTATATGACATGTAATGTGTGTTTAGTATGTACACGTGTAATGTGTGTGTATGGTGTGTATATGGTGTATGTATGGTGTGTAATGTGTGTATGGTGTGTGTGTGGTGTGTAATGTGTGTGTTGTGTTTGTACGGTGTGCAGTGTGTGGTGTATGTGATGTGTGTAATATGTGTATCATGTGTGATGTGTATGGTATGTAATGTGTGTGTGGTATGTATATGGTGTGTAATGTGTATCATGTGTGATGTGTATGGTATGTAATGTGTGTGGTGTGTATATAGTGTGTATATATGTGCAATGTGTATGTGGTGTGTGTGGTGTGTATATATGTGTAATGTGTGTATCATGTGTAATGTGTGTAACATGTATGTGCATATGCTATGTTTGTTCCCTCACAGTTATGGAGGATGCGATTTCCTTCTAGAGCAAGGACCATCCAGGGAGCATCATGTGACAGAAGGGCAAGAGAACATTTTCCTGTCAGAAAGAAATCAACCAACTCATGTATTTTAGCAGGAATCCATTCCAGTGACAAAACACACCAACAAAAACAATACCCCAAACACAAAAACAAAACCTCCAGACCACACCATAAATCTATTGTGAGAGCAGAGCCCTCCTGATCACAGTCCACATCCCACTTTGTAATGCTGAATAGTAGCAGCTGAATTTCACAGGAATTTTAGAGGGGAACTCTCAAACCATGGCAGAAAAAAAGGGAAAGTGAGGGTGACCTAAGAGTCCTCTCTGGGTCCTCAGTGAGCTGTCAGTGCTGTGGGAAGGCTGAAGGGGGGAATCAAGAGTGTCTATGAAAGCAGCCTTACTCTTAATAGCCAGAACCTGGAAACAGCCTAGATGTCCCTCAGTTAAAGAATGGATAAAGAAACTGTGGTACATTTACACTATGGAATACTACTCAGCTAATAAAAACAAGGAAATCCCAAAATTTGTGACAAATGGATGGAACTAGAAATGATCGTAATGAGTGAGTTAACCCAGAAGCAGAAAGACTCACTTATAATTGGACACTAGCCCAAAAGGCACATCCCATGAAAGTCTTCACTTACCAGGAGACTGGGATAGATGTGAGGACATCCTACTGAGACTCTAAGGGAAATATAGGGGATGGGGAAATAGAAGGACCCAGAGGGTCCTAGAAGCCTACAAGAAGAACATCGTGACGGGTGGATCGGAGCCCAGGGGGTCTGCTCAAACTATTGCACTAACCAAGGACAATACAATAGGAAACATCAAACCCCTACTCTGATCTAGCTAATGGACAGGACATTCTCCACAGTTATGTGGAGAGCAGGGACTAACTCTGACATGAACTCTGGTGCCCCACATTTGGCCACCTCCCCTTGGTGGGGAAGCCTGATTCTATTCAAAGAAAGAATAAGCAGGCTACCAAGATGAGACTTGATAGCCTATGACCATATAGTGGGGGAGGAGGTCCCCCTCGGTCTTAGACCTAGGGGAGGGGAATAGGGTGAAAGCAGGAGGGAGGGAGGAATGGGAGAATACAAGGCATGGGATAACAATTGAGTTGTAATCTGAATAAATTAATTAAATAAAAAAGTTTTTAAATTAAAAAAAAAAAGAGTGTCTATGAACCCCTGCCCCAGCTGGCTGGTATCACTTACCCTCTTCATCCATGGTCCATTTGCCCTCACCTGGGTCTGCCTAGTTTGGTTGTAAACTCACAGCCAATGCCTGTGCCATGTAAATTCCTTATTGTGTCCTTCTGCGCCTGAGGCTTTTAAAGATAGCTTTGTATGAAGGAAGAAGAGAAAACTCAGGAAAAGGATCCCTACCTCTTATTTTGTGAACCTGAGAAAAGGTCAGAGGTAGCCACCCCACCCTTTTTCAGTTGATGGAGTCTATCTTGTCGACTTTTCCCCCCCTTAAGACAGGCTAGCTTGGTTGTATATCTGAGGGTGGCTTTGAATTTCTGACCCTTCTGCCTTCATCTCTCAAGTGCTGGGATTTTGGATGTGTGCTGGAAACCCTGACGTATGGAGTGCCTGGGGTTGAGTTCAGGGCTCCACGCATGCTAGGAACTATATGGCAGGAACTCTAGCGATTTGGACTGTGTCCTGGCCCCTAATATTTTTAATGTTAGCAGATGCTGGGGATTCTGAGTGGATAAAAAAGAAAAAGAAAATCCTGGGTCTCAGTCCACATGGAGTTTTCAGCCTATTGAGGAAAAGAGGCCTCACACAACTAAGCGTGTCATTACAAATGTAAGTGTTCCAACTCAATTAGGAAATGCAACATAGGGAAAGAGTCTTCTGCAGTCTGAAGGGTGAGGCAAAGCTTCCTAAAGGGGGTGGGTCTTAATCTGTGATGTGAAAAGAAAGCAGATGAGGAAAGAGCACCTGCCAGGAAGATGTGAGAGCTTGTGCAAAGGCCCTGTGGTTCAAGAAGTGCATCCTTTTACAAAGACCATGGTACCTGGAGTGTAGAAAACGAGCTAGGTAGGGCTGGAGAGACAGGCAGGGGCAGACATTTGATTTTCATGGGCATCATAGGGATGTGAGCGCTGACGTTAAGAGGGATGGGAAACCAGTACTGTATCTGAAACCCCGGAAAGGGTAGGGATGTAATAGAATAAGATTTGCACTTCAAAAAGATGTCTCTAGCTGTTCAGTGGAGAACAGATGGGGGAGTGCCAAGAATGTTAAATGGGTCATCTGTCCCTTGCTGTCTCCTATCTCCTATTTTAGTGAGCAGAAGCCTATAGAATGTGCTGGAGTTTTATGAAGGGAGATGCATATCTAAATTCTCATCACCCAGCATTCTGCCTCAGCTCTGAGCTCACAAAAAAAAATAAGCTAGAGTCCTTGAATTGGCTCTTCCTTAACATAGTGAGCAGCCAGTCAAGCTCTTGTGACTGCTTTGCCCATTGTTAGCCCAATACTTTGATGCCTATGGGGACCCTGTAGAGCAGATGTACCCCAGCCTCCTGAAGTGCAGATGTCAGGAGGGCGAACTGCTGAGAGGATTAGCAGGGCTGACAGGAAGCCTATCAGCTTCAAGAGAGCTAGGCGTTATCCAGGGGTGGTCTGTGGTTCTGGGCAAGTGGGTACATCAACATAAATGGCAGCACTGGATGGCCACTGGCTGTATACTCCTCTCCATGAAGTCAGTGGCTCCTCCACCTTGTTTTACTCCAGCATGTCCTTGTCCAAGAAAGTGTCATGTCTAGCCTTGGGTCAGCACCCTTCTTTCTTTTATTTCAACAAAAATTCATTGATTATATTCTCAAACAAGGATACCCTAAGGGTCAAAATTTTCCCTATAAAATGCCAGTTGGGTGGCACATATCTGTAATCTCAGTACATGGGAGGCTAGGTCAAGAAATTACAGGTCTGGGACCAGATGAGGCTCCAGAGAAAGACCCTTTCTCAAAAGCAAAAAGGGAAAGCAAAGAAAAACCAAAACCAAACTCCACCATGGCCCTTACCCTTAAACATGCTGCCCCTTGCAGGAAGCCAGCTAGGTGAGCAGTTGTCCCCTTGGAGGCAGAAGGAAACAGACACTAAGAGATGGGCTTTCCCTGGAATGTTCTCAGTGGAAACCTGTGTAATTATAATCATGATTGCTTTCACTCTGAAAATTGACAGGTGAATTATGTGGTCACTCTAATAATGCGCATGGCTTTAAAGACGTGCAAGAGATTTTTTTTTTCAGGAATTCAGGAGGCATCACAGAATAAGTAACATTTGAACTGAGTCCTTAGACATTGGGCAGCTATGAGAGTGTGGGCGGGCCCAGCCTGGGAACACAGGAAACAGAGGCTATATAAGAGGGAGAGAATGCATTTGAACCATAACCTAGACCAAGGTTAAGTTAACCTTTCCTGCAAAGGCTCAGACATAATTTTCCAGGGCTTTTTTTTTTCTTGCAATTATCCGGCTCTCTCTTTGTACAGCTATGCCATACAGTGGGAAGCAGCCATTGACAACAGTCAACAAGTGGCTATGGCCAGATTCAAATAAAACTATATCTGCAAAAAAAAAAACAAAAACAAAAAACAAAAACAAGCAGTCTCTGGCTTGGCCTGTGAGTGTGTGCCTTGGTCTATTCAGCCACTAGTCATGGTGACTATTAACATGAATATACATTTCCCAGATCTAGAGGCTGGAAGTCCAAGATCAGAGTGTCAGCGGCTTCAGTGAGGGTTCACTCTTGTAGATGGAGGAAGAGCTAGAGAGCGCCTGTTAACCTCGCATATGGGCATGATCCCATCTATGAGGGATGGGCCCTTGTAACTCCCTACAAGTCCCTCCCTGTTCATGTCACCACAATGGGATGAGGTTTCAGCGTGAGTTGTGCAGGGCGCATTGAGAACACAGCAGCGTAACTTGCCAGCTCCACCCTCTGGGTACCTGAAGGAGCGTCATACAAGATAATGAGCTTGCGAAGATAGGCAGGAGCCTGTTACAAACGGTTTCCAACACTTGTGTGCTCAAGATGTATCTTGTTTTTAATAAATGCACGGGAATGGATCATCACTGGAGGCCCTAGGATTTGATACTGGTGTTCAGAGGACACTGGAGGGAGGCAGTGAGGAAAAAGGGCTGGCTTGGGGCCTGAGCCCTCCCTTGGTGACAATGGGGGGTTGCTGGTATTCATTCCTTGGCAATGTTCCTTTCATCCCAAATTTCCCTCCTGTTCCCTAACCTCTGAAGGTGCAGAAAGCCTTCTCTGCTTGGCCTTCATGGTGCACGCTGCCTGGCAGGGTTTTAAGTAGCAGTGGCTGTCTCATCTCTTCCTTATATTCCCTAAGCCCTCCAGAGTGAGTCTTTCTACTGGACAATCCTGTAGATCAACACAAGACTTCCTCCACACTGTAGGAAGCTCAGCTTCCCAAGAGTCTCAGAGAGGATAGACTGTCTAGACCCTCCCTGCTCTGCCTTGAGGTCCTGTCCTGGGAATGTATCCTGGCCTCCTTTCTCTGTCTTGAGATCAGGACTTCACTCTCCCCGAGTTGGCCTCCCCATTGTGGCCGTGGTCCCTCTTCTTCCACCCAGCACAAAGCTGTGCCATACGTTCATGCCTAGACTCAGACAAGACTTAAGGAGACAGCCAGATGCAATAATCAAGTGAGATGATATTTTAACGCAATTGGTTTTTTTTAAATGAAAAATAAAAATGAACGACACAAATGCGTGGTGAGCATGCTATCAAAAATTAAAATAGATGGACATGTAAGTGTACATGTTTATAGGGCACGATGTGATATTTGGATACATGTATACATGAAGTAGGAACAGTGCTACAGATTTTCCTTAGGCTTCCGTGAGAGCAGATAAGGTGAGGTCACTGTGGCTGGCCTTGCTTCACTGCTCCAGCTTTGATGCCTCTTGAACTTTGTGCCTGAGGCAAGCACTTCACCCACCTGCTCTTACTCCAAGGCCTGAGGAGATGCCAGAGGGACACCTGAGATGGAGAAGCAGCATGTTGAACTCAGCACAGAGAGTAGAACCTTCCCCTCCTTATCCTGCAGACCACGGCTGACCTTGAACTCACAGAGACCCGCCTGCCTCTGCCTCCCAAGCACTGAAATTAAAGGTGTGCACCACCACTCCAGGCTACATCTCAACATCTAAAATAAGCAAAAAGAGTGCTGGGACTATAGCTCAGCGGCCAGTGGTTTGCCTTAGCATGTCTTCAAGTGGCTCTGGGTTCCGTCTTAGTACTGAGAACAGCAAACAGGGCTTCATCATGATGTTTTCATGTGCGCATATGATGAACTTTAGTTGGCACTTTTCGGCTGCTGTGATAAAACACTATGACCACCAAGGCCCAAGGCGATTTGTAGACGACTTTATTCATCCTTATAGTTCAGAGTCCTTCACAAATGCTAAGGCACGGTGGCAGGATCGGGAAGCTGAGAGCCTATGCCTTTAACTACAAGGACGCAAGCTGGCCTCCAGGGATGCACTTCTTCCAGCAATCCTGCAGCACCTAACTCTGCCCCCCCCCCCCGCCACCCACCCAAGCATTATCAACTGAAGACTAAGAGTCCAAATGCCTGAGACTATGAGGGACATCTCTCTTTGAAACCACCACACCCGCCATTCCCTCGCTTGTCTGCCCTCCCTCTCCTGCAGTCGCAATGAGGAGCTGTTGTGCCCAATACTCTCCTCTCCTTCCTTTACCTTTTGCCTTTGTTGTCATCTGACTTGGTATTTTCTTTATAAACTTCATTTGTGAATTGTCGTCTTCACTGCTCCTACCTCTCTCCCAACCAAGTACAAGCCTCATAAATGCTGGGCCTCCTGTCACTTCTGGCCACAATCCTGAACAGTTCCTCACACAAAGCAGGCACCCCCAAAAACATCTGTTGAGTGAGGGAATGTCACCTTAGTTCCTTTCTCTTTCATCTTGTCCCTCTAATGGCCAAAAAGGGTATGATCTTTTCCCTAAAGGAAGGGCCAACTTTCCTGGACCTCTGTCCTAAGCCACACATAATTCAATTATTATTCAACCTACATGACAGAGACAAGAAGAAAAACATATTGTTAGTGCAAACTCTTGGGCTTTCACAGCGTTGTGTTGTTACTGTTTTAAATAGGGAAGCTGAATCAATCCTGATTCTTTTTGTGAACTTAACCAAGACACTCAGACACTGGAAGTCTTGATTGTAGCATTGCCACCCTTACAGCTTTTGTGCAACATACACAAAAAAGCCAAAGGACGTGACTGCATGTGCTTCTGAATGCATAGATGGTCTAGTGATTCAGAGGTATGAAGAGTCTTACTAACGCGGCATCCAGGCAGAGCAAGGCAGCTCCTGATACAGACCGTGCTGGAAGTGACCACCCACTTCTAACCTTCTTATTGACTTAAGGAGAAACCGAGGCCCAGAGCAGTGTAGAGCCGATTCATTCTAATCGCGGTGCAGTTTCTGGCTTCTGAGTTTTCATGTGTTCATCCTACAGGAACAGGTATCCCGGGCTGTACTTGAGCCCAAGTCAAAATTCTTTATGGTGGAAAGAAAACTCTGGTGTTGGGTCCTTGAAAATCCAGCTTGGAGAGGACAGTGTTTTACTTAATTGTATCCCTTCTGCTGCTGAGTGGCATCTGAGTGGGAGTTTTATAGACATTTCAATTCCTTCTCTTTTTTCCCTTCCTCTGCTCTCTTCAGAGACGGTTACAGTGGAGGCCTGAGTGAGGCGCAGGGTATAAATCTTCCTGAGTGGATCTGTGCGTTGGGCAGCAGGTCATCTGCTTGGCACCATCTCCCGTAAAGTGTGATCACACAGGAAGGAGCAGGGCCCTGAGTCGGGCAGGGCCAGGAGGCACAGAGAGATTAATCTCTCCAATGACATGATTCTTGTGCATTCTTTAATGACTGAAGTTTTCATGTCGAGAAAAGTTGCAGGTTTTCCCAGAGGTCATAGAAGGGAAAGTCAGGACCACTGTACTGGTTATCAAGTGGGCATGGGTGGGGCAGGTACAGGCCCTGACGAGGAGTCCTTTGACTTTTTATTGTGTGTGGCCATCACCATGAGCATGAACCAGAATCTGTGCACTTGTGTGTTTGTGGGGGGATAGAGAAAGAAGGAGAGAGGAGAGAGAAACTCACACACACACACACACACACACACACACACACACACACACGTGTGCATGCTGTCCTTACCATTGTCATTGTGACTATGTGTAGATCAATGTGCATTTCTTTAAAAATATACATTTCTTTTTTCTGCATAAATTACTTCATGTAAAGGCCATCCAGAGATCAGTTCCTGGCATCCCTTTTCAATAAAGCAATATTATCAGAGCTTGGTCCCAAAACTAGTCCCAGGAGAGGCTTTTCCTACATCCTTTGTCAAACGAAATGTCACTGAATCACCAAATGATGAGAAGAAAAATTCTTGTTTATTTCCCAAGTGAGATAGAAAGGCAGCTCTGCTTCTTGACATCTTTCCTCTGGCCAGGTAGGCAGGTGAACAGAGGGGCAGGTGGGAAAGGGGGTCATGTGTGCAGGTGGACAGAGAAACAGAGGGGCAGGTGGGCAAGTGGACAGAGGAGCAGGTGGGCAGGTGAACAGATAGACAGAGGAGCAGGTGAGCAAGTGGGCAGGTGGGCAGGTGGACAGAGGGGCAGGTGAACATGTGGGCAGGTGAAAAGAGGAACAAAGGAGCAGAGGGGCAAGTGGGCAGGTAGACAGAGGGGCAGGTGAGCAGGTGGGCAGAGGGTCATGTGTGCAGGTAGGCAGGTTGACAGGTGAGCAAAAAGTCAGGTGGACAGAGGGACAGGTAGGCAGATGAACAGGTGCACAGAGGGGCAGGTGGGTAGATGAACAGAGGGGCGTGTGTGCAGGTGTGCACATGGGCAGGTGAGCAGAGGGGCAGGTGGGCAGGTGGGCAGGTAGGTAGGTAGGCAGAGGGGCAGGTGGGCAGAAGGCCAGATGGACAGGCTGGCAGAAGGGCAGATACTGAGGAGCTGTGCCAATGAGGCTGTAACATAACCTTTGGGCCCGGAACTTTCATGTTTCCCCCTTACCTAGCTTTGTGACTTCAAGAAAGTCATTTAATTTTCCTAACCTCAGTTTCCCTTTTAACATGGGGCTATTATTATCTATTAACAAGGGTTAACTACTAAATTGGATAATATACCTCCTTGTAAAGGAGATCAGGATGTAGTGTGTTAATATGGCACGTCCTCTGCTCAATATATGCATTTATTTATGCCTTCATCAACAGATATTTGTTAAACACCTGATATACACAAAATACCTATTGGGGTCTGGGGAGATGTGTGAGTTTAAGACTCTGCTGAGGATTACATAGCCTAGTGGGTGCTATGGATACAGACATCTTGTACTCAGACCATCACAAGCTGTTCATAGGAGATGCTAGTGCTAGACCCAGAGCAGGAGGCTCCTGGTAGGTAAAGCATGGCAGTGGAGGGGGAGGGGAAAGGCACAGCTGGCTCCAGTAGGGTCAGAACAAGAACAGTGAGATGGTGTGAAGATGTGCTTGCTTTCCCCTGCTTCTGAAGAAAACTGCTTCAGCACATAGAGTCAACCCTCAGAGGGTGAGGGAGCAGGCTAAGGCTCAAGGCTGAAGGTCTGACCACTGGGGAAAGACTTCAGTGAGGAGGCTGGGGTGAAGGGATCTAGACTCAGGCACGATTTTGTAGGTTTTTAGTGTTGAAGTCTTCTCATAAGGGTCCAAGTTTTCCACCCGAAAATAAAACCTTATTGGGCTAATATAAGGGCGTCTTTAAAGCGGGGTGGCCTTATTCTACTGAAAAGGATCATTTTCTTTCCAGGGCAGGTTCCCAGTCAGCTGTCCCTCCCCCCCCCCCCGCACCCCCCCCTACATAGCTCATTTCCAGATCCCTTGACTGCTCTTGGCGTTCCTGCTTATCCATTTCCTAATTTAATAAACACATTCTGAGCGGGATGTAAGGCTAGAGATGCAAGGTGGGAAATGCCAAGTCCTTGTTGTCTGGAAGCCTAGGGCTTCTCAGAACGTATGATGATAATTCAGTGGGACAGCCTGTCATTCATAGCCAAGAACTTCCGGGCTTTTATCCTAGAGGTTTGACCCCAATTATTGGGAGAGCAAAAAAAGAGGGGAATGGTTCACCCTAGATGGGGCCCTGAATGGTTGGTTTTGGGGAGGTGTGTGTGTGTGTGTGTGTGTGTGTGTGTGTGTGTGTGTGTGTGTGTGTTTGTGTGTGTGTGTGTTGTTAGGGATCCAGTCCAGAGCCTTGTATATGCACTCTTAGCACTGAGCTATATAGCCCTCTGTTTTCACACATCTGTATGCGTAAGCATTGTTACTGATCTCTCAGAAGCAAACAAACAAAACCTCTAGCCTATCCTGTATTGTCTTCTTGTACATATACTGAAGGCAGAAGTCCAAGCCTCAAGATTAAGTGTGAGAAGCACTGGGGAGCTGGTTTAGTGGATGAAGGTGCCTGCTGCCAAGCCAGAGGATCTGAGTTCAATCCCCAGTACTTACATGATAGGCAAAAACTGACACAAAACGTCTGACCCCCACAGCATGGTGCCTGTACACTCAAACGTACTGAGGATTAATAGAATGTAGTATAAAACATCTTTTCTTTTCTTTTTGTATAAAAATTCTTACATCTTACAAGTTTGAGAGTTTTGAAATTAAAATGAAGGGTGAATAACAATGACAGAAAAAAAGCAATATTATGGCCATAGTACTAGATAGCTAAGCAAGAGCTTTTTTTTTGTTTGTGCCTCTTTTGTATTTTTAAGGCAATTTTGGCTTTTGAAAGACAGTGTGACAGAATTCAAAAGGAACTTGCCTGAGGTAAACGGACATGGTGAAAGCCTGTCTTTACCAACTGCATATGACCTAACTCCACAGACAACTTCAGGGGTTTTCAAGCCATCAAATAAAACACCACAAGAGTATGATTTTAGGGTGGAGAGATGGCTCAGCGGTTAAGAGCACCATCTGCTCTTCCAGAGGTCATGAGTTCAATTCCCAGCAACCGCATGGTGGCTCACAACCACCTATAATGTGATCTGGTGCCCTCTTCTGGTATCCAGGCATACATACAGGTAGAGCATTGTATATATAATTTTAAAAAAATAAATAAATCTTTTTTTTAAGTACATTTTTATCTCAGAGAGCCTTTTCAATACATTCCTGTTATTATTTCAATCTCATTTATAACATGAACAGTTGTGGCATTAAAGTAGCAACTGAGTATAAAATCACACATATTAAGTGACTTATAGGGATGAGTTGAGAGACTGACTAAGTCAGGTGCAGGGAGTTAGGATTTACACAAATTCAGACTATTTTGTGAGCAATGCATCTCTGCAGTCTAATACTCACTTTCCTACTTCATTAAATATGTTGACTCTGAAATGCATAATTAGTACAGGAAAACCATTTCAAGGATTGAGATTCCAAACCCTAAATCAAAGAACAGCAGCAGTAGCAGCAAAACCAAGCAGTACATACCCAGTAATTTTAGGTCTTGTCGTATCTATCACAAAAAGTCATCTGTGTGGTCAATGTAACTCTAATACAGGGAAAACAGCGACAGATTACAAACACGAAGAGCTGACTCTTGAAGTTTTTCTTTTTAAACTAACATTGCTTTTACTAAATGATATCTAAGCATACCATTATTATCACTGCTGTGAATGACAGGTCACTACTTAGTTAAGACCTACTCTATGTCACTGTAGGGCCCCTTATTCTTCACTAAACACACTGTGTGTGTGTGAGAGAGAGAGAGAGAGAGAGAGAGAGAGAGAGAGAGAGAGAGAGAGAGAGAGAGAGAGAGAGAGAATACCATAATGTCCTCAGAGACACTCCGCGAGCTGGGCACTGCTGTTTTTGTTTTGTGGGAGTAGGCAAGCTATTACGGTGAGGTCTGTTTGGGTTACTTGAGAAGGAGACGTTGAATTCCTGTTTGACTGGCGTCACTTCTCTGTGCTTGTTTTCTCACATTCAGGGAGTGCAGGAAGCATGTGAGCGCATCTTCGGTCAAAAGCACTCAATTCGGGGACATGGTGTGACATACAGAGAATTGCAATGTCTCTGGCAATGAATGCTAAAGTCCGTACTGGACTGACTCAGCACCGCTCTGAGTTAATATTCTCTGGGAACACCTCTTCTCCGTGTGGCAAGAATGATAGTTTGCGCGACCTACCCAGGTTCACCTAGGCACGCATAGCGGGAGTACAAGAAGCAAAGACACAGGTTGAGGATGCCGTCAAGGAGGTTTTGTTTAACTTAAAGACCTGAAGCTCAGAAAAAACAGTAAGGTTAAGGGGCAGCCGATCTTCAGCTGCAGAAGGGTTAGCCTTAGGGATTGGTAGGAGCAGGAGGCAGGAAAACAGGAAGAACGAGGCTCCCCAGCAGGAGGCAGGTGCTCAAGCCAGTGTGTGTTAGATATTGGGTACTGGATAGTGGCAGCCTCTCTCACCTGGGGGAAAGGTTCAAGTTCAGAAGTACTGGGCGCTGGGCTCAGAGGATACGGTCCAAGCTGATAACGAAGGGCAAGAGTGAAAGCTTAAGTCTCGCATTTCATCTTCTTAGCCTTGGAAAGCTGCTGGGTTCTGCACAGCAGAGACACAGTGAAACAAGGCTGAATATGGCACCAACTCCCAAGGAGCATCTCTGCTTCCCAGATTATAATCCGGCCTCTTGGAGGTCAGCCTCCCTGCTTTTATTGTATTCTAGGCTTTCCTTAGGGTGACAGTTCAATTCAACTGATGATCAAGAATCCTCAGAGAATGAGTGAGAAATGTCACATTTTTCAAGCCCAGCTTCTTGTCTGTAGAAGGCAATGGGGCCAATGATAAGGATGGTGATACGCCTCATTTCAGATGGGCTGGGGGGAAGACTTTGACATCACAGGGCACACCTGTGCCCAACCTAGAGCTAGCCGCTGTACCTCCTTAGCTTGCACACCCCAACACAGGGAAGGAAGAAAGCCAGAGATTATTACAGATGCCCACTGGGTAATTGAGGGACAGACACTGTCTAACTACACTGTCACAGCTGAGCTTACTGGACCGTCGAATAGACTCCAGATAAAATGCAGACTCTTTCAAGGTGTTTGGTCCACTTAGCAAAGAACTCAGCACCTTTTAGTACTAGGGTAGTCACCAGGGTGGAGGAACTTCCCCAAGTAGAGGGAACTAGGCCTTCACTTTGGGGCTCTGACCAGAGATTTCCAGAGGCTGTCTTTATTACTGTCTCGCTCATCTGCAAAGCACCCAAGTGCAAGTTGGCAAAATTGGTAAAGACGTTCCCTGGGGAAGCTGACCTCCTTGTCAGAGGAAGCCCAGTTAAGATGAACTTGGGCAGCAAGGAGGGTGCCTGCTGCCACTACGGAGCTGCAAGCTTCCACTCCATTGTTCAGTGAGGCAGGAGGGATGAAAGCAGCTCTATTTTCCAACTGAAACTGATTCCTTCCTTGTCTCCTAAGACACCTGGATGTTCGTGTCAGGTCACACGGGGCTCAGTTCTGTAGGTGTCCGTCAGTCTGACTCCCTAACTCATCCCCGGCTATCCGGCTGTTTGTCTAGCTCCAACCCCAAATCGGGCAGTATTGTCCCAGGCACCCCGTTAAAGGCGGAGGACTTTGAATAGGGAAAAGTAGTACATGGGGGAGTCTTTACCACGGCGAGAAAGGAACATGCTGGTAGTTGAGGTGGCTGAGTTAGGAAGGATGGCAAACACACATCTGCCACCTTCTCTCTCCCTTCTGCCCTGTTCCTGTCTTTCATCTTCCTCGGAGCTTTCTGACATGTGCGCTGCCCTTCTTATGCTCAGTGGAATCACTGCCAGTGACAGAAAGGAGATTACAGGCTATATTTCTGCCTCCGAGCTTTCTGCGGGCGGCAGGGAAACAAGCGGAGAAAGCTTCTTGTCAGTTCTGGGAAAGGAGAAATCTATGGATATTGTAACCCCGAAGCAGTGTCCCCCCCCCCCCGGAGGGGCGTGCTGGTGTCACCTCTGATCATCCTTCCCCTCACTAATGTGCATTTTATTAATCCCCGAGTGGAGCGGGAGGCCGGTGGGCTTCTCTTGACTAACGCTGGCCTGAATCCCACTCAAGGAATCCCAGCATCACCCCGAGATGGGTTGGGGTACAGCTAGAACAGAGGACAGATGCCTGGGGTTGCAGCAGGACCTCAGAAGGGACCTCTTTTCTGCTCACAAACACACACACTCTCTCTCCCTCTCTCCGGGGCTACAAAGAGCATAGTGAGAGACAGAGACTTAAGGACATGGGAGACAGGCTGGGGTTTCTTGCCTAGCTCTGAGCCTAGTCCTGACCCTGATGTCATCTCTGTGTGCTTGACGGAGGAAGGGATGGGGATGCAGCAACCAGCAGTATCAAACACACACGGTGCTTCCTATCTATCAGTCTTTCCCACTGGAGTATGAAATCTTCAGGACAGAAAGAGAAAAAGGAAGGTGGTACAGGGCGAGGGGGAGGAATACGAGGGTTGGAGAGGAAAGAGGAAAAAAGAGGTTGGAGATTGGTTGACTCATCTTTGGGCCCAGGCCCATGGTAGATTCTTAATGCACAGGCTAAATTGAAGCAATCCGCACCTTCACGGAAGAAGGGAGCGGGTATCCCAAACAGTACCTCACAACAGCTCTCCCATCTCCTGTATAGGCCTCAGAGACATGGAAAAGTAGACAAGGAGGAAGACTTTGGCGAGGCTGTAGAAATGGCCCTCTAGGCCTGTCTACCCCTGTTTTCCCCTCTGAGGAAATGCTGAGTTAGCACTGCCAACCGCAAGGGTTCTCCATGCGTTGGTGAGACACACAAGAGCAAAGAGGGCAAGATAGGGAAACGAGGTTTATGAAACCTCTCATGCCAGCAGATGCGGCACAGACACGCCTGTGCTTGACTTGCCTAAAGCCTCATTCACCACATTTGTAAAATGCGGACAACTGATTGCCAAGGAAAAAGACATTTCTCATGTGCTGCTAGTGGGACAGGAATAGGTACGACCCTCCTGTGGGGAGTCTGTGGGAGTTCTTTAGAATGAATGCATCTTCGGGCGTTTTTTCAGGAAAAAGATCAGGTCTGGAGGAGAAGTCAGCTAGCGAGAGTGATCAGTATTTGTTGGAGATCGCAAAACTGGAAATAGTCTAAACAACATAAAGTAAAAATTTAGCTGAATAATTATGGTACACTCATAAAATGTAATGTCATCTAGCTATTAAAATAACAAATTCCATCCGGTAGTGGTGCATGCCTTTAATCCCAGCACCCGGGGCCCAGAGGCAGGTAGACCTCTGAGGTCAAGGACAGCCTGGGTCTAACACAGTGAGTTCCAGGATAGTTAGGGCTACACAGAGAAACCCTGTCTTGAAAAACATCAACAGTAACAACAAAATGTAGTAGTAGTAGTAGTAGTAGTAGTAATAATAATAATAATAATAATAATAATAATAATAATAAAAATAATAATAAAAACATGTCCCCATACATGAAAGTATTGACAACATATGTCAAAAACTAACTTGTATGCATAATATGGTATTATTTAAAGAAACAACCATTTTATTTCAAATATAAATGTGGCCATCATATTATAGCATTACAACTAATGACTTTCCTCCTCTTATTTACATATTTCCTACGTAAGTATATGTGTTTCATTAAAGGTAATAAAATATTATTTCTAGGATTAGGTTTAAGACTTAAATAAGGTATTTTCTATGAAGGCACTTTGGAGGCTGAAAACTTACAAGCCATGGTTCCTGGCTATGAGAGGTTCACAGTTTGGAAAGAGACGATAGCATATAAGATTACCACAGCATTAGACAGAGTATGGCAAGAGCTTCCAGAAAACGACAAGTCCCGCGTCACTTAGAAACACAGAGGAAGAAAAATTACTTCTGGCTGCTTAGGCAGCCACCCGATTATTTGAGATGAACACTGAAGAATGGCTCCTGTCAGGCAGAAATACAGAATGGGAGTATTGAGAGAACTGGGAAACCGTGGGCCAGGAGTGGCACAGGAGAGTGGTGATGATTGAGTGGAGAGTTGTGGACCCTGGGTATAGATAGAGAGGAGGATGAATCTAGAAAGACAGGGTCCCATGTAGTCTCTAGACCTCTTCTGACTGTCTCCCATGGGTGTCCTGGTGGTGACCCAGCTGTAAGCCCATGAAAAGTCATGGACACTCACTGCTTATAGATAAGTCATGGCTATCGATGCACTGAGGGCTGATGGCCGTCTGTACCAGGAGGGACTATGACAAGAGTGGCCCGGGAGGATGGCCCTGTCTAGGTTGTGCCACTGGGAATGCAAGGGAGGAAAGAGGATCTTTACCTCTCATTAGGAAGAGATGAGAAGGAATAATGACAGGGAGTGAAAACTGCATGGATCTTGGAGGAGAGGAATCAGATGTGCCTCCCAGGTTTGCAGCCTGTGTCCAGAGCCCTGGGACTCATTACAGAGTTCGTGGACACGGTTACATGGAGGAGGAGCAGGGTGAAGGGAATAAGACAGGAGTAATTTGGTACCAACAGTAGTACCCCCATTCTCTGTTGGTGCTGATTTCTCTGGCCAGTCTGAGTGGCTCTTCCCGTGGCCAGAGAGATCTGCAAATGTGTCTCAGTATTCATCAGTTCTTGGGAGGAGTGTGGGGTATGAAGAAGGCAGGGGGGCGTTGCTTTAACTCGGAGGGCACTTGTTCATGGAAACGCACAGGCTACCTGTTTACCCTTGGAGCATCTCTTAAGCTCAGCCTATCCTAGCACACCATGCCTCATTCTCTTTGCAACCGGGAATTCGGACCTCCCTTAGGATCCTGGATGCTGTCTGTCTGCACCTTTACCTCCCCAGCAATGTGTTCCACGTGTGTACGTACACACACACACACACACACACACGCACACGCACACGCACATGCACGCGCGCACGCACACACACACACACACACACACACACACACACACAGGAAAGCCTTGTTGCTCAGCAATGTGTTCCACATGTGTACGTACACACACAAACACACACACACACACACACACACACACACACACACAGGAAAGCCTTGTTGCTCAGGCAGATGTCTAGTTTGTTTCCCTGCTGTCACACTACTAGTTAATAACATTCTTTGCTGAGGTGCAAGTGGGTTTTTACTAAGTTGGTGTTAACTAGGATGGGGCTGCTGATGTTATAGACATATGTGCCTCAAGGAGAGGGCTAGGGCTCTTGCCTGGAGGAGCCGCCCACTGCTGCCCTGGAAGTGAAGCTGAGAGTAGCCCCTGCTCCTTCCTGGCTCCTAGCAGAGCCTCCTTGGAGTCAAATTAGCAACTCCTCCACAGGAGAAGGTGATGGGATGGTTGGGAGATAGCTATCGAGACATAGTGGCAAAGCTGACCACCCAGCCTCTGCCTCAGATGTGGTTCGTTTCAAATATTGTGAAAATTAATTTACAGAATTAATTCACTTGAACCTAAAAATAACTAATAAAGGCAGGCAGCCAAGGCTCCTTTTAAGCCTCAGGTTGTCTTTCTCTGGCTCTAGCTCTGTTCTCCTACTGACTTCTCCTTCCCTTTCCCTGTTTCCCTTCACCCAACCATTGTCCCTTCATACTCCTAAGCTGAAGCCTGCCAGTCACCACCTGGACCCCGCTCCCTCTCCCTCTGAGTCCCCACCTTACAAGGTGTCAGCTGACCCTCCCAGTGTCCAAATTCATCCCTAGAGACCTTTCCACTGCTGGACAGGAGGTCAGGAATCCAGTCCACCCGAAGTCAGGAAGCCAGACAGGCAACAACAGGGCAAGTCCAACTGTGACAAAGTTTGGGGGGTCTACAAAGATTTGGGCAGGACTCAGCAGCCATTCTAAGGAGAGAGAGTCGAACAGCACTTAGAGAGAGAGGGATCGTGTGCAGAGATAGAATCCACTGTTTCTATAATAGGGCATGTCCTGGGGAGGAGGAACTGGGGTGAGAGAGCCCAGCCCTCTGTGAACTGAGGCCCCTCCTGAGACCTGCTGTGCCCTTCCTTCTGCAGGTACTCTCTCTCTGTAGCTGACTAGAAGCGTTTCTGGCCCGGCTGGAATTGAGAAGAGGGGGTGAGCCTCCGGAAGACCATCCCAGAGGCAGTGGGGTCACCCAACAGTAAGGCATGCTTTTCTGTCCTTTGACACATGCTGAACCCCAACCCCCTCTGACACACCCATTTTCCTTCCCTCAGAACCCCTCTAGCACCAGCTGGCTACCTGAGCAGACACTCAGCAAAGACAGCCTTAGACAGCAGCATTGTTTGCATTTCCTTGTCCTTCTGCCAGGACTGTTGTGTGCTCTCTGTGCTACCTGTCTCCCATGAGGCACAGCTGGATGGGCATTGCATACAACCGTGGTGATGATCACATTTGCACAATGCTGGAGCAAGTGGTACCTGCGAATCACCCAGGGATGTTGGTGGAAAATGCCAGTCCAATAGCCAGAGACTGATATTGTGAAGCAGGTGAAGACCCACACAGATGCACCCCAAAGGAGGGGGGAAACTGTACCCCAGGTGTTTCTGATGTTCTTTGAGAAATAGTTCCTTAGACTTTATTAAGTACTTTGAATTTTAAAAACTCCCATTCTCTGGGCATGTGGCACATACCTGTAATCTCAGCACTCTGGAAGGCAAAAGCAAGTAGATTTCTGTGAGTTCAAGTCCAGCCTTGTCTACAAAGCAAGTCCAGGACAGCCAAGGCTACACAGAGAAACCCTGTCTCAAAAAAAAAGGGGCAGGGGGAGGAAAGAAAGATAGAAACACAGACAGAAAGGAAGGAAGCAGCAAGCAAGTAAACAAGCAATCTCTCTCTCTCTCTCTCTCTCTCTCTCTCTCTCTCTCTCTCTCTCTCTCTCTCTCTCTCTCTCTCCCTCAAGCTTCCTAGTAGGTTGGGTGTGGATTTTGTGGCGGTTTCAGTTTTTTGTGTTTTAACTCTCCTCAGACCCCACAAACTTCCATGACAGTGTAATTAGTGATTTAGAAGCCCACTTATCCAAAGCAATCCCTTTTCTCTTTCCTGTATGCCACTGTTGGGGCTGAATTTGTTATGGTGAGATCCCGCTACAATTGTCAAGGAGTTGTCTGGGATTTGTGTGTTTTCATGATGTCTTAGGCCACTGTGGAACATCATTGTCCATCAGCCTTCCTTCTGGGCCTACTAATCATTGCCACATTGCTCAGAAAGGCCTGTTCCCTTGTAAAGAAGGAGGAAGTTGGCGACACGGGCAGTGAATGTGGCTGTCCTAGTTTCCCAAGCAGGCAGTTAGTAGACACAGGCACCCGTAGAAGAGTGTGTTTGAACTGGGAAGAGCAGGCAGCCCTGCCTGTCCCACTTCCTGTCCGGAGGCACTGTGGTGTAGCGATGGGGGTCAGCATGCTCTACCATGAGCAGACATCCACATGGGTCAAGAAAGAACTACATTTTGGGGTGCAGTTCCCCTGAAGTCATGGTTAACAACCCTTTTGGCATTAGGACCCTGAGCACACAGTCATGGCACATGTAGTGCACTGTACATAGAGGCTAGGAGAAGGCCTCAAGACCTGGCTTGCAGATGTGGTGAGCTAATGCAAGTGTGCTGCCTCCTGAGCCAAGTCCAGGGACTTTCTCTGGAACTGAGGTGATCGATCCTGAGGCTCACCCCCATAGACTACCTGGTATAGCTCTCCTCTGTTTTGGCTAAGGTTGTTCCAAGGCTCATAAAGGCCAGCCTGTGCCTTGTGCCATCTTATAGATGCTAGTAGTATATGGGGAGACTATTGCCTGACTAAGAGTTCCTGTGTGGCTGTGTCTTTCTGGAGAATGGAGGTGGGGGGGGGGGCTTCCACCAAGAAGATGGAAGCCAATTCAAATACGAACCCGACCTCTAACCCTGGATTCCTGGACACACCGACTCACCACTGAATTGTCTTTCCGAGGGAGTGCCAGTATGGTGTGTCCTGGAGACTAAGCACACAGTTGACACTATTGCTTGCATGGGTGCGATTGGCAAGGACAATTTTTGTAGCTAATGCTGGAAGTGTGGCAATCAGAGAAGCTGCCAGCTGTCTCACTTAAATTCTTAGCTCTCGCTCTCTTTTTTTAAAATCGTTTTGCTTACATAATCCACCCCCTTTTTATTTTCTAATTCTCTCCTTGCAAAGCTGGCAGCAGAGGGGAAGGGCTGGGGTGGAGGGGTAGCAATTACACATCAGTTTGGGAAGCATTTACATTTTGCAATTACAATTTAAAAATAAGTCCCGTTAATGATCTCCACGTGTAAACGACAAACCTTAACTGACATACATATTCTCCTGGGCCCTCCCGCCTGCCAGCCTCCCTGGCCCCTAAGCTCGATACAGGCAGTTCCCAGGGAGACACAGAGGAGGCTGTGTAGGCTAGCTCAGGTCTAATGGACAGGACAGGTACAGCCATTTGTGTGTGTCTGAGGTTGGTTAAAGGACAAAGGTGGGCCTGAGGATGTGCAAACCAAGGGCTGCAGTGCCTCTCTTCCTAGTACTCCTGGTGGCTCGTCTCTCTGAGATGCAGACTTTCAGCCAGTCTCTATGGCCTTAGGAGGCATCATTGATGCTCTGAGCTGGGGAAAAGGAGACCCCAAACTCCAGGTGCCTTTCCAGGTGGGAATTTCCTGAGTCCTGGTGGGTAAAGCTCACTCCTGTGGGCCAGCCATAGCATCCGGATGGTGTCGCACTGTGCAGAGGAGCTGACTTCCTCCTCAGGCTCAAGAACAGAACAGCAGGCAGTGTTTCCGCAATGAGGAAAGACATACCGGCAAGTGTTGACTGTAGTCCTTTGATTCTGCATAAACTCACATTTCAAACTGACCCAACAAAGGCTCAGTTTCTAGCTGGGCTATCTGTTGGCTACTGGGCTTGAGAACGCTCTAGAACTTGGGCCTTTTGTTGTCATTGCTCTTTGTTCCCCTCTCCCTTTCTTCCCCAATCTCCCATTTCCTCCCTCCCTTCCTCTTTTTCTTTCTTTCTTTCTTTTTTCTTTTTAAGAGCAGGTTTTAGTTACGTAGCCCAGGCTAGCCTCCAACTCACCATCTCCTTCCCTGACCTCTCGAATGCTAACATTACAGACACAGACCCAACCCCTCATTGTCTATGCAACCGGAACAGACAGCCTTCATAAGGGCTCTCATAGCAGGGACTGACCTCACAGCGTTCTGGTGCATGGGAAATGCTCAGGAAAGGTCATCTCTTGTCCAGTGTCCTCTCTAGCAGCTCCAGGGTAACTTCTGTCTACACTGGATCTGCTTCTCTCAAGCTATCATGGATACTAAGCAAGGGGGGGGAGGGGTGGGTCTGGTCTCATCTCTTCAGACTTCAAAGCCCAGCTACCTGCCCACTGGGCTGTCCCAATCCTTTCTCCTCCCCTGAAAGTTCTCTAAAGAGCTCAGCATCAAGCTTCTGGTGTAGGCGTCTGCTTTTTGCTAGGCGTTCTGCCTCCTAATGGGCAGTTCTCTTTCTGGGACACTTCTTTAACTGGTAGCCCTTCCTTAGCATCACCCCCCTCTGGGCCCCGTGTAAGTCTGTTATCTATGAAAGAAGGCAACGAGCCAGATATCCTCTAGGGAGCCTCTCCTCAGATCTCCTCCACCAAAGCTCTGTATAGACACTGTTCACCCCTTAACAGCTTCACGTAAACCAATTGGAACTAGCATGTGCAGTCTAGAGCTCACGTCACAGGTAGCATACACCTGCAATCTCAGAACTGGGGAGACCAAGGCAGGGGGATTGCCAGCTTGAAGACAGCCAGGACTACGTAGTGAAACTGAGTCTTAAAACAATAACAACAATAGTGACCACCCTATATTTGATAGTACTTATTTTTAGTATACAGTGTCATATAATATATAATACATACGATGTATGCATACAAACTTAAATTTTAACAGTATAAAATATAAAATAACATATATAGTATTATATAATGCAATTATACATAATCCCATAAGACACTATTTACTATATAGTATATATACTATATTCTATGTATTATACCTATAGCATATAGTTTTAGCCATCATATATGCTATTGTAGATTAGTAAATATATTAAAATTATAAGTTCAAACCTCTTTTCTCTTTAATCTATTTTTCTTTTCACTTTTGGAGTTTTGAGACAGCTTTTTACTGTGTCCCTTTCTGGCTTGGAACTCACTGTTGGGGACTGGTTTGAACTCACAGCAATTCTCCTGCCTCTGTCTCCTGAGTGTTAGGATTCCAGGCTGGCATACTCCACAGTGCTTGGTCTTTCTCTTCCAACTTAATGTCATTCTTCACCACATTCTTATTTCTAGTTTCACAATAAATGGCCATGGAAGCTTCTATATTTTATATGTATGGCTGTTTGGTTTGCATGTATGTATGTGTACCACATGCATATCTGGTACCTTCAGAACATCGGATCCCGTGGAAATGGAGTTACAGATGGTTGTGAGCTGGTTGTGAGCTGTTGCGTGTATGCTGGGAACTAAATCCAAGTCCTCTGCAAGAGCAACAAACGCTCTTAACCATTGACCAAGTGATCTTTCCAGCATCAAGATATAATGCTTTAAATACTACATATAATAATTTTATTATAGAATATATACATAATATACAGAGTTATAAATAAAATGTGCCCAAGCATGATAGCACATGCTTATAATCCCAGCTCTTACGAGGCTGATAAAAAGAGTTCAAGGCCACCCTGGGGCTACATAATGAGACCCTGCTTCAAAACTGAAAATGTAAATACTGTATTTAACAGTATAATATATAGCACCATGTATAACATGTTATGTACTATTTCATACAGCGTGTGTGTGTGTGTGTGTGTGTGTGTGTGTAGCCTGTCACCCACTTCCTTTACCTGGAGACTGAGAAGATCTGCCTTCTGTTGCTTAAGTGTAGTTTCCTCTAGCTTCTGACTGGAGGTCAGTTAAAAGACTGAGCTATATCAGAAGGCATGAGCCCCGTGTGGACATGGAAATGTCACTCGGCCGCATGATCTGGTTGTGTTTTGGCTGCAGGAAGAAGCCGGATCCCCAGGGTCGGGAGCACAGTGGTGTAGTGACCTCCTTCCCGTCCCTCTGGACTCCCCCCTCAGCAGTCATGCTGAGTTGCCGCCCTTTTGTGTAAACCCCGTCCTTTCCCCTGAGTTTCCTCATATGTGAACCACAGTCACAACTGTTGGCTTTGCTGGAATATCACCTTTAGGTGTGTTTTTTATATTGCTGAATGAGAAATGAGGTGCGTTCTCTCATAGCCAGCACTGAGTTCATCACACCCTTGGTTGACAGGCTGACTGAGCTCAGGATCTTCCTCTTGTAGGCCTTTTTGTCTTGCCGCACTGAGAACCAAGCACAGGGCCTTTCCCACTGTGCAGATGCTCTGCCTCTGGGGAGCACCCTCCTCTCTGCCTTTGGCCTTGATGCCGTTGCTCAGTCACCTTATTTCCTGCATTGTGGATATCTTTGGGAACGTTAGGTTCCTTTCGTGTCCTCTTCTGGATTCAGAGCTGCTATAGCTCAGTCCCTGGAACTTGCTTTGCTTCCTTCTTTCTTTTCTCCCAGACCTTGGGATTCTCTTGACTCTGAAGTCACCTTCTTGGCTTCAGTTCAGAATTTTTTTTTTCATTTTATTCTTTCTTTCGTCACTCCCCTTGGTAGTCTCCGTCTTCTCCATGTGTCCTGTCCATTGCTCACACTGTGCCTGGCACATAGTGGTTGGTTACTAAGTCTGCTATTTGGCACTTGAGTTCTAGTGAGGACCCTATAGCCAACTTGCTTGTTCAGAGGGTTCAGAGCTCCTGCCTAGACATGACCTAGCTCTCTTGGTCCTCTGATAAGTAGCCCTACAACCTTGGATCCACAATGCTTCTGATCTGAGGAAGAAGCAGTAAGTGTTGGGTCTGTGAAGGGAAAGTCGGGGTACAAGCCAGGCCAACTATGACAGCCATCCCCCTGCTGTGGCACATTGTAACCAGCCCTCCCACTGTCCTTGACTGTCCCAGTCTCTCTGAAATGGGCTTTCTTACCTCTTCATCTCTCTCTGTCAATTCTACCTACCCTACATACTTTTAGCCTATGCACGTCTACACATCTCCTGTTGGAGAAATAATGCTGGTGGTTCAAGTCTCCACTGGGATCATTTTCTCCCTTGTGCAAATCCTAGGACAAGTCCTTAGCAGGTTGGTCCTCTGAGTGGCCCCAGAGCAGAGACTCTGATCTCACATCCAGCCAGGCCACACAGAAAGAAGGAAGCACAGAGAGGCCTGCAGAGAGCCAGGATCCATCCCCCGAGAGCCAGGATCCATCCCGGCTTTGGCAAGTTGGTGCCCTTGACGTGTGTCATCTTGGATGAGAATCCCACTTTCCACCCAGATGACCTCCTTCAGACAGCTCAGTTCTCCTGCCTGCCTGGGTCACCCTGCTCTGGACAAAGTGACTCAAGATGCTCGCTTCCCTTACTTTTGGCAGCCTGATCCTGGGAGATGCTCAGATTCCCACGAGATTGCTGTCTGTTGTAAGTCGGGAGAGTCCTAATTGGTCCTCGAGGACCAGTGGGCAATATTTATCTTCTCCACTCTTTCTTCCACCTGCTGGTCCTTGCCCTGGCACGACAAGGGAGCCTTATCTTCTAGGAGAGAGAAGGGGAAGCAGGGACCCAGTTTTTAACTTGCTGAAGGCAGGGCTCATTCTTTCCCATCAACGTCGTAATGACAGGAAATTAGTCGTCGTCACTGCAAAGGTTCCATGTGGGTTCTCCTCCTCAGACAGGTTGCTAGTGTTCAAGGAGGCTGCTGCCAGTATGAAACATGTCTGCGGGTCTGAACGCAGCTTGAAGGGCTGAACCACGACTAACGGTTTCCGTGGGAGAAGCCAAAGGACGACAGACCCCTTCCTAAGGCTGGGGTAAAGGGGAAGGGGGCTGGCAGGAGGCAGCCAGGAGCCAGTGGGAGGCGAAACATGGCCCTGGTGCTCTGTCCTCCAGTCTGACGGCTGCCTGCTTTGGAGGCTATGAGTAATTACCCTATGGCTGACCTGGGACAATGTCTCTATCGACTGCCCCTGCAGCTTCCTGCCTGGAGTCTCTCTGGGCTCAGAAGGAGAAGGCTCAGAAGGAAGGCACACCAGAAGGGACTTCTGCTGGAAAATAAATAAATAAATAAAAAGACAGCTAGAACTTAGATATGGCCAAAAAGGGTCACATCCTACCATGAGGTACCCTGGCTTAAAACACATAATGTTTCTAAACGTTGGAAAGAAAGACATGAGTTTCTTTGCCTTTGGATCAGTTTAGAATAATCTTGTTAGTAACTGTGGGTGGTCCTGGAAAGCCATGCTTTGGATGGCCAAGAAGGCCATGCAGAGACAGAAAACAAGCTAAGAGCAGGACTCCTCTTTTCCTACTCTACCAAAGCCCTAACAGGGCACCTGGGTCCAGATAGGAGGCCCTGGCTGACCCTGAGCCCTGGCCTCCCATGGTGGCATGCATGGCCAGGATCAGGCAGCCTGGGGTGCATGCCTGCAGTGTGTGCTTTCAGAGCCCCTCCCAGACAGGGAAACACAGCATCGGTCCCTGACTGTGCATCGCCTCTGACATGCAGTCCTCCACCAGACCCGCACCATCCCACGTTCATCCTTTGATTTTGCTCTTTCCCTTCCTAATCAAGCACACAGTCCAGGGAATCTGTGAAGGAGAGACTCCCGATCTGCTGTTTTCAGCACGCTAAATGTCTACCATCTTTGTCTCCGTTTTACCATGGTACAAGACAACACCCTCCCCACCCCTGCCCCACCCCCTTTCTTATCTCTGGTATCAGCACTTTCTTTTTCCATCTCCCACTCATTCATTTTTCTATAAAATAACAAGAGCAGAATGCAATCAAATATTTGCATACATTTGGACCCGCACTGCTTGCTGCCAGGATAACAGCACCAGTAGGAAGGAGCGGCAGGAAAGAAGTAGCCCCATAGTGGGAGATGGGGCACCCCACTGTGGGAAGGTGTGGGAAGCACATGCGCTGGCTGTCACTAAGGCCCACCTGTTACACACAGCATTCTCCACAGGATGTGATTTCTAGAAGTCTGGACCACATGAAAATCAAAGGACAGTCTCTGTAGAGGGCCAAATCCAAGATGGCATGTCATAACCGCCTTGCCCGCCCTATGCTGGGCTCCTTACTGGTTCTGGGGTCTCTTTCCTCCCCCTGCTGTTTCCTGTTTTTACCCTGAAGCATTCATACTCCTCAATCAGATTATGTAAAATATGGAAAAAAAGGCTTCCAGCGTGTCTAAGCCTCAGTTTTCTCATCCACAAATTGGAACAACATTAATCTACATGGTTGAGGAAAAAAAACAAACAAACAAGGTTATCATATGTACTTAGCGATGCATTCAGTGTGAGGAAAGGGCACAATAAATGGCAGTCTTTATTTGTTCCACATTACTGTCTCACTGTCATCAAAATTAATGATGAGGGAAGGGACTAGCAAACTCTTTCTCACTGAGGTCTAAATGGCAGCTGGATGTAAAGGGTCCCAGATGTGCTTGTTTTACACTTCTAAAGTAAGCCAAAGAAATGAATCTGTGGCCATGTAAAGTATGTTCATCGGGGAAAAAGAGATCTGTGAACTTTTATTGCACACACTTTTACCCCACCCAAAAAAAAAAACCTAGAAAATGGCAGCCATAGCTATGATCTTATTCTGAGGAGCAATGGGGTCACTGGACAAGAAAGGACATGTGGCAGAGAAAGGAATTTTCCATGACTTAGAAATGTATGAAGCATCTTGACTGCCATGGCGCCCCATGCTCGCCTGTTCCAAGGCTCTGAATGAGGCTGGTCTGGGCTGGGACGTAAAGCAAGGCTTTATGGTCAGCCAAATATGGTTTGGAGCAAAATTTTGACGAAGGAAATGACGTGGTTGTGAAATACAGAATCCTGTTCTATCCCGACTGACACAAAACATGGCAAAAGATGCAGAGCGTACATCTTAGGTCGGGGACAGCCGACATGCTTGCCAGCAGAGGTGTGAGTCTGGGCTTACCTCTCCTCACATGAGAGCTGTCACCCTCTCCCCTTTGTGGCCTGTTTCTTGGGATATTTGGAATGCAGAGTCAAGGCACACGCAGCAGTAAGGACCAAGGTGGGCTCCAGGTGAACCAGAGAAGGCGCCCACTGCTAAGAACAGGAAAATTGATGATGATAATCAGAGCCCAGCCCAGGTCAGTTAGTTGTTCCCAAAAAGCTGCTTCTTGATCATTCTATTTTGTTTTTCCTGGAGGCGAATTTAAAACCTTGGAAGCAGGCAGCACCCAGCCAGAGAGCATAGATTGCTGCTTCTCGGAGAGGAAAAAGCCTGGCAGGCCCTCTGTAGATTCCCTGGCTCAGTGGGAATCTGAGACTGCCCCAGCTAATAGGCTGAAGAGACTTCAGAAGGCGCCTGCTCTGTGTTCCAAGGCCTTCCCTGTTTGCCCTCTTCCTCAAGCTCATGGACTTCCCTCAGCCCTCAGACTAGTCAGGGGAGGAGGCAGACAGGGCATCAGGGAGGTAGCCGCCTGGCTTCTATCATCCTGGATTCCCCAGTGTCTGCGTTGTTTGTCTCTGTTGAGTTGTGAGCCTCCGGGGCCAGGCCTGTGTTGTTTTCTCAGCTCTGTTCCCGAGGCTGCTGTCAGCTCACCACAAATAATAATAAACCTGGGAATCGAGTTTGTCAAGGGGGACGGTTCGTCCCTGGGTTCATCTTTAGGCCTGTTTCTCTCCGTGTGTGCAGACAAGAGAGAACACGTGGTGGTATCTCAGGGGGCCAGGCTGGAGCTCCCCGGTGCCCTGACAATCCACTGTCGCCACCATCCGTGGAGGATCTGGAGGACTCTCTCGTTAATCACTGGAGCATCCAAGACCTTAAGCCCTCTGCTCTCCCTGCCCCTCTCTTCCTCCCACACACGATGTTTGGGAAGACTCAAAGGAGGCTGGAGAGCAGACAGAGACGGGAGTAACTAAGATGTGGTGATCCCAGTGGTTGAAGGGCTGAGGCAGGAGGATCTCAAGGTGAAGCCACCCTTCTGAAGGAGGCTGCACGATCATCCTCAGCAGCTCCCAGAAAAGGGAAAGGGGGCGTTCAGAATGCTATCTTTGGGTTAGAGCATTGCCTGAGGGGTGGGCAGGCTTCCCCTAGCTTCCATTTCTGAGCACAGGAGAAGAGTGTTAGGGTAAGGGAGATTTTCTTTAAGTTGGACATTGCTGACAAAAAGCAAGACCCATCCGGGCGTGGTGGCGCACGCCTTTAATCCCAGCACTCGGGAGGCAGAGGCAGGTGGATGGCTGTGAGTTCGAGCCCAGCCTGGTCTACAAAGTGAGTCCAGGACAGTCAAGGCTACACAGAGAAACCCTGTCTCGAAAAACCAAAAAAAAAAAAAAAAAAAAAAAAAAAAAAAAAAAAAAAAAGCAAGACCCAAGTTCAGTGAGTGTGATGCTTAAGAGGCTAGCCATCCCGCACTGGGAAAGAGTGGTACCTCCTTTTCAGCAGCCTACCCCATCAGCAGTGCTGGAACCACCCTCTGCCTCCCAGCATGGGGAAGCACAGACCCTTCTCATGCGAAGCACTGTGAGCACCATGCTTCCCCTCACAGCCAACGGGTTCCTCCCCCCCCCCCTTTTCTGGTTTTGTGTTGTTATTTTATTTTGTTTAAAGGAACCAAAGGGAGAAAAATTGCCAAGTTGTAAAGTGCTTAAAGAAGAGATGAGAATCTTCATCAAAATGCTAAAAGCTGGAGGGGGAGCGTAATGTGCAAACTCTTGCCTGCTATTTATGGGATTGATTCTCAGATCAAGAAGAGGCAAGCAGTTGGATGAAAGGAATTATTGTTAAGCTCCTCGGTAGGAAGATCTAATGGACAATTGCTGCTATCAGGGGGAATTAAATTGCTGTTTCAGTTTGTAAAATATATCAGCGGCTTTTTGAAGGCAGCGAAGGTGTGACAGCTAGGGAGGCAGGGAGGCAGGGAGGCAGGGAGGCAGGAGGTAGGGGCTCTACCACTCTGCTGGCCTGGGATCCAGTGGGAACGGCTGAGGGAGGGGGCTCTGGCCCCTGGTCTGTGTTTTCATGCTGTACTGGAGGAACAGTCAGAGGGGGTGGGAGGGTGTTAGCCAGTGAACTCTGGGCCCTGATAGGCTGGGACCTCTGTGTGCTAGAGCCACATGCTTCCTAGTGATAGACCAAGTCAGTAGGCTCTTCTGTGGCAAACCCTCCGCGGAAGGCTGGAGTCCAAGGAAAGCGGGTTCTATCCACTGAAGAGTGAGGAGGTGCTGAGGGCAGTGACGAGGCACCGTGGTCCTCAGCGATCCCCAATGCTCCCAGCAATGGCTAGGCCCAACCCAAACCCTGCTTAGTCAAATCTTTTGCCTTATGGCACCACTAAGCACCCCCTCCCAAATGCTATAGATACCAAGGGATACAGAGTGCAAAGCAACCACTCCACACACCCCGGAGCTGGTCTCCGGAGCAAACGTGCTGCTTTCTAGGCTGGATCATAAAATGGCTGTGTGGAAAAGAGTCACTTGCTCGCTCATAGGGTGACATACTGCTATTCCAGATAAAGAGCCAGCAACGAGGTGGGCTTTGGGGTGGAGACAGCTGGTATGTGGCGGGGCCTTGTGAGTAGGACTCCTCCTTGGGGGTGAGGATCCAAAAGGAGGTCTGCGTTACTCGTATTCTCCATGAGGCACTTAGGGCTGATGAAGGAGAGAAGGAAGGGGACTTTTCACATCTCTTAAAGAATCTGCTACACCCCTACTCTGTTCCCTGAAGGCCAGCATCATGACACTAGGGCATGACCTGGCACCACCTTCTTCTCCATAGGAAACCGTAGAAAGGTAAAAAAAAAAAAAAAAAAAAAAAAAGGAACATCAGCACAGTGAGTTGTAAGTGGCCAGAGAGCTTGGTGGCCTTGCTAATAGCTCTACTTCCTGCTCAGGTCTGTGGGCTCCCACTGAGGAGCTAGGGGGGCACTAGAGATTGCGGGCTTTCTGGTTGCAAGAACCGAGGCTCTGGGCCAGGTGCAGTGTGTCCTGGGACCCGAGTAACCGGAGAGCTAGCCATCCTTGGGGCCGAGAGAAATCGAGGCATCAGAGCCGAGAGCAAACACTTCTCCTCAGCTGTTCCTATCCCGCCTGTCTTTCTTTTAGTGATATGACCGCAGGTCCTGTGCCTGCCTCCCAGGACCCACCCTGAGTTTGATCTGACCAAATGAAGGACTGCCGTTTGCCTTCAACATCCTGAAATCAAAAGGAGTAGGAAGTGGTGTCTGCCAGGCTCTGGCCTTCCTGTCACCAGACTTCAGGTCCTGGGGCTTCGTCCCAGCCCTAGCAGGGTTCTCATGAGTCATCTTGTACGGTGGATTCTGCAGTGTTTGATGATCTGGGAGTTAGGTCAGGGTCCTGGGGTACCTGTGTCTTTTTCCAAGGATTCTTCAGTTCTCACCGTAAAAACCCTTCATGTCTCCCCGCTTTGAAAACTAACTTGGATGTTAGTCTCTGCTCACATTTTAGAACTTTGTAGCCCACGGATGCGTCTCATTTCCACTCCCTCCTCTCCCATCCCCCACTGGCCTCAGACTTGTCCTGTTCCCTGATAATTCCAGTCATTCATCCCAGGGACCACAGACTTCCTGCAGAAACTCAGCTTCTAGCCTGTGGTTTCTACTGAGTTTTACAGAGACCTAGGGAGTGTGTGTGTGTGTGTGTGTGTGTGTGTGTGTGTGTGTGTGTCTGTGTGTGTGTGTGTGTGCATCCGCACGCCTGCGTTTCTTTAGATAAATCCACAGAGTCACATGAAATCAGTGACAGGTTGACACCGTTATTTCAAGATTCATCGCTCCGAGTTGCCAGCAGAGGAGAGCTAGCCAATTCCTTCCCACCACCAACACTTTTTTTCCAGGCATAATTTATAGCACTGGGGTGAATTTGTTTCCAAAAGATGAATATCACACTATCAGCAACAGCTGCCTCTCATTTTTATTTGTTTTTAAATTTGACTCAAAGTCCAATTCTCTACACACATCCGAGGCTGTAAATCCTGAGGCGACTGATTCCTTGATTTAGTAAACAGGTTATATTATATAATGCAATTAAAGAGGTGCCTACGACGCCACCTACAGGTGGCTTCTGGGAAGGGAGCTGGACTGGCATCATCTGTCACGGGGACAAGCCTGGTCTCTGAAGGAAAAGAAAAGGGCGGGGGGGCTGCGCCACGGTTGAGGCAGCTCCCCCCAGGGAGAAACGAAAGCCAGCCAGGTTACTAAAGCAGCCTGTCAGGCCCTCCTGCTGAGTTCACAGTGTTATTTCAGCCTCCTGCAAATCTGTCTAGACGTCAGAACTGCTGGCCTGGGCAGCTGTTCAGAGGGGGGTTAGGCTTTGGGGATGCAGGTGGAGGAACAACCCAGGAGGCCGCTTCAGACTAGGGTGGTGGAGGATTCCTGGTTTGCTGGCCTCAGGATGCTCCACCACCTGCACTTACTGGTGAATTGGGGGGAGGAAACTGGGAGAAACTGGGAACTGACTGACCTTTGAAACGAAGCTACAGTCCAATTGTTGGCCTTCAATTCAGTGGGCATTTGGGGAGGGCTAACAGTGGCCAATGGTTTTACAGATGTTGGAAGCGCCTTTTGTTTTGCAGTCCAAAAGGGAAAGTGTCTTGTACAGGTTGTAACGCTTAGGCTTTTGGACTGGACGCTCAGGCTAGATCCTGGGACTTTGTAAATCTTACTCAACTGATTCTGCAGATGAGGAAATTGAGACTCACCCACGGGAGTGAGACTTCCATGGGCTTTACTTGTACCAAAGCAAGGAAAGCTGTGGAGGGAGAGGAAGGGGGGGGGGAGCTCTCTTCATTGTTATTGGAGGGTGGGCAGAATACCCAGGGCCACCCCAACACTTCCTGGAGTACATAAGGCTTTGAAACGTCCCATGTTTTTTTTTTTCTACATAGAAAAAGTGGCTAGCATCACAGAAAGCCAGCTTCTGAAGAGGAGAGAACACTCCCTTCCCAGAGCTTAAAAAAAGACACTGAGCCAGCCAGATGTGGTGGTGCACATCTGTAATCCCAGAACTTACTCCAGAGGCTGAGGCTACCCTAGACTACCAAAGGAGATCCTTGTCTCAAAAATAAAATAGAAAATAAAAATGAAGAAAACAAGACCAGAGGGAGCAAAGGAGAGAATGCCACAGATGGAGAAGACAGAACTATCAGGGTCTAAGAGGGCGGAAATGCCCCTCCCTCTTGTTCATAGGCCAAGCACCTGCCCAGTCTCCAGTCTGGAGTGGAGGGGCATGGCAGGGAGGGGCCAGAGCCTTCTCCAACCTCAGCACCGGATACAAGGATACTATTTAGTCCCAGCTAGGGTCAGGAGCCAGGAACAAATGCTGTCAGGCCAGCTGGCCAGACAGTTCCCAATTAGACTGTGTTTCTCATCCTTAAGGCCTTGAGCCCCCAACCCCTACACCCCTACCCAATTACTGCCCAGCAGCATTAACCCCTTTGGTGCCCCAAGCCGTTAATGGAATGTTAATTGGTCTAATGGGTTTCATGTCAACAAGTCCTAATGAGCTCCTTCTAACGAGCTTGGCAATTTTTTTTTCCCCTAAGCCTATGTTTGTCAACACAGTGGAGTTTGTACTCCCGTCTAAGGGCATCATGGCACCGCCTCTGGGGAGCTAGAGCTAAGAAGGCAGGGAGAGGGGCAAAAAACCCTACACATTCCTGTTTTCCAAAAAAAAACAAAACAAAACAAAACAAAACTGAGATTCTTCTGTCCCCGCCTTTGTGGACCCAATGCTCACTTGGCTCCTGAGCCTGCAAAATGGCACTTTGGCTCCTTTTGATGACAGCGTCAGTGATACAAATAACTTCCTCCTGGATATCTTGTAGAGTTGGGTGCTACAGAGGACCCCCCACGTCCCGCCCCCACGCCCCGCCCTCCCACGCCCCGCCCACGCCACCCTCCCCCACCCCCACCCCCACCCCCACCCCGTAGCTAGCTGTCCGGTAATAGTGGTTTCAGCATTAAAGAGAAAATTCCCAAACAGAGTACAGAGCAAGGAATTCTCTGGGGTAAATGGCCCTCAGAGGCCTCTGATTACGGCCTTGGCTGTGGTCCCTTGAATGCCCTGGTGTGATATCTGGTGACAAAAATGAGAGGGCCAGCAACCCCACAGAACCGCTGAGTAAAACCCGGAGCCCTGGGCTCCTCTTTCTACGGCTAAAGAAACTGACATAGGGCAGGCTTCCCCCAGAGGTCCAAGGCCCCCAACTATTGCCAAAGGACTCCCCCACATCCAGACCCTAACAGAGTGAGTCGGACACTCACATTACCCTCCAGGATGGTGTCTGGGCCCCTTCAAAGAGGATCAAGCAGGATAGAGGTGCATGTGTGGGTCTCTAGCAGCTGAACTCCAGGGGGTCAAGTTTCCAGAAGCTTCTATGCTTGTCTGAGCTGAGAAAGTAACTTAAGGCCCTTTGGAAAGAGCCTCTAGTTCTCTTTCAGGAGAAATCCTTAGAGGGCAACGGACAGTGGCCTAGGGAATTATGGCGACCCCAGAGAAAGGGAGGAGCAGGAGACACCTAGGTTCCCTGCTGTACAGCCTGGCAGGCTCAGAAACAAAAAAATGTCTCCGCCTCGTGGATGGCTGATTCTAGGCTCAGAACACTCTTAGCTATCCTTCCTTGCTCTACAACAGCCGTTATCAAGGGATACCATCCTTTAACTGACTGCTGTCTTCACTATGGGAGCGCGAACAAAAGGATGGGGGTTTATGACTTTTCTATTTAACCAAAATTATCCTGTTTGGGTTTTTCGTTGCCTTACTTTCACTATGAGTTTCTGGTTTGGAATGAAGTTACTAAGACTCAAACCTAATTTTAAAAGAAACAGTTGCCCCAACAGGCTGAGAAAACCCTTCCGGGCTGTTACTCCAGCAGTGTCTCTGTTCCATGCTCCCTCTTCTGGACACTTCTGGTATTGCAACCATGTGGCCTTTTCAGCCACTGAGCATCTGAGATTGGTGCTTTCAGGGACTCCTGTCTCTCACTCTCACCCTCACCCCGCGCCATAAACCCTAAGCCCAGTCAAAATTGTTTTATCTGCCAGAGTTCTTAACACCCCTCCCCGCAGATCTCTATTTCCTTATTCTCCCAGCTTTCAAAAGAGAGCACGTATACTCATTTTAGTATCAAGTCTTTGGGTGACAAAAGGGGTCAGGGAAACAGGGTCTTACTACACAGCCCTAGAGGCCTAGGAACTCACTACGCAGACAAGGCTGTTCTCACGACTTGCTGCACCTTCCTGCCTCTTCTTTCCAAGTGCTAGGATTGTAGATGTGTGCCACCACACCTGGCTTTCTTCAAAAGCCTTCATTTGGAAGATCTTTGTAATATCTCAAGAAATTTGCCTCTGGGCAAGAGATGTAGGTCAGTGGTAGAGTAAGTGCTTAGAGCAGCACAAAGTCCTGAAATCCATTTCTAGTACTGCAAGGGAAGGGGAGAAGGAGGAAGAGGAAGTAATCTGCCTCCTCCTTTTCCTTCTGGAATTCTCTCTAGTCTGCCCTTGCTTACTATGACTGGCAGGCACCCACACAAAGCCGGGCCATGATGACAAACCTTAATCATTTTCCTGACAGAAGAGATAGGCTCTCCTTCTCTGCTCTCCCCTGGGCTCCTGTGCGAAAGGATAGCCTGCGTCTCAGTGCTCATCACGTGTTGAGATGGACCCAAGGCAAGCCTGGAGGTCTGCCTTCTGAGGCTGGTCAGGATGGAGAGAAGGCAAGCCCTGAAGCCAAGGTGACCGCTCTGCTCAGGCGAGGCTGTTGCTCCGGCACTGTCATCCCCAGCCCCCACTTTCTTTCTTTCTTTCTGCTAAATTATCACCTCCCTCTACCAACCATACCCTGTGGAGGGAAGCTCTGGCCTCACTCATCCATCCTGCCTCTCTCCTTAGCACAGTTCCCTGCACAGTTGATATGTGACAAGCATCTGTTGAATGAAACATGAATTCCCACTGCTTTGCTTGTGCGCTTGAGGTCAAAGCATGCCTGGTACTTTGGAGACTCAGGTCAGGGTAGTTCTCTCTTTCTCTTCCTGAAAAGAAGACTCACAGCCCCTCTCTCTCTCTCTCTCTCTCTCTCTCTCTCTCTCTCTCTCTCTCCCTCTCTCTCTCTCTCTCTCTCTCTCTCCCTATCTCCTCCCTCCCTCCCTTCCCCTCTCCTCTCCTCTCCCCCTCCCCTTCCCCCTCTTCCCCTCCCCTCCCCCCTCTTTCTTGGGACCCACATATTTTTTGACTGGCACCTTTAAGATACTTTTAAGTTGCTACAGACCTCAGATATGCAGACATTTTGGTAGGCTCTGGGAAAGGGGAAACTGATGGAGCCCCCAAGTGCCCTCAAGGAGAGACAGGCGAATTGAACATTGGCTCACTAGCCCCCTCTGGCCAGGAGACTGTTTTCACCCCTTCACGTTCTTAGAGCTCACCGCCCCCACCCCCATGCTGGACGGTGCTATATCAGCAACTAGCCCATGAGTGGCTGGCTTTAAATATTTCAGGGCATCCACTGCAGCTCAGCATCTCTCTGAGCATTCCGTTTCTCTGGGTGGTACTGCCAGGGTGTCTCCACTTACAAAACATGGTCTGGTTCAAGGAGAACGTTTGAGGCCCCAAGGGGCAGTTCATTTACTGGTGGGAGGTGGTGTGGGATGTAGTAGAACAGACCCGCAATACACACATGCACACACACACACACACACACACACACACACACACTCACCAATTTACGCACACATTTTCTCATAGCCTGTCTCCTATGTAAGAGGCAGGCCATCCATTTGGCAATTCTGGCTTTACATACTGGTGACTCTATATTGGACCAAACCCAGAGAAATTCCTGGTTCACAGTATGCACCTAAGAAAACCAAAATGATTGGGGCTCTTCTGTTTTTTCCGCCCCTCCTCTCCCCAAAAAAAAACCTCCATGCAGGTCAACTCTGGACTAGTCTTGAAGAGGGCTGATGGCCCATGTCCCTTGCTTCCACTATGAGGTCTAATGAGCACACTTGGGAGAGTAAGCCTGGTGCCTGGAGACCCTGAGTTTCAAAGTTAGAGGCAGCTCGGCTTCCTGCCTAGGGGGATGCTGTTGGTTCACCTGAATGCCTGTGAAGGGTTGAGCAAGGAGCACCCTTGTCAAAGTGGGGAAGATGAGTCAGGCCAGCCAAGCTACCCGCTGCCTCCCTGCTTATCAACCAGACTTGAGCTGATGCTGTGTGAAGCATCATCACCGCAGGGGTACAGATTGTTTTACATGTAATTTGAATATTATTTCTTTTGAGTCAAAATAGCACAGCAAACCCCTCTCCACATGGCCCCCTCCCATAGTTCTGATTAGTTCCGTGGAAGAACCTCCCAGTCCCTGCAGATCCTGTCAAATCCAGGTGTTGCAGGTGGAAAAAATAATGTGGAGCTGGTTAGTCCCCTCGGCTGCCTGTACCCTGTACTAACGGTGCGGCCCCTTTTCTTCTGCCCACAGATCCTCCATGTGAATCAATCCCATGATGCAACATGCCTCCCCAGCCCCAGCTCTGACAATGATGGCCACGCAGAATGTCCCTCCCCCACCCTACCAGGACAGCCCCCAGGTGAGTGTGCCAGGGAGGAATGGGGAGGGAATGGTAGCCTTGGAACCCCCAGGAGAGGATGGAAGCGGGATAGTCCCAGGCCACTGGCAGCCCTGACTCAGCTTTACTTAGCCTGTCAAGCCCTGGGGAGACCTCTCTGGAGAGTCTGGTCTGGTGATACAGATCCTTCAAGAGTCACTGGACTTGGCAAAGCACCAGGCTGGGTTAATTCTATCACCAGGACCATAGCCTAGAGTTGTGGTCATAGACCTGTCTGCCACCCCTCACCCTGCAGACACTGGAAAGTACAGCTAAAGACGGCACTGCTCAGGGCAAAATTCACACTGGAGATGTGCACAGTCTGCTTGTGAGTGTTCAGGAAACGGTACCAGATCTCCCTCCCCCTGGTTTCTTCTGACCAGTGCCCGGCTACCTGCCTGTAAGGCGACTCTCTTGGGGCTCTGTTGGGCTTCTGCCTACAATGGGCAGGATTCTTGATCCATCACTTCAATTCCTCCCCCCACCCCCCACCTCCAGTTCCCACCTTCCATCAGCAGCTCGGCTCTCCATGTTCTTTTGGGACTCTGTCCCTTGTTGCAAAACCTGGGACCTTCAACAGCAGCGTCTTCCCACTATTTTGGTTCCCTCTGTTTTTGTTGTTGTTATTTTGTTTTGTTTGGGAGGGGGTGTTTTTGTTTTTCTGGAAGCTTCTAGCTTGTGTGGATGGGGCTGCTGCAGTCCCTGAGACCCATCCCTTGTTATTTCTACTTTGGGTGTCTCCCACCAGCCGCTGAGTCTCTGAAAGCCTGAGTTCTGGGGCGGTGCTTTTACAGGAGACAACTCCCCCCCTTTTTTTTTTTATCTTTATCTGGTGTTACCCTCCTTTCTTTATCATAGCCTTGCAAGTCCGTCTCAGTTCAGTAATCACCTATTGGACACGTGTCATGTGAATTGCATCCTCTAGAATGTTCGCTTGGCATTTAACCAAAGGAAGTTCTACTGTGTGTCATTCCACCGTCTCTGCAACTGTCCTCTGACTGTCTCTGTCCCTTTTACACCAGCCAGGGATAGTTCAAACACAGTTGTCCTCACAGAGCACATGGAAGCGAGTGTTGAGATGTGGAGACAGAACAGGGGACTTTGTTCACATTAGGTCCTATGAGCGCAGAGCTGCTGTCCTGTACACCATGACACTTCCAACCTCTGGGGAGTTGCTAGGTGATGTGAGGCCACTTTGCAGACCATCTTTGACTCCTCTCTCTCCCAGAAACTACAAGACCCCTCATCATTCATTGACCTTCCTGCACATGTCCTTGAGTCTCCAGGATTGCTCTACACAGGACCCTCATGCTCCGTCCCTGGAGCTCTTCAATCTTAAAAATTAGAGTGAGGGAGGGTCTGGAGAGATGGCTTAGCAGTTAAGAGCACTGTCTGCTCTTCCAGAGGTCCAGAGTTCAATTCCCAGTAACTATGTGGTAGCTCACAACCATCTACAATGAGATCTGGTGCCCTCTTCTGGCCTTCAGGTGCACATGCAGGCAGAGCACTGTATACATAATAAATCAATCTTTTAAAAAGAATTAGGAGGAGGATGGAAGCTAAGGAAGAAGGGTTAAGGCAGTGGTAGAGTGGGTGGGAGGAAGCAGGGAGCAGGGTTCCTGAACTACAGAGGGTTGGGAACAGGGCTACAGAGGTTTCTGGTTTGTGGAAGGAAAGCTGCTTTCTCCCAGGCTGGGGTACTGGCCTTTGGAGTTAGGTGGCCCCAGGGTTCCCTGTCCCCCTCTCGCCCCCCGCCCGTTCTTTAGGTCTGGGGTAGTTCTTCCACATGTGCTTGGCCACTGGCATTCCACGCAGCTGATCTGCTGCCTTCCTCCCTCTCAGCTTTCAAGAGCTAACCCCAGCTCCTCAGGGGAAAACTGTGCTCTCTTTCCCTTGTAATGGCATTATCCTAAAGAACCAGCTGCTCTCTGACACGGTGTCTTCAGGAAAGCCAGTCCTTATAATAGGACCGTGGGTCAGCCACACAGGGACTCATCTTAAGTGGGGGCTCTCAGGAAACGAGACCCACTCTTTCATTACCCCCTTCAGGTCTAATCTTCCGACTTCTGTTCCCTATGTGGCACAGCTCCAGGTCACCTCCCCCAGAAACCCAGTTTCTTTCCCAGGCAAGGAATGGACAGTCTCTGATATGAAGTCCCCAAAATGAGAAAGGGAGCGGGAAGCAGAGGCTCCCCTCGGAGACCCATGCAATCGTTTTAATAATGTTCCCGTTGTGCTAAGGGCTAGCAATACTGAGCATAATCTATTCAAATGCACAGGAGAATGTCACTTTGGAAAATTAGGAATCTGCATTAAAAAATTCCCAAGCCCCGGACCTTCTTTATAATAAATTAGAATTTTTTTTTCTAGGCAAATTCTTAACTTGGCAATTTTCATTCTGAAGTTTGGGGAATAAAGTTATTAAAAAATGAGGGAGACTTTTTTTTCCTTTTCCATTTTAGTAGAAAAGCATTAATGGTTATGGCCCCATGCTATTTGGGCATAAGCCAAAGTGGTGTGATGGCTAAGTGGCTTCTAGCCCCTCTGGGCTGGTTTGAATTTGTCTGGGGGAAACTTCGTGACTTCTCATAAGGGCATCTTTCTGTTTATTATGCTCTGAAGACTGATTGTATATTTAGACATTGCAAAAGCAACAACCCAGTAGTACCCTTCAGGTGGGCTACTTCTGTCTTCCTGTAGCTTTCTGTTGACTTCTGTTGGAGTAGCAGTGCCCTCTACTGTCTAAGTACAATACCTCATACTCTGGTTTCCCTTCAGATCACTTACTCCCCCCCACCCCACCCCCACCCCTGGTCTTTTAAAAAACTATAATACCTCAGTGCCAATATTCTGTGTCTATGCCTTTGATTCAGACTTTCATTCCGTGCGCCGAAGAGACAGGGGTGGTTTGCTCAGATTCAGAATTCTATAAGGATTGGTTAATAAAAATGTTGTCTACAGGGGGGCTGGGTGTGGAGTAGATGAACGGACCTGACTCAGTTCAATGCACCATTTTGATCCCTCTATCATTTTTTTTTCTTTTCCTCTGCAACAGGCCTGGCCACAGTAGGCCTGGCCAGCATAGCCACTGGGGGGTTTTTACAGCCCCCACCTCCTTCTACCCCAGAATCCCTGCAAACTCTAATGGAGCTCTCAAAGCCATGCCCCCTTATTATACATTCATAAGATACCAGCAAATGTCGCTCTGGTCTCCTTTCTAGAATTCTCAGGGTACCGGCCACCCCGTGACTCCTTCTCGTCATATATCCTTCATTCATATTCTCTCTTCCACCTCAGGAATACCTTTGAAGTCTTCCTGTTTCCTGTCAGGCAGCATCTGCATATGCGCCATCTCCCACCATGCCAAGTTCTCCCTTCTGTAGCTCCCCAGCAGTTCCAGGAACCGGGGATCTAGTGTGAGGGCAACAGCTTCTCCACCTTTATCAAGCCCCAGGAACCAGAAGGCAGCAAGCCCCCACCCTGCTCTTCCTCAAACATAGACACATACCTACTGTTCCACAAATGTTCTTGGTTTGCAGGCAGGGCACACGGTTAAATCATCTGGCCTGTTGGTGTAGATAGCCAGTATTTCAAAACCCTCTGCCTGCACATCTCCAGCAAGCCCTGCTGCATGTATATTTGACCAGAAAGCAGAAATCTTAATGAATCCTTTTTCAGGCCTGGTGGGTGTGGCCCTCAGTGGGTAGGGTAGATTAGGAACCAATGGACAGGCAAGCACAACTTGCTCTCTCTGGTGAATGAGGAAGCCTTATACTCAGGCCTGGCTTCCTCATTCACCAGAGAGAGCATGATGGCAAAATGAAAACTCAGCAACCATGCTCAGTTGGGATGCTCCCTTCGGAAGCAAGGCAAGCATTTGCTTGAAGCCCTTTGAAAGCAGAGTTCCACTGCTTTACTGCCCTGCAACCCTCGGACTAAAGAGCTCAAAGAGCTCGGCGTCAGGGACCAAGGAAACTGCATTCATAGTTCCAGGGTCAAAATGGTGCTTTCCCACCTTCTGCAGCGGGGGAGGAAGATAAGACAGCGAGAGCTGGAGCTTCAAAGCGTTCTCTCTTGTCCCACTTCCCCTGCTTCCCCTCCCTATCCTAACCCTAATGCTCCAAGCAGAACCAAGGGGTGCACCAGGCCCGGGGAAGCTGGCATGGCTTTGATCAGTCATTAGGATCCCCACGCTGGTTTCATTAACAAGGCAGAAGGGGGTGGATGGGGCCCCTGGCTGTGAATGGCCTCCATCCAGGCCACGCAGCAGCTGTGACGGGCAAGCAGGTTCAGATGTTGTCGCACTCCTTTACATTCCTCTCATCTCTTTAAGGCCTGGAGCCCCCTGCCTTGCAGGGTCCCCTGCTCAGCTGCCTGTGAAACGCATTCACTTTGCAGCAGAGAGTTAATTCATCTGCTTTGAGAGTTCCCCCTAAGCCTTTTCTGTAGCTATGATTGACGGTTTCCTCTGCCCCTGGGGGCAACACCTCAGGGACCATATGGGAGACCCATCTTCTTCCCTCTGTTTGACTCATCAAAACATATTCTTCTCTTCCTTTTATTTTGTCGCGGGCCTATTCTTCCCTTTATAGCCGGTGACCTTTCTTCCTGCCTGCTTAGGCCACCCATGTCTTTCGCCCTGGATATTCTTCATCACATAGAAGGCGAAAGATGGGCCCTTTCCAGGTCTAGCTGGGCCCTATCTGCCCCATGCATAGGCGAGAGATGACAGATTGGCCCCAGGACTAGAAAGCCTGTGATGAAACATGCCCAGTTTAGGTTTCGCCTTTGATTAACTTACTTACTACCTCAGTGCCGGTAGTTACCAGAAACAGAGGTCTTATTGTCTAACTTCTTGTCCCCAAGCGGGACAAGTGCCCTTAAACAGCTACAAAAAATAGTTAATGGCCCAAGGATGCAAAGCCTAAAATAAATCAAGGAACAAATGATCAAGTAAGCCGCAGGGCTGGGGAGCACTTTACATGCAGTGTCCTTCTTTGCACCCCCTTCAAAAAGATTCAGTGTCCCTGTGGCCTAGAAGGAGAGGCCAGGTGAGCAGGACCTTACCCAAGTTCAGGAGAGTAATTTCAGCAGCGGCCTCTTCCATTGCCTCATCTTTTTAACAAATACTGAGTGATTCCTGCGGGTCTCACCAACTGTATGCTATGTCCTAGGGGGTGCAGAATTAGAGTTCCTGTCCTGACGGGGCCTTAGTAACCTGTGGACACTGTAACGTAGACCTCGGGTGGGGTTTCTCAGCGTCTGTCTGCTCAGCTATGCTCTGGCTTGACTCTTCACCGCCGCTTCTGCACATCTCCGTGGCCCAGATGGGATTGAACTTTAATTACTTTTTTATTAGGAACACTATAGGCATATCAGATATGTTTTTCCAGCTAAGAACACACACACACACTCATGTGGATAGACACATGCACACACACACACATACACACACACACACACACACACTTATGTGGATAGACACATGCACACACACACACACACTCATGTGGATAGACACATGCACACACACACGTGGATAGACATATGCACACATACACATACACTCATGTGGATAGACACATGCACACACACGTGGATAGACACATGCACACACACACACATACACACACACACACTCATGTGGATAGACACATGCACACACACACATACACACACACATTCACACCCACACTCATGTGGATAGACACATGCACACACACACACACATACACACACACACACACACACACACACACACACGTGGATAGACACATGCATACAATGAGACTCTTTTGGGCTCCCTAAGGAGTCTATTGGAAGTCATTGGCCTTGTGACTGTGACAGAAGTGAAGGACGCTATGGAAATGAACGGGAAGAGAGGAGAGTGGTCCTCCCCCCCACCAAAAACAACTGAGAAATGTTCGACAGGGCTCTTACCCCTTACCTGGCCTCTGTTGCAGCTTCCTGTCAGTGATGACCAAGTATGCAGTCGGGGGTTGGGAGGGGAATGGAGTCTAGTAAGGCCCACTTTTGTAAGTCACTGCCTATAAAGCCTTATGCAATCAGTCAGTCAAGACTTTGTTCCCGTTGTACAACACCGTAACTCGTCTGTGGACTTGTGAGCTGGCCCAGGCAGGGGTCCTGGTGGAGGGGACTCAGGCCTTCTGTCCCGGGAACACCCCACCCCCCCCTGCCAGATGCCGTCCTAATTCTGTGGCTGAGTCCCCTCGCTGCAGATATGTTGGGGAGCCCTCGGTAGCCTCGTTTGTCCTGAGTCTTTTAACCATCACTCTTTCAACCCATCCGCCGTTCCGTCATTCAACAGCACGTTAAAGCTGGAAAACCCATCCACCCGTGGAGACGGCCCCAAAGTGCTGCAGATGTTGAAAGTGAATACAGATACAGATGAGGCAGCGGCCAAGGCTTCCCGATTCCGGGCGCTGTGGAGAAAAGAACGGATTCTTGGGAGAGAAGGGAAAATGAGCGCGCTTCCTACAGAGGCAGCCATGGGGATGATTAGACAGGGGCAGGGAGCCCAGAGCCCTGGGGCTGAGGGGTGAGAGCATGCGGAAGGGTGCCGGTCGCCCTTGCTGGGGTTCAAGGAGCAGGCTCAGGCTTTGGGCATGAGGCCATTACCTCCTTCTCAACACTGGCCCTGCCTGCTGCTGCCTCCCCGCTGTTCAGCCCAAAGCTAATATTTACCAAATGGCTTCAAGCTCTCACCCCCACCCCACCCCCAGATCCTTGGACTGTCTTCTGGGTGCTAGGTAAATAAATCTATGCTGGCTTTTTTCCTGGCACTAGAGGGAGTGCCAGTTGCTGGCTGGAGCCTTTGCTGCCCTTAGGGGGGACAGACCTGTCCACAATCTGTTGGATTCTTTTAGGACTGTTCTTCCTGAGTTTCTCCTGCCAGGTCTAGGTCTCAGAGGAGAAGGAAAGTGTTTTAAAAGTGTCTGTGCTGATAAAATACAGATCAAGGGCTGATCAAGGTTTGTAGTAAGGAACCTGAAAGAGATATATGGTCAAAGATCCACAAACAAAACAAACAAACAAACAAAAACCAATCCTGTATGTGGTGAGGGAACCCAGGATGTGTGGGCCTCAGGACCTCTCCGGAGGCTATGGCACAGGGTGGGGCATGAATTCATAGAAGACTGACAAAAGAAAGCACTAACAGTGCTAAGCAGCCCAAGGCTGTAATTCATGGGTAAAGTGCTTGCCTAGGATGCGCAAGGCCTGGGTCCTATGTCCCCAGCACTAAAAATGATGCCGGGAAGTGCTGAGAAACAAAGTTTGATGAGCGCCCTTTCTTCTGCCATGAACTCTCCTGTGTGAGAAGCAGGGATTGGTGGTAGCATTCACTCTGTTCAATGAAAAGGGCAACCGCGGCTCAAAGGAGCCGAGTCACCCGGTCAAGGGGACAGTTGATGATTGGTGGTGTCTGTTTCCATCACCCTGCTCCTAAGCCCCATACTTGCCCCATGTCTGGGGATACATTTCAAAGTGGGTTCTTTGGGCCGGAGAGATGTCTCAGAGGTTAAGAGCACTGACTGCTCTTCTAGAGGTCCTGAGTTCAATTCCCAGCATCCCCATGGTGGCTCACAACCATCTCTAATGTGATCTGATGCCCTCTTCTGGCCTGCAGGCAGGACACTGTATACATAATAAATAAATAAATCTTACAAAGTGGGTTCTTTTGGCAGAGGCATACCGATGTCACAGAACCCCAGGGCAGACCCATGGAGGAGAACGGAGGCAGCCGGGTTATGGGGGTGCAGGCTTTAAGAAACAGGGATTGAATTAATAGCAACTGCCATGCTGGTGCCTGTTAAATTCCCACTGCTTTGCCATACGTCTCACTTCCTTCTAGCACCCTCTCACAGTAGGTATGAAGAATTATTCCCATTTTATAGACAGGTATCAGAAAGGTTGAAGAGCTTGCCCAAGTCTCACAGGCAGACGGAGCCAGATATAAAAAGATGCCTACCTCAGCATATCCAGCTGAGGCCCATCAGCTCCAGACCTTGGCAGGTCTGCTTCCGGTCAGTCTGTTCTGACCTAAGGCATCCGGGCTCAGCTGAAAAGGTAGCCATTGCATGGGAAGTCCTATCTGCTCCACACCCACCACTCGTGCATTCTGTGGTGTTTGAATAGTCTCTGTATGGGACAGTGGGGGTAGCACAGTGTACAGGCAGGAGCTGGCTTCTGCCCTCAAGCCTCCTCCAGTCCAACTGACAGGAGAGTGAGACAAGCTGGCCGATCATCGGATGCAGGCTACCAGGCCATGCAAGCACAGAGCAGCTGTCCTGCCCACACTAAGGTGTCTCTGTCAGCACCATCAAGGGACAGCTGGTTTTCCAGCAGGAATGGGCGTGAGGGGTAGAAAGCATCACTCCTGCACCTCAGATAAAAGCGTCAGAAAGGCAAGTTCTGTGTGCATAGTTGCCCAGCAGTCAGTCCTTCTGTGGCCTCCAAGAGAAAAATCAACAGAGCAGTAGGCCACTGGGGGCTAATAAGCCCTCTACACGTGCCTGCGTAGGCTCCACCTAAGTTAGAAGTGTCTTCAGCACAAGCGTTGTTGGAGAAATTGACTTGAAATTCTGTATGAGAGGTTCGCTGGGTGACTGACACAGGCAACAGGGGTCTCCAGGAATTTCTTCAGCTGCGTGAATGTCTGCTTTCGTGTCTGTAAAATGGACTCTGAGGGACCGCACAGGATAGCTCTTCGGCAGGAAAGTCTGCGTCAACCTTTTTTTTTATTCAGGTAGTCTCTGGTGGGCACTGGCTGTTCCCCAATGCAACTGGAGAAGGAAGGCATTTAACAAAAGTGTAGGTGAGGGCAGGGAGAGTGGCTCCTTCTGGCTTCTCTTACATCCGTCCAGAAAGTCTCCTACTCATCCTGGAGCGACAATAAGGCTTTCAGAGTAATTGGCTCTCTTAGTTCCCCTAGATATTGTCTATGCATTCATGCGTTTCATGAGCCCCAACTCTTCCGATGTATAGGAGAGCAGAGAGGGAATGACACTTAAAAATTGGGACAAGGGAGGTGGAGCGATGGCTCAGGGACTAAGAGCATGTGTTGCTCTTCCAGAGGAGCTAGGTTTGACCCCAGCAGCCACATGGCAGACCACAGCTGTCTGTAACTGCAGTTCCAAGGGGTCTGACAGCCTCTTCTGGTCTCTGTGGACATAAGACATACATGTGGTACACAAACATACATGTATGCAAAACATCCATATACATACTAAAAAGAGGAGGAGGAGGAAGAAGAGGAGAAAGAAGAAGAAAGAAGAATAGGGGTCCTTGAACTTTGGCCTTTGGGTAGGGCTGGTTTCATCCTGAGGACGTGGAGAAGCTCGGTGAGGTTCACATCCAAGAAAGGGAAGCAGGCAGGTACTGGCCCTAGGGTCTTCACTCCAAGAAGGACCCACAACTAAGCGAAGAGTCAAGGATCGCATAGATGGCCTCCCCACAGCCAACACCAACTTGCCCTGTCCACAAGACATGATCCTGTTTGTTTGTTTGTTTTTCAAGACAAGGTTTCTCTGTGTAGCCTTGGCTGTCCTAGACTTGCTTTGTAGACCAGGCTGGCCTCGAACTCACAGCAATCGCCTGCCTCTGCCTTCCGAGTGCTAGGATTAAAGGCATGTGCCACCACGCCCAGTGAGGCATGATCTTGTTCTCTTGATTATGCCTCACAGTCTGGGGAACGAATACTACTCCTGCATTAGGAAATAGAGTAATGCCAGCAGATTGTCCCAAAACATGTCGCTAAGAACCGTTAGATGTTCATCGACCTTCACTTGCTGTGGCTTTTCTGACTCCCTAGTCTGCTCTCAGGGCATCGCTTAAGCCTGCCTGCCTCATTCTCGGTGTCCTAGCTTCCTCTGCCTGTAAAAAGGGACAGTGCTGCAGGTCTGTGGTAGTGCCATCCCCCCACCTTGTCCACAGTGAGCCGCGCAGGTAGAACTGCCTAAAACGAAATACCCGAGTCTGGAGTGGCCCATTCGAGACTAAGTGTGAGTGTACTGAACAGCCTTGTGGGTACGTAGGGCTAGTTTCTTCCCACATCAGACCAAGGAGAATGGAAGGAAGTCACTTAGGGGAGTACCCTGGAGTTAGCAGTGTGCTATCTAATCAGTAATAACTAGCAAGGGGCTTGGGTTGGAGATGAGGGTTCAGCCCTGGTGTGCACCATCCACCAATTTCCTTGCCGGAAGTGCTCCCGCCCCGGTCAACTTCAACACACCCATACATCAAGCAGCTCGCAAAAATCCCCCCAAAACTTCATCGCTGTCACAGGCAGTTCCAGGAGGCTGGTTAACAGCCATGCCCCGGCCTGGTGCACCCAGCTTCTCCTCCTGCTCCTGCTCCTGCTCCTTAGACGTTGCTGCCCCTGAAACCGGGATTCCCCATTCCCCTGCAGGATCTCTGACCTTGTGAACAGTGGCTGGTCCTACCTCAATTCCATGTCTTTAGGAATGGCCAGCAAGAGAAACCCATTTGGAAATAAACAGTCGGCCTCCAAAACCTGAAAGAAATGCAGGCTTGGCTGGATCGGCCCCCACGAACCACACAAATTCGAGTCATCCTCGCTTCCAAACCAGCTCTGGTCTCTCCCACCCTCTACGAGCCTCTCAGGGTCCCTCGGGAGATCTGAAAATGACTGGTTTTGATTTGATTTTTATTCTGAGCATTCATCTTTATTCCATCATGGCCTTCCACTGCCTTTCCCCAGCCACGTGAGAGAACCCCCCGCCCCTCACACTTCTCTAGAAGCTCATCTTACCAGAAGCCTCTGTGGATTCCTTCAGGGACACCAGACAATGTACCTACTGGGCATAGCAGAGTGTACCAGTGAGCTGACATTTTGCCCTCAGATGAGCTGTGTTGTAGTTGTGCCTGCTTTGTGACTAGAGCACGTTCTACAAGTCTCGTGTTTAATTATCATCTCCTCGTTCAGATATTTAAAGGGGGCTCTCATATCTCCCCATTCCCCCCTGCTTAACAAAGTATGGGTACACATTCTAGGTGCCTTCAATTAGTCACCCCATAGCAAACTGCAGAATCCCTTCACCAAGCTGGGCAGCTGTCCTCGGTAGGCGCCTTCATGTACTTCGTTAATCTGAGGGGAAACAGGCTCCTAACCTCCTCACTCTGTGCGCTAGGCTTACATTAATGCGTCCTCAGACAACATTAGTTCGTGTTGGGATTTGCTTGTTTGTTGTTCATGGACCCATGACACCTTGGCTGTACCGAGCTAGCCATCAGCTAATTCGCTGATACTAACCCCTCCATCCCTGTTCTGTACTTACATTATTGATTGTGCTTTATTTTTAGAAGTGTTCAGTTTTAACTTATCAGATGAAAGATAATCTTATTAGGTTTGCCCTATTGTCCAAATCTGTAAAGATGGTTTCGGTCCAAGCTTCTCAATCATCCATAAATTTGTTGGGCAGTTTCCTCAGATAGCCTTTAAATCACCAAGGAAAAATGTTGAAAAAAAAAATTATCAAAAGAAGGAAGCACGTGGCCTTTGCCTAGAAACCTCCCCCATGCTGACGTCTGCCCTTTATTTGTTGTCTGTGAGGTGCCGCTCACAAGCCATGCAATTGTCCACCAGGCCACATACAGTGGGAACTGCCTTGTCGAAATGAATTAAGAGTGTATGTTCCTATTCTGAAAGGTTAATGATCTTGCCAAATTCTCCAGGCTGTCAGGTACTGCTCATGTAAGCTCAGAGCCTAGTGCAATGCCTAGTGCGCGGCAGTGGTGCTGGGAGCACCTGCAAATACGCCCAGTTGTGTTAGTAGGTGACGGCTGAGAGAATCTGGTCCAGGTCTGTGTAACGGTGGCCACCATTTCACCTGAGCGTGCCCTCTTTCTCCATTGTGAAGTCTAGTACAATACTTGTTTCACTCTTCTTTCCTGTAGCTTCTCTTTAAAAACCATCCATCCTAAATGCATAGTGGTGAGAAAACAGGAGCTTAGGCAAGTTAAGGGATTTGTTTGAGGTCAGAGGCTAATAAAGGGACAAGCAGTTGTCTGCTGGCCTCGAGGCAGCAAGCTTCCTGTGCACTGAGTTTGCACATACATCCCACAGTGGTAGGGGTGGTTCTTTTTGACAAAAATCGCACAGTTTAGTAAAATATGGATGTTTCCTTTATACTGTCTCATTTACCCTCTGTTATTCATTAATTCATTGAGTCAACAAATGTTTAATGAAACTGTTATGAGCACTCCTTGGCTGTTAGAGAGGAGTGGGAAGAAAATAATCAAATATACATATAGTTTATGGTCATGTGGATAAATATACAGAAAAATAAAGTAAGGAACAGGTGGAGTAAGGGCGGCTGGATTTCTTTAAAGGGTAGCACCTGAGCAGAGACTTAAGTGGAAAAAGCAAGATCTCTCCGCTGATGTCCTAGGGATATACAGACAGCAATAATGTGCTCATTCACACAGTACTTTTTCTTCTATAAAGAAGTGACACAGATCCGGTTATGAACTCCCAAACTCTGAAATACCTGATTCCTCCCAAGCATATTCATTCATTTATTCATTGATTCTTTTTCTCGTCAAATGTTTTTTTGTCAAAAGTCATTTTTATTTAAATATGGTCAGTTGAATGGCAGGGGATAGTGAATAAGAGCCAGAGCAAGAGACAGCGGTACCTTCTGTCCAAGAGCAGTGAGTGAGGTAAGGATTATCATGGTATCAGGGATAGGTGGGCGGAGGAGAATAATACAGATGCATTCTAGGGCTCTTTTTAACTAAAAGAAATATAATATAAAAGAATTAAGTTCTGTAATAATGGTCCTCAGAAATTTTAGAGATGTTGGACCATTTCTTTAAATGAAACATTAGATAGAAATTTCAATATATTATATTAAAAGGAATTGGTATGGTTGGTGTAAAACCGTAGGCCTTCGGATACGTTCAAAACCCTATAGCATGCTACAAAAACCATTTTTCTAAAGCTGTTGCTATGATCAAAGGTAGACATCTGTTCACTGTCCATGAAAAACTTTATCAAGTGGCCATATAGGACAAATTTGCAGAGCCATCAAAACTACTAGAAGAGTTGACTCTTAGTTTGTGTTAAAAGGAATAAATAAAACCATCTAAGTAAAAAATGTTCATCCTCCTTTATCGTGATTGCCCCTCACCTCACCCACCCACCCTGAGACAAGGTTTCTCTGTGTAGTCTTGGCTGTCCTGGACTCACTTTGTAAACCAGGCTGGCCTTGAACTCACAGAGGTCGGCCCGCCTCTGCCTCTGCTGGGATAACAGGCTTGTGCCACCACACCCAGCTTTTCCTGCTTTTTAAAGTTATCTAATCAAACTCATTACTATAAAAAAGACTCATAAACAGGAGCTGGAGAGATGGCGCGGTGGTTAATAGCACTTGATGCTCTTGCAGAGGACCTAAGTTCAGTTCCAGCACCCACGTAGTGGCTCACACTCATCTTTTACTCCAGCTTCAGGAGACACACTGCCATCTTCTCAACTTCAAGAGCACCAGACATGTACATGGAACATGTTCACACATGCAATCAAAACACGCATGCATAAAAGGCTCATTAACATAATTTAAGTAGTTTATGTATTGTGAGGGTTTTTTGTGTTTGGTTGGTTGGTTGGTTTTGTTTTTACTTTTATTTTTCTACTTCTGGCCATAGACCACAACATTTGCATCAGAACAATCTCTTAGGCTAAGACACAGTCGCTATGCCTGTGATCCCAGTATTTGGGAAGTGGAGACAGGAAGATCACACATTCATGGTGAGCCCAGGCAACATACCAAGATTTAAGCCAGCCTAGGCTATAAGGGACCCTGTCTCAGTAAAATAAAATAAAACTCTCTGTGTTCTAAGTGAGTTGGACATCCATTCCCTGCTTGTCTTTTAGAACATATCTCATTTGAAGAAAATGAAAAGACTGCCTACTGTCCACTAACAAACGCATAAATAGATACACTTTATGATGCACATACAGCTATCTTGTCCACTTTCTCCCTTCCGGTTACATCACAGACCAAGGAAGACCTCTCCCTCCACCTAATCTACCTTCCTGTTTCCTCTCTCTGCAGATGACAGCAACTGCCCAGCCACCGTCCAAGGCCCAGGCTGTCCACATCTCAGCACCTTCAGCTACCGCCAGCACACCTGTGCCCAGTGCCCCCATTGATCCCCAGGCCCAGCTGGAGGCTGACAAGCGAGCTGTGTACAGGTAGGGCATGCTCCAGCAAGCCTTAGCGGAAATGTGAGGATGCGGGTCAGAGGGTAGGCTCATCAGCAGTGATGGCCAGCAGCAGCTTACCCGAGCTTCCATCACTTGGCCTCAGCTGGCCACCGTGGGTTTGCTTTAGCTTGCTGGAAACATCTGTGACAGTCATGAAGGTATGGGCAGGATCAGCCATGAAGACTCCCTTCCTATCTCACATGGGAAGATGAGCCCTAACGAACATCAGAAACCCTCAGTTCAGCCAACCAAACTGTCTCCTTGCCGTGTTTCTCGTTGCCTTCACCCCAGCAGGCTTGCTAGTCACCTGGCTGCACCATCTACAACTTGGTAGTCACTAAGCTTTGTGGCTGTGCAAACAGGGAGAGCTTGCTAAAGCACATAGTCCTAGGCCGCAGGCTCAGACAGGTTGGGTCAGGTCGTGAGTCAACAGGATGAGGGATGTAAATGGTCTTCGTCAGCATTCCAGGTAAATTTGGCCCAGCCGTTCCGTGGGTCGCACTCTGATTCATGCTGTCTTAGCGAGAGGTGTTGTGTGTGTGTGTGACTGTGTGGGTCCTGGTGCTTCCCCCAAAGTGAGAGGTTGTTGTGAACGAAGTTTATTGTTCATCTCATTCTGCCTGCACCATGTACCCAGGGCAGCATCCAGAATGAGAAGGAGGTGGGTAAAGCTCGGGGCAATACCCATCTGCCTTAATGAATGCTAGTTCTTGTGTGTGTGCTTGGAGATTTTTTATTGACATTTGTTCATGAGGATCCCATAGTACAAAGCAGAGATGCCCAAGTCTGCACTGGATGTTGAGGCTGGACTGTGACTCACACTCACCTGTGCAAGTTCACATGTTCCCAAAGCATCAGCAAGTACAACATACCCTCCCCCCGACCCCCGCAAGGCATACCTCACAGCTAATGCCAGTAACAGGGAAGAATGCACCCAAGACAGGCAAACAGAAAGACAAATGAATAGGAAGACTGATTTTCTTCATTCCCCCACAATCCCCCCCCCTAAAGACAATGGCTTTATGGTAATGGTGGCAATTAGTGATGTTATTATCATTATCAGCAGCATTATTTTTAGTTACTCAGATAAACTGATTGCCTCTAATGCCAACACCTAGGTCCCGCAGAAAAATAAAACTGTACCTGTTCCCTGCCTTATGCAAAGAATAAACCAGGTCCTGCTGCCTGTGGATGCAGGGCTCTGCCCAAAGAATTCTGGGATGTATCTGTTCACAGTAACTGGTGTTGACAACTCCCAGGGAGAGCAACCCAGCCTCCCTCAGTGTCCTGCCCTCCCGCCCTTGCACTGTACTCTCCTATTGAATCATTACTATTGCAGGCACTGTGTTAGAGTGAGGTAGAAAGGTAAACACCAGGACTTGTCACCTCAGGAACCAATAGATATGCAAATAAGAAGGCACCACTGTGTACTCAGAGCAGCTGGACAGATTTCTTTTGGGAGGCCGTGTTTGTGCCTGGTCTTACCGGCTGAGCAAGAGACTCCATCAGGTGGAGAAACCGGTAGGCTAGCCTTTTCAGGCAAGACAGAATTTGCTGTGTTGTAGGATCAGGGTGAGCCAGTGGCCACAGCAGGGGTGTGTGTGTGTGTGTGTGTGTGTGTGTGTGTGTGTGTGTGTAAAGAGTGATCACGCATCTGCCTGTAAATGAGCCCGAGTAATTCACAGAGATGTGTGCCTCTGTGCGCAGCTTGAGAACAGAAAGGAAAGTGACCTCTGCAAGGTACTGATGGTCTTGGGTGATTCATATGCACCTTAGAGGCTGATCCTAGGCATCCTTTCAGACCTGTGGCAGGGGGTGGGGGTGGGGGATGGGGGTGAGCATAAGTCACAGAGAGTGCCTCTGAGTAAGAGGATCACTGGCAGCTAGAGACGTGGCTCAGGGCTTAAAACCACTAGTTGCCCTTCCAGAGAACGCTGGTTTGATTCCCAGCACCCATTTGGCAGCTCACAATAGTCTGTAACTTCAGTTCCAGGGCATCCAATGACCTCTTCTGGCTTTGTGATGAACAGGCATACATGCAAGCAAAACAGTCATACACATAAAATAATAAAATAAATAGGAGCTCTTTGGGAGAAAGTCTCAGGGTGCCTAAGCTGGGGCCAGGCATGGGGGTGTGGGGGTTGGGGGTGGGGAGAAGTGCCTAGAAGACCGAACATAGTTCAAACAAAGCCCCCATCCCCACCCCACTGGTTTTCCTTCTTCTGATCCTCTCTCATTATTGCCCCTAGGTCACAAACACAATTACCATTGTGCACCCAGTCATGATATCTGCTAGGAATAAAGTTCCTGGAAACTCGGGGTTGGTCCTACCTCTCACTGAGTCTTAGAGGTTCATGATAGACTCGAGCACCATATTTAATAGGAGTCAATGAGGCGGCCAATGCAAGCACCTGTCACCATGGCTGGCATAAAGCGGAGCTGCGCTTCCCAAGACCATGACAGCAAGATCCATGGTCTCCAAACTCTTTCTCAAGATGCCAGGCTCATGCTGCACCCATGCCAAGCTTCAGGAGAGGTGACCCACTTGCTCCTTGAGACCTGTCCACCATGTCGCTTAAAGTAGACTCAGACCTTCCACCAATGAACACTTCTTCCTGCTCACCCCTTCTCTTTGCTAGGGCTAAGCCAACAAAAGCTCTTAGCATTTGCCCAAGGTGGGCTTGTGACCATCTGACCCAGTAAAGGGATTCTTAGGCAAACATGGCTGCCTGGCTCCTCACAGCTAGCTTGGAGCTAACACCCATACCATTGCCCAGCTCCCTAGCTCTCTAGTTCTATTGCCTCTAGGCCCAGAGTCCCAGAGCTGGCTGCTACATTAACACCTCTCCTGTAGTACCAGTGGCCCTCCCTGCAGCCATTGCTTGGATGCCCAGCCTCCTGTAGGGTCGGTAACTTTAATTAGACTCGCCTGGCCAGGGCACTTTGGTTGTTCCAAAGCACATCAGGGAGTCCATATTTTATGTCAATAAATGTAACAAGACCCTTTCCATTCAGATTAGTGTCCAGAACTACTTTTTTGGAAGTCTTCCCTGTGGCCCCTTCTAGGACTATAGACGACGGAGGAAGATGGGGGAAGCCCCCCCCCCCACTTCCGTGACCTGTGCTGACAGGCAGGGGGGGCAGTGTGACAAAGGGGAGAGAGCCTGCCAGTGCCCCCAAGGTTTTATTTGTGTATAAGGATGTGTTAATGAAATGTATTGGTTCCCTTCTGATCTGGAGGCTGGGAGAGAGGGAGGAGCAGAGCCTGTCTTTAATTGGATCATACCAGAGCATCATCTGGGCTAATCAGCAAGGCAACCAGGAGCCCCGGCTCAGATTAATGATTTCAGTCTAATCCAAGCAGATCCCATGATTGGATGCACATCCTGGGTAATTGTGTTTGTGGCCCAGGAGCAGATGATGAGAGGCAATCGGAGGAGGGGAGGCCCACGGAGTAGGAGGTTTAGGTTTGGATGGTCCTTAGTTGTCTCAGCAACCCCACCCCCAACTCTGATGCTTCCTTCCAGAGAAGTTCAAATTTAACTTGGACTGCAACACCCCACCTGCCATGCCGCTGAACGGTGGTCAGGTGTCAGGTGCAGTTTGAGACCAAGGGATTAGGATGCAGCGGCGCAGAGATGGGGCCAAGAGGGTGAGGTTAATCCAGCTTTCCCTCCCCCCTCCTCCCCTCCAGTCTCCTCCGCTCCCCTTTGAAGTGTGTGGGTTCCCATGGAAACCGTGATGTCCTGGGGAGCAGAAGAGTGGCGGGGAGCTAGGCTGGCCAGGTGCAAGTGGGGGAGGAGGGTGACTTTGCAGAGCAGGCTCAGCTAAGGTAGTGGCTGTCTCTCCTGTGCCTCCAAGAACCTCTCTGAGTGATGTGACCCACTGGCAGCGCTGGAGTTACCTAAGATAAAGAAATGCTGGCTGGAGGCGTGAATAGCAAGAAAAGGGTAAAGCAGTTGGGCTTTGCTTCCACATTAAAAAGCACTAGGGGTCAGCTGCAGGATCGGGCGGAGAGGCTGACTCCTCCTCTCTACCCTGTATTCCTTCGTACTATTATTCAGATCATCAAATCAACTGGATTAACATTTCTGTGGCCTCCATTTGCTCGACTGCTAACTCCGTGAGGACAGGGCTGGGTTCCTGGCTGGCTGGTTCAGTGCTCTGTCCCCAGCACTTCACACGGATCAGCCTCAGCTGCTTAGGCAAAGAGGGTGCTGAGAGGGGCTTAGTTAACTAGGTTAGACAGTGCCCCCCATAAATACACTGTGGCCCTGGGTGGATGTGCTGGCAGTTGGGGGGTCGGGGAGCATGAATTGTAACATGTGCCCATTTCCATGTGGCAAATGTCCCTTCCCCGTGATCCACTCAGAACTGCTACTGAAGAGTTGGAAAGAAACGCACGGGTCTCAGTCTTGCCAGCCAGAAGCACAATCCCCACACAAGGAGCCAGGTCACAGACACACAGTCTCTACGTACAAATCGTCGAGGAAGCTAAGCCACAGAGCAGACTCTGTGGAGTAGCCTTGATCCTACATTGCTGGCTCTGTCCCCTCAGGTCTAACACTGGAATCTTGGTTTGAAATGTTCTCTCTTTAATGACTTAATGCCTCAGAAAGTGCTGAGGGTGGAGAAAGTGCTATGTAAGTGTATAAGCACTGTGGTGCTCCACCTGAACACCAAGGCAGAGAGTTTTCTCCTTTCAGGATTCTGCACAGTACTGTTTCCATCTGCTTGCACGAGCCCACTGTCAGCACCTACCCTTGTGCAAGAGCCTTTGCTGCCTTGTCAGTGATGGCTCTCCTTCATGGCAGTTCCAGAAGCCCTGCTTGTTTTTGTTGTTGTTTGTTTGTTTGTTTGTTTGTTTTGTTTTTCAAGACAGGGTTTCTCTGTGTAACAGCTCTGCCTGTCCTAGACTCACTTTGTAGACGAGGCTGGCCTCGAACTCAGCTATCTGCCTGCCTCTGCCTCCAGAGTGCTGGGATTAAAGGCTTGCGCCATTATGGCCACAGCCCGAAGCCTTTCTTTCGTCTCTTCTTTCTATCTTCCTGACTTTGAATCTTAGCTTTTGCATAGTGCATGCATGAGACTTCAAATCAGTCCCCCAAGTCCCACGAACCATTCAGCTGGGAGCCTCCTCCACCCTGGTGTGCCTTACCCCCTGAGATCTCCTGCCAAGTCCAGCAGTCACTCAATAGAGCAAGGTGAATTCCTAAAGTGCTATCTATGTAGCTTACACATTCCTGTTGCATCCAGACCGGGTTCCTCTCAAATCCACACCTGTCGGGGACAGGAGGCAACAGGACGTTGAGCATCAGTCCGATCACTCCCATGAGACCATCCTAAAGGTCACTGAATCCTGAGGCTTGATCCTGACAGTCCCTTTAGCTGGAGGTGCAAATTCATCTTAGCAACCTGTGCTAGGCAGGGGAAAATAGAGTAATGTTCTAGAAATAGGCGTGGTGAAAACTAACTTTGTCACCTTGGGTGAGTTAATCCCTCAGAGCCTCCATTTTCTCAACTGTAGAAAAGAAAATACTAATATCCAGGATAAAGTTACAAACCTTAGGAAATGCCCAGTGCAGAGAGAGGCCAGTGTATGCTAAGTGCGCTGGAGGGTCTTAAGCACAGGCCCGGCTTGTATGGTGTCGGGGGATGGTCTGATGAATTTTGATACTAATTACTGCTTGCTGTGTGACCCACCTTTTGCTTAATAAAAGGCCATCCCACCTGGGCAGGGCAGGAGATAGGTGGGGCTAGGAGAGAGAGGGATCCTGGGAAAAGGAAGAAGAAAGGACCACCACGAGGAGAAAGGAGAGAGAACTGAAGGGAAGAGAGGAAGGCCGCCATGGGTTAGATGGAGGAGAAGCACATGGCTTCTGGCGTGGATGGAGAATCTGGCCCAGATGAAGAACATGAGCAAGTATATGGGATTATAGATGGGAGGTAGCTCCATAGAAGTTACTAGAAACAGATGGCATGGGACTGAGGCAGGGATCTCATGCCTGCCACACTATGGGATGTAGTTTAGAGGATTGATATCTGCCCTGCCCCAGGTTAACTAAGGCTATTTTAAAATATAACAAGTGTCTGTGTCTTAATTGATTGCTAGCCGGGCCTACTGATAATGCATGTCATTTTAAAACAATAGTGTGGCTTTGGCCTGCTCAGTCTGAAGCATACAGTGATGTGGGCCTCGGGGTTAGGAGCAGCACAGCCTTGGCAGCTGCCTGGCTCACATGATGGTTCCACAACTGGGCACTAAGTTTGTCTATGTCCCAGCTCCCTCATCTGTAAATGGGCGTGAAAGTAACACTATCTCTTCATCGGGGTTGCCATGAGAATTAGATTGCACAGGCAAAGGCTTAGTAAAGAACCTGGGTGGGGCAGGGCTGGGAAGAGGCTCAAGAGTGAAGTGCTTGCCGTGCAAGCGTGAAGATCTGAGTTGAGATCTAAAAAGAAGAAGGAGAAGAAAAGAAAACAGAAAAAAACCAAACCAAACCAAACCAAACAAACAAACAAAAAACAGGGCAAGGCTGTGCTCATTGGTTTAGGCTCAGCAGGGTCAGTGAAAAACTCTGCCCCCCCCCCAAAATAAAATGGGGACTAAAATTGGAAGTTATCTGACATAGACCACTCGCTGCCTTATGCATAGGCAAGTATTCATCCACGTACTTACGCATGCGCACACCACATATGCACACCTGACCCCGTGGTAAGTGTTCATTGTAGGTGTCATCTGCTGTTGAACGTTTTGGGAAAATTGAAGCAAGCAGGGTGAGCAGGGCTAGGAAATAAAGGGAGGGGCTCTGATGAGGGGCGAGGGGGCCTCCTAATCAAGCGGATCTCACACTGCTATGCTACTAAGCGTTTATTTAGTGTACTGTATGTATGTAAAGCATTATATTAAGTCCTGAAGGCATTACAAAGAAGAAATGTAGGGGGGCGGTGAGGGGGGGGAGTGGGGGAAAGGACATAGAAAGTAGCTGACATATAAACTTGGCACAGAGTGAGGGCTCCAAAAAGTATCCAACTATCTGACTTAAGGCATCTGCCCTGTGTGGGAGAATCATACTTTCCCAAGGGAGGCAAACCCTGAGAGAACGGCATTGAAGTTGCCCTTCTTGGGGCTGGGGTGAGAGATGCTAGGAAGTCAGTGTCCCTAGGATCAGGCTAGACAAGCGGCAGGGGTCCTGTTGTGACCTGTCCTCTTGGGCAGCTTCCTGGCTAGGACCCTGGGAACTGCCACTTCCTAACATGCATCACCGAGGGAATTTGTCCACCCTGTGACCAAAAAGTGTCCTGGCTACAACTAAGTGACCCTAGGGCTTAACCCTCTGTCTTCACTGGCACTGTGCTTGGTCATTTATAGAATGTGTTGGGTAAGGCGGCCTGAGAATTGCATGAGAGAAATGGAGCTATTCCAAGGAAGAAAGTGGGACCAGAGCTGTAGGCCAAGGCCTCTGAAGTACTAGGTACAAGGGACAGATGTTTCAGGCTGTGTCCTTGGCTAAGCGTTGTGGAATAGAAACTTGAGTGGCCATCCCTGGCTCTCTGAAGCAGCTGGATTTGCTGGCATAGAAAATAACAGCTAGTGGCTGACCTCGGGGGTGGGGTGGGTGGGGGGGGGTGGGGGGGCAGGAGGCTGGGGGGTAGGGGAAGGAAGGGGGTGTTCCAGTCTACTGGAGCCATTATCTGGGAAGTGATACCACGCTCTAGTTTCTCGAGTTCCAAAGGGAGCCTGTTCTAACCCCTTCCCACTGGCATCTGAAGGCTCTTGGCCAAAGCTCAGCTTCTGCACCGGCGTTTGGAAGGCCAGTGGGCCTTCCTCATTCTGGAGTACGCCCAGAGGTGGTAAGGGCTGTGTCTCCACCATCAATCCCAGTCTAGGTAGAGCTGAATTGTCTACAGACCGTGCCTACACTTACCTACATAGCATACTGATAAGAGATCCAGGAATCCGGAAGCCCCAAAAACTTATCCTGACAAGGTCATGCACTGTTTGGTACCCAGAGACCTCAATGACAAGAGGCTACAACTGTGACGCTTACTCTACTGTCCCTCTTTACCAAAGGGAAAGTGGCCAGTACTGGGCCTCCCCGGTAGTGCAAATGAGGTGGGTGGAGTGAGAGAGGACCATACTGGGGCCTTTCCAATGGCTCCTCACCAGGGTTCAGCTAACCCAGCCCACTCATTTAAGCCGTGATGTTTGGCATTTGTTAGACACTGGTCCATCTCATGGTCACGAGGAAAGAACATAGGCTTTGGGCTTCTGACTCTATCATTGGGCAGAATCACTGACCCTCTTTTGAAAGGTTTTTCCACCCCATAGAGTAGACATACAATGAGAAAACGGAGCTCCGTACATGCAGTAGCCTTGTCCCCACACAGAAACGCTACTGCATAGCAGAAGATGTTCTTCTGGAAACCTGTCTGATCTTGTTTTGGCAAAAGTCTTTTTTTTTTTTTAAAAAAAAAAAACAAGTTATTTATTGTACATACAGTATTCTGCCTGCGTGCATGCCTGCACGCCATTAGAGGACACCAGACCCCATTATAGATGGTTGTGAGACACTATATGGGTCCTGGGAGTTGAACTCAGGACCTCTGGAAGAACAGCCAGTGCTCTTAACCTCTGAGCCATCTCTCCAGCCCCAGCAAAAGTCTTGATGCTTAAGGATACACAGGGCAGCTTGACTTTTGACCCCAAGATACACAAGATTCAAGGACAGATGGTGGAAGAAAGGGAAATGAAATAATTCAAAATTAGCATGTAGGGACCAGTGAGATAACTCAGCAGGTAAAGGCACTTGCTGCCAAGCCCAGTGACTTGAGTTTGGTCCCCAGAACCAACATGGTGGACAGAGAGAACCAACTCCTACAAGCGGTCCTTTGATTTCCTAGTGTGCACCCAACCACCCAGATAAATAAATATTTAAAAAGAAAATCAAAATTACCACATGGGAGAGAGGGAAGAGTTTAATATTTTGGTTTTGGACATCCATGTCCAAGTTTCAAATCATTTACTAGTTTGATGAAATCATTCAACCACACGGCATGTCAGTTTGCTGCTCAGTAGAATGGGTGTGTTAAGGGCGGAAGGGTGGATTACAGTGTTTCATAAGAGCTCTTTATAACTCCACGAGTGCCACCAAAAGTGTGTGGATGAAAGGTCACACAGTGACCAAGGTGAAGTGGATGGAGCTCCCTTCACCTCCCTAACCCAGTCCTCTCCTGCAGTGTGGCCTGTTTGTGAACTGGCTTGATTTTTAGTGAGCAGGATAGAAACTCTGACTGCTTCTCACTAGCTGCCTAATTTCAGGGAAAGCCAGTTTTTTCCAGTGCTTGTTACCTGTCCTTTTTACAATGAGAAGGAGTCCCATGTTAGAATTTTTTTTTTAGTTTTTTTGTTTTTGTTTTTGTTTTTTGCTCTTCTAGACTAGACTTAACATCAATATTGTTGAGGTTTCATATTGATTTTGTTTTAGATGTGCGAGGTTCTCTGTCTCTCTGGTCTCTGTCTTTCTCTGTCTCTTTCTGTCTGTCTGTCTCTGTCTTTCTCTGTCTCTGTCTCTCGTCTATTTCTATCTCTCCTGGGCTCTGTGTGCATGTGCTCGCGCTCGCGCGTGCGCACCCGCACATGCACACATGTACACAAATGTGCACACAGACAGAGGGATACAGAGAAGACTATGACCTGCCTGGGTCCCACACTCACCATCCACCCACCTGGGGGAAGAGAGCTGGGTTGCAGCCCAGGAACCCTAACAGATGCAGCTCCAATTTAGCAACAAGAAAAAGTCCTCTCCAAGGCAACCCAGGCGAGCATGCCGCCCACTGGGCAGGACTAAAAATAATCGCGCATGCTTTCAGCGTCACACCTGAAGTAAAAATACTTCCAACCAGGGGCTTCTGGCTTGTTCTCCCCACCCCTGCTCTGTTCTCTCCATCTGGTGCTTTTGAAGTGGGGGGGGGGAAGTAGAAGCTGAGCGCGGGTGCACCTTTTTTTCACACCCCGCCCCAAGACCTTCCACCCCTCCCCACCCACATACTCCAGCGGAAGCCAGTCCCTTTGCAGCAACTGTGTCCACAAGCTGTCAGACCGCTAGATCTGATCCGAGCTTGCCCGGTAACGACAGATTCTAAGCCAGAAAGAACTTCGGGCTCCTGTCTCAGAAACCTCATCTCCGTAGTCTAACCGTTTGGCTCATCGGAGTCCTCCCATTCATCAGTGGTCGGAGCTTTATTGACCCCTTGCTAGTACTGCTCTCTGTTTCTACGCTCATTGGGAACTTAGAAAGATATCAGGCCACAGACAGCAGTTGTTCAGCATGGAGTAAGGAAGACATTTCGGAATGCAACAGCTGTGGTAGGAGAATGAAATCGGTGTCATACGAAAATAAGAAATTCTTACTTGTAACACTTTTTTTTTTTTTAACTAAAAGAAAATAAAGGCCATTTGGCTGGGCCTGGTGGCTCATGACTTTAAGCCCAGCATTCAGGAGACCAAGACAAGAATATTGCTGGAGTTTGGTGGCCAGCCTGGGCTCCACCGTAAATTTAAAGTCAGCCTGGGACTCAGAGCGAAACCCTGCCTCAGTAAGTCAAAAGCAACGTAGAAAGCAGGAGACAGCACGGCCAAGAGGCGCTTGTGACTGCCAACGGAGGGACAGCAGGAAACACTGTGTACCTGACACATGACTTGCTTATAAGGATCCATCAGAAAACTGGAAAGGCGGTCCTAGACATGGACAGCCTGCTATAGGGCTGGCAAAATGGCTCAGCTCGCTGCTTAAACCTGAGAACCACTCAATATCCGTGTGAAAGTCGGTGTCCCTGTGCGTGAGTGTAACACCAGCACTAGGTTAGGGTACAGGGACAGGAAGGTCTCTGGGACCTGCCGGCCAGCCATCCTAGGTGAAGCAATGAGCATTAAGCTCAGCAGAAGACTGTATATCAAAGACTAAAGTGGAGATTGACAGAGGAAGTCGCTCTCTGCCCTCCATATGTACATTCAAAAGAGGGAGGAAGGAAGGAAGAAAAGAAGGAAGTTGAATTTGCATTCTGAAAATGACAAGGCATCTCTCTCCCTTCTCTTTCTCTATTGAAATTAGCACATGGGCTCATTTTCCAGCCAAAGGAGTCAGCCAACAAGGGAAAATAAATGTACTGAGGTGAATGCTATCATTGTTGCTTTGCATAAAGGAGTCCACGGGATAAACGAGTATTAATTGGTAGCTTACTCGGTGCCAAAGACTATCTGTGTTTCTTCATTTAATTATGCGTGGAGGGATTATCGCTGTTATATAAAAGTAGAAACTGAGGCTCAGAGACCTTTTGTGACCTGCCGAAACATCATGCCAATGTCTGTCTCTAAAGCCTGTATTTGTTCCAAATCCTCCTGCTTCCTACTCTGAATTGGGTGAAGCCATGAGAGAAACCCAAGGATTTGGTGTGATGACCCCAAAGGGGCCTAGACGACCCAGTTGTTAGAGAGACCCATCAAGTGTCTTTACAGAAGAGACGGAGTGTGGAGCTGGGCTCTGCCAGTCAGACGCTGTCTGTAACTTTGATCTTGATACATTGCTTCTATCCAGAAATCTCTATCATGTAGCATCCATCCCACCCTCTGGTCATCATCCTGCCTCATCTTGGAGGGGCTCCCATTACTCTGACCCCTTTGGAAGGAACCCAGTGTTCTGGGAGCAGTGGGTACTGAACCTGGGCTCTCTCTGCCCACACCTCAGCAGGCTGAGTCTGGAGGTTCTGTTGGTGGCCATGGGCAAAGGGTGGGGTTGTGGTCTGGAGGAGGTGGACAGCCCAGTCAAGTGGCCACATTTTTGGCTGGACCCTTAATTGAGGCCTGTGGCCTGGCCAAGGTCACAGGGAAAGAGATGACTGAGACACTCAGAAGGGACAGAGCTTGATGGCGAATCACAGAATTTATCACCCAGAAAGAACACTGGCACTGCTGTCTGCAGGCCTGGGACCATCCCTAAGCTCCTCCCAATCTGTAGTGGCCTGACACGGTTGTTCTTCATTTTTGTATCCCAGCCTCTCCGAAGACGTTTGCATTCTTTCTCATTCTGTTTCTACTCTTCCACTAAGTAGAGGGGAAAGTTTTAAATTAAAAACAAAAGAAACAGCACAGCCAAGTTGTCAAAGGAGGAAGAAAAGGAAGCAGGAAGGACCTAATCGTCTTTCCTTGAGTCCTTTTCATAAAGAGGCATGCGCTGCAGCCACAGAGGGGAGCTTCAAGTCTGACCAGAGTGTGAAAGACTGCCAGGAAAGTTGTGGTCTCTGTTCCAGGTCTTTGCAAACTTTAAAGAAACTCATATCAGCCCAATCTTTCCTAAGAACCTGTCTTGAAGTGGTGGAAAGGGAAGGGCTTTGTGGACTTTCATGCTGGCTCTCAGAAGTCTCGCTGGAGTGAGGGAAGCAACTTCTGACCCTGCAAAACGCTCTTGGTCTTGGCAGGGGGAGCTATGTGGATCCCAGGGCTTGGAGCCTTTCACGGTTGCTGAACGAAGTGGCGGGTGTCCGTGTCTGATCTTTCCGCCATCCCTGGGCCCCGCCATCCCACACGGGGCCCTCTTGACCAGGCTATTTGGGTGATGTAGAAAACACGAAGGCAGAAGTGTCAGAAGTAATTAAACCAAACGATGACTTAAACCCCTGTAGAAATCAACACATCCGGTTTAATCACCTTCTTAAGCTAGCACAAGGCTGCAATTCTATGGAGAGCAGCGCTTCTTTATTTCTTCGGATCGTTAACAGGAACTGCATACCTTGAGCTTGATTTTAGCACAGATGCTCCTGGGGAGAGGTGATGAGGGTGGGGGGATGGGGCTTGGGGGGGGCGGCTCAGAAAAGAGAAAAGAAATAATAAAATGTTATTTGAGATCATCCCTTCTTCCCCTCTGCCTGCCTGAGACCAGCCTTGTCTCTCCCACCCTCCTGCCTGCCTCTGTCCGAGCTCCCAGCACCCAGGCGGAGAGAGGCACAGTGCTGAATGTGCTAAATTAGGCCATTAGAGAAATTCATTTCTCTTTATTAGTCTGTGTCAAATCCTTTTTATTAGTGGCTGGAAACGACCTCTCTTCTGCAGTAAAATGTCATGCCAGTTCACTCCTTTTATTTGTTCTGCACCGACGAGGCTCAAACTCTCACTGAATTAGTGCAGCGAGATTTATTTCCTCCAAATTTTGAACGGCTTAAGAGAGATTGGGGTGGCGGGGGCGGTCAGGAGGGAGGTGGCCTGTGGGGAACAGAGTTGGGAAGGGATGGGGAGGGAGAAGGTGAGCTCCTGTGGAGGTCAAATGTCCTCTGCTCTTTGGAAATAAAATCTAATGACCATCTCTCACACCTTGTTCGTCTTCTGGACCCTGGGGAGTAAGTTCCCACACTGCTGCTTCAAGCTTCCGAAGGCTGTTGATCCACAGCCAAATGGGCCTGGGCAGCTGGGAGGAGGGCTCCTTAAAGCCCATGTTTTTGAGCTGGGCATGTAGTTCATTAATAAAGCACTGGTCTGCTATGCATGAGCCCCCGAGTTTGGTCACCAGCACTAAAAAAAAAAAAAAAAACAAACAAACAAATATTCTAGCTGGAAAAACTGATGTGCTGGAAGCAAGTTTCTGTTTATGAGAAATTCTTTCCCCTACTCCATCCCAGAGCCATTTTCATCCCAGGCTGCTTAGCTGTTAGGTCCCATGGACCCTTCCATATTTACACTGATCGTGAGCAGAAGCTGCTGCAGAGTACCCCCTCAACCGAGCCCAGTGGGGGCCGTGACCTCTCCTCCACTTACACAAGGATCAGGAAGAAATACAAGGTCAGATTTTTAGGCAGGCAACTGCAGACGGGACAGGAGCTCATCTGTAACTGCTCCGGGGACAGGCTTAGGGAAGCCCAAGGCTGTGGCTGCAGCCCCGAAGCCCATCAGGGTCACTGGTTACTTGCACCTGTCTTGGAGGTAATGTAGTCTTAGCTGTCTCCACGCAAGTAGGGAACTAAGTTAGCGCCCTGAGTGATCTAGAAGGAGAGTGTGTGGGATCCGCGCATCACCCCCACTGGCCTGGCGTGGTTCCCAAGGATAGGCTCCTGTGTCCACAGGATGAAGCATTCACAGGAGCCAGGGGAAGCTGGGATAGAGAAGGAAGGTTTGGGGTGCTGACAATGCTGCTTGACTGCCCAGCGCTCAGCCCAGGTAGGGAGCAGGAGCCAGGATGATCCCATGGAGTCTATCCTGAGCATAAGGCAACACAAAAATGCATAGGAAGTACCAAAATGTAGGCCAACAAGATGGCTCAGTGAGTTAAGGCATTTACTGCCAAGCCTGGCCACCTGAGTTCAGTCCCCAGGCTTCCACATAGTAGATGGGGAACGCTCTGCATGTTGTCCTTTGACCTCCATCTATGCCGTCTGGCGTGCGCACACACCCACTAAATAAACAAATGACCAAATAAATAAGTAAACTAACAAATGTAATGAAAGATGGAAAGAATATACTCCCAAAGGAAACAAAAGAGACCCAGACATGCCTTTCCCCACCCCCCACCCCCATCCCGACGTCCATTCTAAGGAGACCTGACACCAGCAAGTGGAAGGTTTGTGTTACAGAGCCACTCAGTGGCTCTGCAGGGGATGGGTTTGTGCTTCCCCAGCGTGTTTGACAACACCTCCTGCCCCACCCTCACCCCTGCAGACCTGCCTCTGGGTCTCTGTCTTGGGCCCACTAAGTACCTCATAACCTGACTCCCCTCCACTCCTCCCCTGCCTGCCTCTCACACTATCACGCTTAGCTGTGTCAGCCACCTCAGAGTGCCTTGCTTTCCTTCCACCACGCCACCACCCCATCACCCCGCCCCCTTGCTGGTAACACCTCTCCTCAGCTTTTCTGCATGGCTGCCCCTCCATCATTCCAGGCTTAACTTAAATGTCACCTCCTCAGAGAGGCCCTCCCTGACCATTCTAAAGAAAAGCTGCTTGCTCCTCCCAGCAGAGGCAAGAGTGGGAGTAGAGGAAACCTCTTCCCCTCAGTATGCCTGGAGCTGGAGCCCTGACTCTCAGCAAGCCCCACCCACCCATCCCACATGTCACTCATGCTGTGGACACAGAAAACACAACTCTGCATACACATTACATACAGATAAACCACATACTAGACTCGTGGCATACAAAACGCATCCCCCAGTTGCATGTCCACAGCCCTAGGTACATCTCGTTGCACACATAGTGAAATAAACACGCTGGCATAGGACAAACACTTGCTCTATGGAGAGCTTGCACTCAACTCCAGACACACACACACACACACACACACACACACACCTCTATCTGGTTGGCAGCTGCCCACCCTCCCTCCAGCCAGTGAGGAAGGAATGTGCAGTGACCGCACGGCTGCTGTGGGTTGGGGCACGGGCTGCACCCCCACCACCTGGCACGATGCTTCGGATTATTAGTTCCTGGTAATTTAGTGCCCTTGTACAGAGTCGATTTGTGCCTTTCATTCCTAATTGATCTAGTGGCTGTTTAAATGGCAGCAGGCATCTGTTGAGAGTAGGAAGGTTCATAAGGCGCAATAATTCATAACACCGTCTGGAATTTGCCTTTCATGGCCCTCAGCTAAACCACTGCAGGGCTCTGCTTAAATTACAGCCACTGAGGCTTTCTTTGGTATTCCACTCAGGGCCAGGAGAATCTTGCATTAAACTGGGATCAGGTTAGATTAGACTATAATACGCTGCAGTATTGGGGGCTGCGAATGAAGATTTATACTGCGATTTAACCCCTTCACCTGATGTTCTCTTTGTCTTCAGCTGGGCAGCTAAATTCACCCATTGTGTTTCCCTGATCAGCTCTTTACTGGGTACAACAGAGCTGCTGGCAATTCTGGGATGCACAAGAGGAAGCCTTAAATATTGGCCTTCTTCCTTGCCTGCACTAAGCCCAGTACACAGCCTTGGGGCCCAGTAGTTTAGGCATCAGCTCACTAAACAAGGATCAGCCGCCAGTCCTGCACTTAAGTGGAAAGACCTAGGCAGGGTGAGTGTGCGTTCATGAGGCTAAGCTCTCCCAGTCTGCTTCTGCCCAGAACTGTTAGGATTCTAGGGTAGGGTAGACATCAGGGCTTCCCAGAGTGCACTGACTGATGCTGAACATACTGTCCTGGCTTGATGCTCTCAGTGCACCCACTTGGGGAGAGAGCAATGACTATTCTCCTTTTTGGGACTTACTGTAGTTCAATATGGTGGCCATTAGCCACACATGACCATTTAAATTTGAGTTAATTAAAATTCAATAAAATTAAAGATTCACTCTCTTAGTTGCACTGGCCATCTTTCAAGTATTCATTGGCCTCAAGTGGCTAGTGGCTCTGTGTTGGGTGGTGCAAACTGCAGAACATTTGCATCACTTGCAGAAAGTTCTGTTGGACAATGCTAGCCAAAGCATCCCTGTGGCAGAAGAGCAACAGCCAGATCCAGCACCTGCTCCTCTTCCTCTCCCATGAAACAGTGCTGCATAGAAAAGAAAAGAAAGATGCTGAGGACCCAGACCAGGGTGTGCGGATACTTTCTTGGAAGAACAAGGGAAGGGATTGGGGCTCTCTCCATTCCAGAGTCAACAGCCCAGGCATACATGGGAGTGTGTGCTGCAAAAAATAAGTGTGATGTGTGCTCATGTGTGCAAATAAGCACGCAAACATACAGCATCCATGTTCAACAAATGTTTGTGAAGATTCACTCGATACTCAATAGTGGATAGATAGGTTTAATTGCTGATTAAAGTCCAGGTGGGTAGCCAGATAATAAAACAAAAACTCGGAGGTTTGGGAGAGAGGTGTGGAAACAGTGGGTGGTCAGGGAAGTTTCCAAGTGATGCTGGCCCACACACCCATTTGGTTAAGTATTTATGCTCATATAGTCATATCTTAGAAACACACACACACACACACACACACACATCCCATACCACACACACACAATTTATTCATTGATTGGATCACCAACTATTTTTTCAGTGCCTTCTATGGCTATACATGGCAAGATTTTTGGATATAGCAATTATTTACCCAGAGGCTGTCCTGGAGAAAAAACATATAATGATGCAAACAGCCATTTAATTGCAACTGTGCTAAGGATTCTGTGATGGAAGCGTAGAGAGATGTTAGAAATGCAACTGGAATAATAGACAAAAATCAATTCTGCCAACAGACCTAGGCATATGTGGGTGAGTTTGGGGTTCATATGGTTCACCCTGTGTTTAATTGCAAACACACAAGTGTTTATACACATCTGTTGCCTTCAGCTGGCTTCAAAATGTGTGTGTGTGTGTGTGTGTGTGTGTGTGTGTGTGTGTGTGTGTGTGTATGTGTTGTGGTGTGTGTTTGTAGTTTCTATAATGGGCATATGCAAGATAAAGTACCTAGATGGCACTATGGATCTTAGCTTGCACGTCACCTGGATAGCTCCCACATTTCCTTCCTGGATTCATGTTGAGTCTAAAATGAACATCAACCTCTTTGAAGAGTTATAACCTCTCCAAGCAGTGTATCTGGCCAAAGGGAGCCCTCTGAGGTCCCATGAGTGGGTCCTCCATGCCAAGGAACAAAATGCTGCCACCTTGGCAGACCCTGGGGACTGGGGACAATGTCAAGGAATTGAACTCTGGGGGAAGAAGTGCTGGGACTGCTGGAAAGGGAGCCTGGCAGCTTCTTAGCCCCAGCAGCAGCCTGGTCTCTGTGTGCGCATGTGTGAGCTCTTGATGTCCCTCCCGCAGGCACCCTCTTTTCCCGCTCCTGACGCTGCTGTTTGAGAAATGTGAACAGGCCACCCAGGGCTCTGAGTGCATCACCTCCGCCAGCTTTGACGTGGACATCGAGAACTTTGTCCACCAGCAGGAGCAGGAACACAAACCCTTCTTCAGCGACGACCCCGAACTGGACAATCTGGTAAACGCCCTCTACCCTACATTCTGACTCAGAAGTCTTCCCGCCCTGACCCCATCCCAAATGTCCTAAAAGTGTTCCTCTCATTAATCAATTCCACAGGAAGCTTTGAGCGTCCACTATGGAACAGGCCCTATGTATACTATTTCGTAGTTGAGAGCCTAGTATTTTTTTTAACCAAGATTCTAGCTGTAGGCCTTGCTGCCAGAGTTTTCTCCACCTCTACCTCTGGTGGCACCAGCACCTGCCCGCTTGCTATCTTACAGAAGAGGGGATGGCAGCGAGGATGCCACTGGGAGCTATTCTGCGTCTGCGGGAAGAGCTGGCAGCTGCGTGCTGCCGTGGCTAGCAAAGGAGGCAGATGTGTGACGGTCATTGGCATGTGTAAGCACATCAATACAGAGAAAGAGCTGGTCCTGCTAGAAGACTTAACAGAGCTTCTGCCCTCTGATTGGACACAGTAGATCATGCCTCCTAATAGTTTGCCACTCAGATAAGCACTGCATCCTCTAAAATGCAAGCAAGCTCCTGGGCTGCACTATGGAACTGTGATGTGTAGATTCAAAGGGAGCCTGTGAATCTACATATTATATTTCCAAGGCAACTGCCAGGTTGAAGGGCATCTGAAATCCTCTTCCAGCCAGGGAGTTCCACGGAAGGAGAGTGTTGGAGAGGCCACTGTACTTGCCCAGCATGCTGAGTAGTCTCCTGGAATTATTACCCTCAGGCCCCGGTTACCACAGTGAATTTGGAAACTCTGCAAAGCTTGCCTCTAAGACACCCAATGAGCAGTGCCGCTAACCTCTTCAGCCCCAAGTTTAGCTGATTTCTGCTCCCCAAAAGAGAACAGAATTAGGGGAGTAAACATGACTACAGAAAGAAAATATAACTACATGTTCTCACACACGCGTGCACACACCTGCATGAGTACATACGTGTACGCAGACACACATATTCAGTGCATCTACGGAGCAGACGAAAGACTCTGGTGTTGTTCTGGGCTGAAAATGATTTGCACCGCTGCCTCTCTTGGTGTTCAGTGCAGGGCCTTGTGGCGATACCCTGGCCTGGAATTTTGTGGCGTAGCTCTGATTTAAGAACGGAAGCCGGCCTCGGACATGAGAGAAACTATGTATTGGCTGCCAGGAATATTACTGGAAGCACTGGAACCCCCCAAATCAACCTCTGCCTATCTCTGGCCCTCCCTCTTCCCTAGCAGGCCTTGAACCCGGATGCAGTCGCTAAAATCCCCAGAAAACTTCCACTGTGTTGGTCGTCCGGCTGGTTGGTGACTGAGGGCCAGGCTGACTTAGTCCTGCCCTGCTCTTTAGCTAGTCAGAATCAGAAGAGTCTGCAATTGGAAAAGAAATCCTCAAAATCCGGCCTCAGGCAGCTATGGAGTCAGGACAGGTCTTTCTAAAAGTTGGTCTACGCTCGGGGAAAGGTCCCACTGTGCATGCGCACATGTAATGAGCCCAGCATCACCATTTATTGTCTGTATCATCTTGATGACTAAAACCCTTTGGAGCTCAGTTTACTCATCTATACAGCTAACTGCACCTATCTCATGTGACTTAAATAAATTAATGGGATGGCTCATACACTTGGCCTTTAAAAATGCTCTGCATCTGAAAATTACTCCCAGTGTCATACAATGTTCTAAGCACAATCTTACCTCCTAGCTCTCAAAGACACTCGCAGGTTCGTCAGGAGCCTGAAATTTTGAGGGTAGGGTAGGGTAATCCAACAGTGCCCCTTGCCTCTGGTTCCTAGCCCTATGTCAAAAGGAGGAGACTCAGGGGCCAAGCGCAGGAGCCATCATTAGAACAAGAATCATGTCACCAGCGCAGCCGAGATGCACATAATTAGAAATTAGAAAAAGGTCAGATCCCGTTATTACCAGCTCAATCAGCTGCCGAGTGCCACAGCCAGTTAATTTGGCATCTGTATTTTTTACAACCCCGCACACGTAGCCCAACGGACTGTAACTCTTTCTCCGGACAGATATACTGCGCAGCCGAGCAGGGACATAAAATGAGGGACCCCAAGCAAATGAGCTGAGATAATTGAGAGATTTATTTTTTATATATGTGTGTGTGAGGGCAGCTTTTCTTTGCCCTTGAATATTGACTTTCATAGATGGGATTGTCAGGAGGGCACTTGGGTCCCCCAACTCTTTGCCCATCAGAAGATCTCTCCGAACACCCTTCTTCCAGCCTCTCCCTGACTCTCTCCTACTTTCTCCCACCTCTTGGACGGCCCCTAACTGTTCTTCCTTCCTCCCAGTAGCTCTTTGCCTGTCGTACCCTCCCGTGCTCCTCCCAGAGCCGCTTTTCCAGACAAATCTCCATGGAAACAGCTGAGTCAGCTCTCCCAGAGCCGCCCCAAATATCCAAGAGAGGATCCCAGTTATAGATTTCTGGGGGAGGGGAGTCCGTGAGCTCGCTGCTCCACAGCGCCTCTACTGGGAGGAAAACATAATTACAAAAAGGTTGGGGTTAGAAACCCAGCCTTAGACAGGCGTCCACTCCCACGGCCTTTCACACGTAGCAATCTTCCTATCCACAGAAGAGTCAGCTCTTTGGCTCCTGACTTTGTGGGCCTCCCACTGGCGCTCCGCCTCTCCCTGGTGACAGTAAAGCCTTCACTCGCAAGTAGAGAATGACACCAATAGAGCCCCAACTAGGACTTTCCTGTGTCCATTTCCGTGCCATGGGGGCAGCTTTCTTTCTACTGTCAGGTGCCTGGTGTGGAATCCCTGGTGAGCCCCCCCCCCCCCCCGGGATCTGCTACAGTTCCTGCGCCAGGCCCTTTCTTTACCTGGCCTGCAGATCCGATCCCCTCAGCAGCCTCTGACTGGCACTTGGTAAAGTTTGTAAAATTTGCAAGTTCCCCAAACCCCTTTGAAAGGTAAAAGCTTTTTGTTTTATAAAATCTGATTTACGGGCCCCCGGTGCAAGGCCAAGGTTTTATATATTATGCAAGATTTCAAACTAAGGCTGTAAAACGTACGGTTTCAGTTTCATGCATGGAATTTTTTTATGTGTAAATTTTTTAACATTTATGGGGCACGTTTTAATGAGACTCTGGTGTGGCTCCAGGGACAGATTATAGCTGCCTGACCGCAAAGCCAGTTCCAAAATGGGGCCTTCCAGGCCCCTGGGCCTACTCTAAAGAGGCAGGCCTGGAGGCCAGAGGCTAGGAGTGAGGAGTCAGATGAAGGAGGCAGCCCAGAGCTGCAGGCCCACAGAGACCTCGGCCAGCCCTGATCTGAGAGTTACTCACCTCAGCCTCCAGTCCAGGCTCTTTGCCTAGAAAGGAACTGAAAACCTCACAGACACCGGGGAAAAGGGAAGGAAATCAGAATATCAATGATAATAATAATTAACATTTATAGACCACTTACAGGTACCAGGTGCTATTCTAAATTATTTGTATCTATTATTTTATTTAAAACTCACAAAGTTTAATATTAATATTAATAATATTGTGCCCATTTTGCTGGAGGCATTTAGTTCAGAACACTCCCCCCTTTCTCAGTCTTTCTAAGTCTCCCTGTCCCTGTCTCTGTATGTGATGTGTGTGTGTGTGTGTGTGTGTGTGTGTGTGTGTGTGTGTGTGTAAGGCTTTCTCTCTGGTAGCCTGGAGCTCATCAATTCTGCTATACTGGCTATCTAAGAAGTCCCAGCGACCCTCTGTCTCTGACCTCCCAGCCCTGGGATTACAAGTGTAGGCAACCACATCCATCATTTTTATGTGAGTGCTAGGGATAGAACTCAAGTCCTAATACTTGTACAGCAAGGACTTTGCCAACTGAGCTGCATCCCAGCTCTGTAGTCCTCATCTTAAGAAGTGAAATAACACACAGGAGTATGCTACTATGGACAAAATAAAAAAGAGAACTGAAATGCAGCTCCAGCTCTAAACTATCACACACACACACACACACACACACACACACACACACACACACACACACTTCACTGAGTCCTCAGTACAGTCGAGAGTCACTCTTTATTTATTTTCTGCTGGAAGTCAAATGTAGGACCTTGCATGTGCTAGGCAAGCCCTCTGCTACTGAGCTCCACCCCAAGATCAGTGAATCACTATTACCTTATTTTGCAGCTGAGCCACTAAGACACAGAGATTACAAATGGCTCAAGGCCTCAAGTAAGGAGATGGAAGCCTCTCAGCATCTAAAACCATCTCCTTGAGTTCCCCACTTGTCTTCTCAGAGCCGGACACAGCAGGGAGCTGTTATCCCCTTATAGTAGAGAGAGAAATCAAGGACCATGTATCCTGTACCCAAGAAGTTACACAATTGGGCTCAAAGAAAGTCTAACTGGAGAAGCTCAGCCTGTATCCTCCAGCCCCTCACCACTTCTCCAAATTCTGGAGCCATCCAAGTGGAAGTGTCAGTCCTTGTCGCAGAAGTGATTTAACTTGCCATGCATGACAGTTTCCATAAAATATCCATTTGTCTGGCGGTCCTCCAGGCCCTGTCATTCACCTTTCTTCCAGGGTCCCCTTTTTAATTCTAGTGACCCTGCACTCCCAACTGGCTAAGCCAAGCTGGAGCGCAGGCTGGAAAAATTCCTCATTAGAGTTTAGCTTTCGCTGCTCCAGTGACCCACAGGAAATATCAGCTCACAATTTAGGAATGTGTGTTTACAAACTCCTTTCTCCTCTACACGAGCATCTACCTTCCCCTGCTTTGCAAAAGGAGAAAAGTGGAAGGAGCTTGCCCCCAAGGCAAGGAACAGAGCAGGCTATCTGATCTCTGAGTGAGCTTCTGTTCCCTTATCTTCGGCAGAGTGGTAGATAATCTTGCCCGTCTCATCCCTGAGGTGAAGAGAGACTCACTTACGATAATGGAGAGAGAAGCCTTTTGCAAATTGTAAACTGCTGTGTTTACAGATGTTTTGAGCGACAAGAGTCACTATCGTCAAATGAAGAGGCCGAGACCTACAAGAGAGGCAACAACTTAGGAAAGCACGAGAAGCTGTGTGTGGCAGTTGTGCAGGCATCAGGACAAGGACTTGACATTTTTACACACCTACGATACATGCCAGCAACACATTTACAAACACAATCTTACTCAGGGTCCACATCAGTTTTAAAGTGAAGGTACTATTATCATCATAAATTGCATAGATAAACCTTAAGCCACCTCTCCAAAATGCCCAGGTAACAAATAATAAATTCAGGACACCACAGCATGTTGCTTTATAGGAAATAAGTTGTCCCTGTCTCGGGTACTTTTCTGGAACTGTAGGATACATGAAAATGCCATGACACTACACGGCTGCATCCCACTTTGCTGTTTTGAAAGAGCCATCTTTGAAGAAGGCAGGATCTTTATTTTGAAATAGAAAGGGGAGAGAGAAGTTGAAAGAATAAAACCTGGAAAATTGGAAGTAAGAACACATTTATCACACACACTGGCGGTATTAAATTAAGCAGCATTCCGGATGGAGAGATGGCTCAGAGGTTAAGAGCAATCACTGCTCTTCTGGAGGACTTGAGTTCGGGTCCCAGCACCCATATTGGGCAGCGAACAGCCACCTGTAATTCCAGTGTCAGGGGATCCATCACTCTCTTTCGGTTTGTGTGGACACCTGCACTCACATGTTCAAACTCTCACACTGACACACACACACACACACACACACACACACACACACACACACACACATATACATAATAAAAAATAAAGTAAAATATTTTAAGACATAAATTAAAAGGCATTGTTAAAGTGCTGAAGGATTTGGAGAGTTAATTTCTCTAATCCAGATAATTGGGGGGGGGGACTTTATTTAATAAATCAGCATTTTATTCTCACTTAGAAGCAAAACAACAAAATTAGAGACATAGAATGAACTCACTGCAAATATAGAAAGACCACCAGGATTTACTCTTTCACTAGCTGAATATAGGATAGCCACAGGAAAGCTAGTGGAGTATGAGAAATTATTCAAAGAAGGCTGTTTTGTTTTGTTTTGTTTTGTTTTGTAATATGTATGTTGCCTTTGGGAATTAGAGGTGGGAGGATCAGAAGCTAAAGATCATCTTGGCTACATAGGGAGTTCCGGGCCACCCTGGGCTGCACAAGACCCTGTCTCAACAAAACCAGAAAAAAGAAAGAAAGAAGAAAGAGAAAGAAAGAAAATGTACTTGGCTCTTCATGACTTACAAAGTATTTTCACATTATTACCTGTTGGCCCTTAATAAATCTTGTGAGTTAGAAATGTTCCTTGTTTCTCTTTTACAAATCAGGAGACTGAGGCTCAGAGAAAACCCTGAAGCTGACCTCTGGCATGCAAAGAGCAAGCAGTGGGTCTGGCCTCACTTCCGGGCTGTGTGGCACTGAACTCCCTAGGCTTTTCTGCCTTGCATGCAGCAGTGCCCCCCCCCCATGCAACCCCCACCCCACTCATGCACAGCACTGCACAGCTATTTCTCTAATATTGAAGAGGTCCTACATATTCATTGCCTCAGAGTACCATTATGATTTACTCTGCCTTCTTAAATCTTTAAACCAATTCTATTAGCCCATAAAATAGTAATCCTTCATCTGTGCTTTATCAGACCCCAGGATATGACTTCTTTTGGCCCCTGAACCACCAGAACTAGTTAAAACACATTGCGCATACACTGCATTTGAGCAAAAAAAAATTTGGATATATTTTACTTTGTTTAGTTTATCTGTAGTTTTTTTTTCCATTTTGCATAACAAGTACATATTGATCACATACTTAAATGAGTAAAGGTACTTGTTTTGAGGGAGGTGTGATATATGTATAAATTTATACATGCATGTGTATGTGCGTGTTTATTCATAAGAGTATTTTAAAATAGAATGTTGGCTTTTAGCGGCAGAGTATGTCTAGGGACACAGCTCAGTGATAGATCATTTGTCTACCATGTGAGAGGCCATGATTCCATACCCTGCACTTCCTCCTCCAAAAGTGAATCAGATGGGACAGCCTTTCTAATGAGATGAGAGTAGGAAGAAAAGGGGGAAAAAAAAAAGAAAGGAGAGGAAAAAAATGAATGAAGGATGGAAAGAAAGAAGGACGAAAGGAAGGAGAAATAGCATTAGAATTAGTTTCGTTAAAAAAAAAAAAAAGAAAAGAATTAGTTTCGTTTCAACAAAAACAATTGAGCGATGTATGCGAGTCAGCTGACTTGTCCCGTGTACAGATGAACTTAAAGGAAGACAGTTGCATTGATGGAGGCGCTAGATGTCCTTGGTGCTACAGAAGGCTGAGCAAGCCCTTTACATAAGGCGAGAGAGATCTGAGTCCTGGGAGAACTTCTTAATCAGCACATTAAAAGAACATCGGCTAAGACAATGAGGTCATCTCCCCGTGGCAGGGATGGCCTAAAAGCAAGGCTGCAGCCACGAGCCCTGGTGCGTTTGCACAGTCCCCTCATCTCACAGGCCTCCACCTACCCCCAAAACCGCACACCCTTTATGCTACCATTGTTTCGGTTTTGTTCTTTAACCTACCTGAATCCCGAGAGAGACCACAGAAGGGTAAAGCAATTTGGTCTCGGGGATAAGGCAGTGAGGCTTCAGATTGCCCACCAGCTGTGTGACCTTGGGATGAAAAATTATCTGTGGGCTTCATTTTTTTTTTCCAACTACAAAATGTGGGCAACAAGAGTACTTGCCTCCAGAGGAGGTTATCTAGAATAAATAAGACAGAGCATAGAGTGGGCTTAACCCGGGGCCGGAGATACAATAAGAAATATTTCAGTGTAACCATCAATCCATCCACAAGTGTTCGCTCACACCTCACACTGTGCTGATTATTCTAATAGGCGTAAGCTAAGACCTTCCAGGCTGAAGCCCGGCAGGAAATGTAGACAACAATAAGTCTTCCTCAAGTTCTTCTTGGTCGAAACTCCTTACGCTAACATCACCACTCCCCTCTAACTTGGCTTGTCACTCTCAGCCTCATGGAGGTGGCATCCATAGGATGAGACTTTTTGTCAGAGCCCTGTCTATAACCTTTAATTCCTATTTGGTACCCCAGAAAACCCGTGTGTGTGTGTGTGTGTGTGTGTGTGTGTGTGTGTGTGTGTGTTCCTGTGTATTGTACATAAGTGCACATGCATACAAAGGCCCGAGAACAGCCTCAGGAGTCACTCGGAAGGTGTCTGTCTGTCTTGAGACAGGGTGGCTCACTGTCCTGAAGCTTGCCCATTCAGCCGGTTTGGCTGGCCAGCCGTCTGAGGGCTCCTCCTGTTTCTGCCCCTCTATCACTCACTGTTAACACTAATACTACCCAGCACACCCAGCTTTGAAACTGTGACCAGGAGATCAAACCCGTGCAGCAAGAGCTTTAGCCACCAAGCTATCACCTCAGGCCTCTCCTGTCATTTTGTATTGTCTGAGTTTGTCCCTAGGCGTCACAATGCTACCAAAGACTGGAAGGCTGGCATTAGAATCTCCCACACACTGCCCGTGTCAGCACATCTGCAGATGTGGAAAGGCAGTAACCCCATCTACACTTGTCCTTTTATTTTGGCATATTTATAAATTTACACACAATTGTAAGAATTAGTATGAGAGATCCCGACTCCCTCCTTGTATAAACTAGAGCACAATTTCAGAGGCAGGAGCGACCTACCAACCTTATCCAGAGTTTGCCAACTTTACATGCGTTCACTTGTATGTACATATGTGTGTGCTAAGTTCCATTCGAATTTGTTGCATTTAGATTCATGTAAACATATTATAGCCAAGGCACACGACGGGTCTTCCCTCTTTCCTTCACTCTATCAGCAACTGCTAATCTGTTCTGTCTCTGTTTTTGTCATTTCAAGAATGTCCTGCAAATAAATGGCAGTGGGCTATTAGTATATATCCTTTTAAGACTGTTTTTTTTTCCCTCGTAGCATAATTCCCTGTGATATAACCAGGTTGTTGAGCGTATTAATAGTTCATTCCTTTTTATTGCCAAGCTGTAGTCTGTGGTATGGATGTACCATAGTTCATTCATTCATCTGTTTCTAGTTTGAGGTCACTTGATATAAAGCCACAATGAACATCTAGTTGTTCATGTATAGGTGTGTGTGTGTGTGTGTGTGTGTACGTTTTTATTTCTCTGGAACAAATGCCCACAAGATGCTGGGTCATATGACAAGTACCTATTCGGTTTGGGTGGGTTTTTTTTGTTGTTCTTGCTCAATTGTTTTTGAGGCAGTCTCTCTCACTATATAGCCTAGGCTGGACTTGATCTCACAGAGATCTGCCTGCCTCTGCCTCTCAGCTGAGATGCACAACACCCAGAAAGTATGTTTAATTCTGTAAGGGATTGTCACACTGTTTGCAGTGACCACACTGCCTTACTTTCCCACCAGCAACGCGTGGCAATCTAGAGTCCAGTTCTTCTGGCAGTGTTTGGTACCGTCACTTCCTAACTGTAATTATGCATATGTGTGTGTGCAGAGATGCCTCACTGTGGTTTCAATTGGCATCTCCCTAATGGCTAATGACATTGAACATCTTTCCATGTGCTTGTTTGCCATCTGTATATCCTCTTCTGTACAAGGTCTGATCACATCTTTTGCCCTTGTTCTAATTAACTGCTTGTTATTTTGCTGTTTAGTTTTCTTTACATATTCTATGTACAAGTCCTTTGTCAGATATGTGGTCTGTAAATATTCACTCCCAGTCTACAGTCTTTTCATCTTCTCTGTTGGCGTAGATTTTTTTATTTTTTATTTTATTTTATTTATTTATTTATTTTTAGACAGGATCTCTCTATGTATCCCTGGCTATGCTGGAACTCACTATATAGACCAGGCTGGTCTTGAACTCAAAGTGTTCTACCTGCCTCTGCCTAACCCCCAACCCCAGCCCTGCCCAGAGCTGGGATAAAAGATATGCACCACCATGCCTGGCAGGTTCTTTTAAAGAAGAAACATTTTTAAATTTAGCAAGCAAGTCATTTTCCATTTCAATATTATGGTTTTGGTATCAAAATCTAAGATTTCTTTGCTAAACCCTACACATCAAGTTTTCTGCTTTCCTTCTTTCTTTTGTTCTCTCTTTTTTTGTTTTGTTTTTCAAGACAAGGTTTCTCTGTGTAGCCCTGGCTGTCCTGGAACTTTCTCTTTAGACCACGCTGGCCTCCAACTCAGAGATCTGCTTAGTATTGCCACTGAGTACTGGGCTTAAAGGCATGGGTTATCATGCCTGGATCCATTTTCTTTTTTTTTTTTTTTCTAAAAAAGTTACAGTTTTTCATCTTATATTTACGTCTACTCCTCCATTGGAATTAATCATCATGTTAGATGTGGAGTTTAAATTAAGGTTTAGGATTGTTTTTGTTTGCCTGTTTATAGGTGTTTGGTTATTCTAACATCGTTTGAACGAGCCCCTGTTGAAAAGCAATTTGGGTTTATTTGTCATGATTCGTAACAAATATACGTAGATTTTTTCCTGTCACTCTTGGGAATTCATACAGAATTCATACAGAAACTAATGTAGAAATGGAAACTACACACTTAGACAATAGTGTTTCTGTTGTGAGTGTGTGTGTATCTGTGTCTGTGTGTCTGTGTATGCTTAGGCAAGTGTTCTACTATTGAGTTAGATCCACTTTGTTTTCTAGCCTCATAGTATAACTTTTTTCTAAATAAAACTGAAAATTTGGATGAACTGTAAGTGGCCAGAAACAGGGAACTAGTTATATAAAGTGCACATATAGACTCATATGTGACAATTGAAAATTACTCTCATCCACTCAATAATTATTCTGTATAAATAGGATAATGCTGTGAGCCAATTAGACATCACCCCCCCCCCCCCCGCTTTCTCTCAGCTCTCAGTCCAGAAGAGAGATAGAGAAAACAAGTATGACACTTAGAAAAGCCTATTTGATGAGCTAAGGGAAAAATCAGAAAGCAAAATTCTATGTGTAATGTTTATTGGCGATTGGTTAAAATATATGCATGTAGGCCAGCGAGATGGCTCAGCAGGTCAAAGCACTTGCTGCCAAGCCTGACAGATTTGAGCTCAGTCCTGTGGACCTGCACAGTGGAAGGGGAGACCTGATTCTCAGAAGTTGTCCTCTGACCTCCACGTGAGCACCGTGGCACATGTGCACACACAGAAATAAATAAACGTTTAAAATATATGAGGGGAAAACTGAAACTTTTCTTTTAGGGTAATCAGATAAAGATAGTTGTTTTTTCATCCTGTGTTTCCCATACTTTCATTATATTTTCTTCTTATGACAATAGGAGCAACAAGCTGGGATTGGCAGTACATGCCTGTAATCCTAGTGCCTAGGGAGGTAGATGCAGAAGAATTATGAGATCAAGGTCATCCTCAGCTACATAGTGAGTTGGAGACTAGCTTGGGCTACACAAAACCCTTCTTAAAAGCTGATGAAATCGAGCCGGGCAGTGATGGCGCACGCCTTTAATTCCAGCACTCTGGAGGCAGAGGCAGGCAGATGGCTGTGAGTTCGAGGCCAGCCTGGTCTACAAAGTGAGTCCAGGACAGCCAAGGCTACACAGAGAAACCCTGTCTTGATGAACAAAACAAAACAAAAAACAAAAAAGCTGATGAAATAATGTAAATGAAACAAGTCCCAATGAAAACAATGACAACAACACAGGAGAACGCTTCAAATGCAAAGTAGCTCCAAGCCACATTAGGATCAGGGATGTCCATTTGAAGAGGCCCTTGTGCAGTATCCCGAAGGGCATGGAAGGCAGACAGTTGGTACCCAGTGCCCAGCTAAGTCATGCTGGATTATCCAGTCCATCAGCAGGTATCATCAGAGTAAGGCTGCCCATATCACATGAAGCACATGTCTATTCATAAATTTAAGAATAGACAATGTCTGACCTCTGGGATATTTCCAAGAAACTCTGACCTCTGTCTTCCTTGTGTTCACTTAGTACTTCATGATTTATAGTGTGCCATGGTCCTTTCCCATGAGCCCACAGAAAACCTGTAAAGTTGTTGGGGAGGATATAATAGCCCCATTTATTAGACACTAAGGGGGCATAGAGAGCTTAGGCAAGTTGCCCAAGGCCACAGAGACAATCCATGGCAGACCTGGAGCTTGAACCTGGACTTCTATTTCTAAAGTCAGTGCTGTTCTCAGACCCACAGCTGCATCCAGAACACCTGTGTTAACAGTTGGCTCAAAGCAGGTGACTAACCAACAGGCTCACATGGAGAGTTTAAACCATGTGGGTTGGAAACAGGAGCCACGGCCAGAATGGCTCCCCTCCTCTGCCGGGGGCTTGATGGGGAGGGAGGGGTGTGTGACCTGGACACCTAGGCTTACAGCTCTTCCTCTCCCCAGATGGTGAAGGCAATCCAGGTCCTGCGGATCCACCTGCTGGAGTTGGAGAAAGTCAATGAGCTCTGCAAGGACTTCTGCAACCGTTACATCACCTGCCTCAAAACCAAGATGCACAGCGATAACCTGCTCAGGAATGACCTCGGGGGCCCCTACTCCCCCAATCAGCCCTCCATAAACCTTCACTCACAGGTAACACACAGGGATGGTCCTTCTCCCCTCAGCCAGGCATGCAGAAAGGTCTGAGCGTCCCAATGGCCTGGGCAAAGCCATTTGGATCATCAGATGCTTTTACAAGCAGGCCCTCCTCCTCCTCTCCATCAGGCAGCACAGACCCTTACTTTTATTTGGTTGTTTGTTTGATTGATTGTAGCCTAGGCTGGCCTCAAACTCTTGATCCTGCCGCCTTAACCACCAGACCTAGCTAGCATAGCCCCTTTTAAACATAGACTCCCACATGCCAGGATATGAGCATCCTCTGAATGACCATATCTAAGAAAGCCAGTGCCCAAAGAAATCCCTGGCTTCCGACCCTAAGATTTTCCAAGACATGGTAAGCAGGGGAGCCCTGCTCTATAATGGAGAAAGGACACTTGCCTCACTGACAGCTGGGAACGGTAGGCAGATCTCCAGGCAGTCTCTTCTGAAGGGCGTGAAGTGGGTCTTGGCAGTCGTGGAAGAAGGCTCAAGGGGAACTGGTTCTCCCCCCCCAAATTCTTCCCTCCGAGTAGATAAAGACAGATTCCATAGGGCGGCTTCTCACAGCTCGTCCTCTACCTGTGTGCTCTCTCTACCTGGTACTCTGCCCCCCACAAAGGTTCAAGGCCACTGTAAAAGTCACCTCAACCAAACTCCTTTCAAGATTCCCCTGCCACCGTCATCCTAGGAAATGGTGCCTAGTCTACACCATAGGAAAGAATGGGCACCTCTCTCCAGGACAGAATGTGTTCTCCAAATCTACAAACTCAGAAAGCTACCTGATTATTGCTGTACAGTGCACTTGCTGACATCTGCATAGACTATAGGCTCCCGACTTTGTTTTCCTGTCACCAAGTTCCTGAAGTCCAGAACACACATACCTATGCCCCTGGGAGGCTCACAGTAGCCCCTCCCCTTAGATACATGTGGATAAGGATACACATTAACTTTCTAAGGGTGCGTGATGGGAGCTACTGTGAAGGCTACCTGAGAGGCTGTACCATTTTCACTCAGGTTGGCAGAGGCAAGTGGAGGGACACATTTTGCACATTGTGACCCACCCCCCACCTCCACAGGTACACTCTGAATTGCATCATGTTCAGCCCACTGGGGGGGTGGGCGGCGTCTCTTTGGGACTTAACACTAAAACAACATAGGACATGGGGCAAGAAGTTTATTTCCTCCTTGTACGGCTTAAAAATCATCAAATCACTTTATTATAGATCTAAAAACAGCAGCCTTGGCTTCTGCTTGCTAATATTCTCTTGAAATAGACTCATTCCTTCAGAGTCTTATTGTACTTTCCCTTATGATCGAAATTAGCAAGAAACTTGCATAAAAGAGGACAATAATTGCTCAACGAGCATCTCGTTTGTAATTTATTAGTTTCTATTATTGTGGGTTACCATGGTGATGCTGCGCAGCCCCGGTGACGGGAGAGATGTAAGATAGGAGCTGAGGAGGCTGCGAGGCCTCACCAAATGGAGATGCACATTTTTATCAGTAATTTTCATGAAAATAATAAGTGAGGAGTTAATGAGATGGAAAGCCATCCTGTGGCTATTGTGAATTTTTTTTAAGTGTTGATCTAATTAGAATGCATCGGTCAGGAAAAGTAATGAGGATTTAGTGCCTCACAGAGATGTGAGGATCATATCAGAAAATTAGCACAAGTCTTTGGAAATAATCAGGTCCTTGGAGAGGCCCTGGATTTCCCCTCCTGGGCCCTCCGACTCTACCTTGAGCTCTGGAGTTGGGGGTGTACCGAGGTGGGGGGGGGTAGAAAGGCAAGGAAGGAGGGGCTGGAGGCTCAGCAACCACCGTGGCCCCTCAGGGTTGGAGGTCTGTCTGAGGTTGACAAGCGAAGCTCAAGGAAGCCGGGGTTTGCAGGGAAGTGGAGTTTGTGGGGAAAGGGAACCTGGGCTCTGGATAATCCAGGTGTTGGAACTGCCTACTTATTGCAAAAGCCAGACCTCTGAGGCATGCTGGCTCTGTGCCTCTGAGGAAGGAAGCAACATCAGACCCCCGCCTGACAGTGAGACTGGCCCTGGGGGTAACCCTTGCAGAAAGGCTCTGATCTCAGAGAAAGAGGAACGCAGGCAGTTGGGTGAAAACAAAGACACCCGGAGGGGAATGGGGTGCGGTGGGGCAGGGCGGGGCGGGGCGGGGCGGGGCAGAATACGCATAGTGACATATTCTTATTTAGTGACACTCAGATTGTTGCCACCGCCTCCTTCCCACCTGTCTTGCCACGCCATCCCTCAGTCCCGCTCCACACCTGTGCTCCACTTACATTGCTGCTGCTCGGTTTGTCTTCCTGGAGCCTGGGTGGTGGTCTGTAGACTCTGCCCTTGGTCTCATAACCATTTTTTCATGCCTATATGTTGAAGGGGACACCTCTCCACACTGACCCTCTCCTCTCTACAAGGCCAAACCAGCCTTTTCCCAGGGCCAGTGGCAAGGCTGCTCTCCCACAGAGGTCCCTCTGATCTCCTTCTCTTATAGGCCTTTCCTTCTCTTGGCTGACAGCCTACTGTCAATGCAGCAAATTTAACATAGGATGTTAAATGAGAAATTGTGTCTCTTGCTTTCTTCTCCTAGAAAACACATGTTGTTTGCATTGACACAGCATCTTGTATATTTGAAATCACCAAACCACTTTATTGCAGATCTAAAAACAGCTACCCATGCTAATGCTTGCTAATAGTATATCGAAATAGACTCGTTCCTTCAAGTATTGTTGCCTTGCGATGCCAGCTGTGGCCACAATGTCTTCTGGAAGGTCAGGGGCCAGTGGGCCTTGGTTTGAAAAAATAATGTGGCGGAGGTGGGTGGTGTGCAGGAAGGGAGGAGGAGGAAGAGGAGGGGATGGAAGAGCTAAGGAAAGGGGACGCAAAGACCAGCAGAGGCCGTTAGCATCGTTCAGGAGATGAGCAGGGAGAGGCCGGAGCATTTTCAGAACAGAGCAGCGAAGAGGAAGAGACAGAGAGACACTGATAGAGGCAAAAGCAGGCGATGTGAGGCCAAGGCTGAAAGAAAGTAGGAAGCAGAATGGGGGCCGTGGTGAGCCAAAGACCACGACAGAATAAAGAAATGAATGGCTGGGAAGTAAGACTGTGGGAAAGGGAACGCGAGGTAAGAAGGGAGCACAATTCTTCAGTTAGTGGCCTACTAAGGAACCGGCTCTTGGCCTGGGACTCCCCAGCAGCCTATGGAGGATGCTGATAGTCCTACTCTCCCTCATAAGTGTGGCCCTCTTTCTGATGTGAAGCAGGCTCCGTCTTCTGCCTTTCCAAAGTTGTGAGGGGGCTGAGGCAGTGTGCTCATACATGCCCCTCATGCCCCTTTCCCCCTCCCCTCCCCCTTCCTCCCTCCCCCAGTCCCTCCATCACCCCCCCCCCCTCGCACCACTGAGACCTTGGGACTTCCGTCCCATGCTGAGCATCCTGAGGCTGTCACCTGTGACTTCAGACCAGATGGGGTTAAGGGGAGGTGGTCCAGCACTTAAATGAACTTGAGCTTGTGCACTGTCTGGATACAAAGAGGGAAGAGAGAGACTGGAGCTTGCTGTGTGCTGTCCTCCCATCAGGCTCCCATCACTGTCTCCCTGAGGCGGGATGGGTGGGGTCTTGCCTGAACTCATTTAGGAAAGAGACCTTCTGCTTCCTAAGGACTAGGACAGAGCCTTAGTCAACATAAGTGGAAGATATTAGGAGCCAGCATGAAAGAGGAAACTGAGTGACTTGGGGGGGGCGGAATATATTCATTCTGCATGCTCCAACCTTAATCCCCTCCAGCCTGAAATAGCTGCCCCAAGTGCTAGTTTGACTTGAGGAAGTCACCACCACCACCACCACCACCACCACCACCACCGCCAGGATCCCCCAGCTCAACGTCCCAGCTGCTTGCCAGCTTTGTTTTAAACTGCTGGCTCATGGTTTTCCCTGAGTGCTGATCACAATGCCTTGTGTGGCAAAGTAAAAGACATTTTTGTTTTCCACGGAACGGGGCCCCATTGCCAGATGCTAAGTTGTGTCTTTCACTCACTCTGTGGGGTTTGGCCTAGTCTCATCTTGGTCTTCCATTTCTATCTATCAGTTTTCTCTGAGTGGGTAAGATGATGGTAGGGGTGTAAGGATACTGTTTTTACCACACTGGTGCTGGGATAGGGGGTGGGGGCGGGAGGTGGGGGGAGCAGTTTCAAGGGCTAAAACCAGCACAGCACACTTAGCTGCTTCCACCTCCCCTGGAAGATAATCCATCTTGCTCCGACTACGTGTTACACCCAGCCATGCTATGGGGGGGGGGGGCAGCTTCCCCTACCCCCCACATACTTTAGCCTCAGCTCTGGGTTCTCCTGTCCTTAGAGAGTGCTAACTAAACCACCCACTAGAGAGAACCCAACTCTTGCCTCACTCAGGCTAATTTGATCTGTAAATCCTCCCTCTGTCTCCATGGAGATTTAGAGTCATCCCTAGTACAGGGGCTGGGACACAGTTCTCACTGAGTTGCCAGTCACTGGAGGATGCTTACTGTATGCCCTTTTAGGTCCTGTGAGAACCCAGGTGACTTTCACAGGGATCTCCTAATTCCAGGAGGTGGGGGCGAGTTATGAGTCTAGAATGAAGTCTGACAGGCGTAGAATGCTCAGGGCCTGAGAAAGACAGGAAAGGAAGAGCTGAGGAGAGGGGGAGGGGCGAAGTGTAGGGGTCCTGGGAGGAGCCCACCACATATATGGCTTGAGATCTGCCTTCTTCCCCAACAGAGAGCTTGGAGCCCAGCCAGCACAGGGCTCATGGCCAGGTCCATTTCTGCCCCGAAACAAGCAGAACAAATCCAAGGATGGGGGATTTTGGTGGGAGAAGCTGCAGATTCGTTGGCCAGGCTTCCTGGGCGGGGGTTGGGAGTGGGGGGATGGGGGGCAGTGGGGGTGTAGCCTTTTAGGAAGGCTTGGAAGAGTTAGTAGCCTATGTGGCTAGGACAGAAAGAAGTCTGAGAGAGGCTAGGGAACAGCCTTTTAGAGTCCCTGGAGAGAAGGGACCAGTCCTTCGTTCATGCTTCGTATATTCCTTCAAGCACTCATGGAAGCTGTTGAGCTCTGGGGTCATAAAGATGGACCATGTCACAGCCTCTGACCTTGGAACGGAAATGATGGACTATCTTGAAACTAACTTTATGAGGGTGATATTTAAAATGCATATTTTTAGAAAATTACTTTATGTGATTGTTTCGCCTGCATGCGTGCCTATGTATCAGATGTGTATAGTACTCACAGAGGCCAGAAGAGGTTGTTAGGGCCCCTGGAACTGGAGTTATACGTAGTTGAGAGATGCCATGTGTGTGCTAGGAATTGAACCCAGATCCTCTGGAAGAGCAGCCTGTGCTCTTTTTTTTTTTTTTTTAAGGTTTATTTATTTAATGTATATAAGCACTCTATTTGCATGTACACCCAAATGCCAGAAGAGGGCATCAAATCACATTACAGATGGTTGTGAGCCACCATGTCGCTGTTGGGAATTGAACTCAGGACCTCTGGAAGAGCAGACAGTGCTCTTAACCTCTGAGCCACCTCTCCAGCCCACAGCCTGTACTCTTAACCACTAAACCACTTTTTCCAGCCCTGAGGGAGATACATTTTGATGTTGACTATTATAGGCAACTGTTAAATATTTTAAAGAAAAATAGGGATATAAACAACAGGGGCAGGGTCAGAGAGATGTTGCAGGACAAATTAATTGAGTTTTTTTATGGCTACAACACGAACTGGTGACAGAGGGGCCCTTGCAGCATTGATTGACCGCTCCTTGTCTCAAACATGCTATGTACTAGGTACCTTATGTATAATATTTTCTTTATTCCTCACAAGACTTCACATGGACACTATATTCTCCTTTTTACACCCAAGAAAAGAGATGAAAAGTAAAGACTCTGGCCCAACACCATACACCAAGTAGTGAGTGTGTGTGTGAGGCTACTACACAGCCTATATTCCTACAGTGTGATGCCATCCTGTTACACATGGAAAGGAGAGCAAGACTCCAGTGCCAAGTTAGGGGTGGGAGTGACCCTAGGGGTGGGAATGACCCTAGCTCAGGGACACAGAGACTAGAGGTGATGTAATGGGTTACTGCAAAGCATGGGAAGACGGGGAAAGAGGTAGGAAGTGAGCAGAACCCTGAAGCGCCGGGCTTAGCAGCCTAAGGAACCAGCTCTTAGCGCTGTACTCCCTGGCATCCCATGGAAGATGCTGGCGCCCGTCTCCTCCTTATAAAGGTGGGCTTCTCTCTGACATGCAGCTCTCATTGCATTGCTTTTCCGAAGTTGACAGGGGGTTGAAGGCAGTGTGCTCCAGTGATCCCTACCAAGGGCCTAGGACTTCTGTCCCATTCTGAACATCCTGAGGATGTGACCTGTGACTTTTCAGGTCAAGTGGGGACAGAGGAAGAGGTGGTCCACCTCGGGAGGATCACCACTTAGACAGGAAGGCAACACCCCAGACCAGGGAGACAAGAAGTGGCTTTATGCTGCCTGATCCTGCCTAGCAGTAGGGCTGCGGCTGCTGTTGGTCTTCAGTGTGTAGTTCCCCGCCGGGTGAGCGAAACCCGAGACCCCTGCTCCTTCCGGGAAGGAATGTTCCTTAAGAGCAGCAGCTGCTGCTTGTCCCCGCAGGCCTGGGCTGCCTTTCTCTTGAGGCCAAAGCCCCCAGCTGGGATGGAACAGGACAGGATTAGGTGGATTGTTTATATGAGCTTGGCTTCCTTGCGGTTGCAAACCTAGCTCTTCTTGGTCTAAGGCGGGAGTCTGGCTGTGATAGAACAGGGGGACTCTTCCGGAAAGGGTGTCTGGGGACAAAGGCAACCCTCTCAACCACCTGACCGGACAGCCCAGTCGGGCCTCAGACCTAAAGCGCTTAGCCTGCACTCAACAGGGTGCACTTGGCACAGTGTCCAAGGAAGAGCCAGCCTTCTTTTCCTCAGAAACCTATTCCCTAAGCAACAGACATCTCTGTCCAAGAGCGGACCTCTCTGTGCGCCCCGTGTACAGTGAGAGAAAGTAATGACGAGTTAGGAGGACTGTCCTTGCTCACACTAGCAAGGCGGGACAAGATCTCCAGTGGTGGTAAGACACTGAACCGCACCCCACTCTCCTCTCAGATCAGGCAAATAAGCCTTTGAGGTAGCCTTCTGGGAGGGGTTGGGGAGCTGGTCGGAGGCTATGGATCTGCAGAGACCTCTAGTGGCCAGGGCAAGGATGGCAGATTGCTGGGCCCTGTCCTTTAATCCTTTCACGGGAATCATAGGGTGGGTTTTATTTTCCATTGTTTTGTTTTGTTTATCCCTAATCCTCAGATGCAAGGAATTTTGCATGGTCATCCAGTGTATCTTTGGGGACAATGTAATAATATGAAAATTCCAAATATTTTAAAATATCTTCAAGAGAAATGTTTCCGTCGTCTCTTTCCTTCATACTTTAATTTTTTTAAAAGTATGCGTGCGTGCGTGCGTGCGTGTGTGCGTGCGTGCGTGCGTGCGTGCGTGCGTGTGCCTTCTTCTGTGGGTGGAAAATAACTTTCTGGGCATCTTAGGCCTGTTCCCTATTAAAAGTGAAGACAGAAGACTCAGGAGAGGCACAGCTGAAGTCAGATCACATATCCAAATTTGTCGTCAGAGTCAGTTTTTGTGTGCCCCATAACCCCACACACATACTCCCAAGAGCCATCCAAGGCTCTCCTGTTTCCTAGTAAATCCCTTCCTCTGAATAAGGCATCTTTTTTTGTTCCAAAAATGAGACATGGAGCAAAACTCACCCGATGACCACTGTGTCCATAAGAATGAATGATGACCCGGGGGAGGGGTGTGTGTGTGTGTGTGTGTGTGTGTGTGTGTGTGTGTGTGTGTGTGTGTGAGGGCCTTGCAGGTGGCACTCTGGAGGCACAAGTTCTCTACTTTTGTAAACTTGCTGCTCCCTCTCTTACGACCCTCCTGAGGGACTCTAAACATTCCAGGGCTGGGGACGGGGCGGGGGGGGGGGGGGGGAGTAGGGGAAGAGATACTTCCAATACCACCTGTGGAGGCCAGGCTTCCAGTGGCTTTCCAGAGAGACCCAGCAGAGGTCTTGGGCTGGACTAGCCTCTCTCGGCGCCTGGTGGCTGGACACTGGACAGTTCAAGCAGGAGTGTGAGACAGGGTGCTGGAAATGCCACTAACACTGCAACAAGTGTGCTTCTCACCTCACTGTGAGTGCACACAGCAGCGGCCACCAGGGTATAGAGTCAGATGAGCCTCTGAGGAAGCTGTTGAGGAGATAGCAATCTGATGTATTTAGCCAATAGATTCTTCCCCCAAGGCTTCTATTACTGCCACTGTGGCTTCTTCAGAAAAGACTGAGACTGTCCTTAGAGAGCCAGAGCTGCCTTGCCACCATTCCACAGAGCTACAGACTGATGTGCAGCCTGACATCACAGCAAGGTGGAGTCTTTGCTCTCTTCTCAGATGGGGGCCATGCTTAGCTCTCTGAGGCTTAGTACCAGGCTCTAGGGGCGCATCGGACAAGACCAATGAAGGTCAAGGTCTGTGCTGTCCTGTCTGGGTGTACGGCCTCAGCTCCACAACAGCCTCAGCTCAGCAACTTCTGCCACTACATAAAGAACACCACAGCATGGCTCTAGGACTTTGAAGACAGGTTTAACCCCGGTTCTTCCACTCAGGCGACCTCAGCCCTGTGAGGTGGGGAATGAATTATTAGACACAGTGCCAGGCAGTGTGTTTGCAATAGAGCCGGTTCATTTCCTCTCTCTGTTAGCCTCCACTGTACACTCAAGCCAGCAGACCTACAGCTATTTGAGTCAGGGAAGACCCTTCCATTCTTTGTGCCTCAGTCCTCTCTAGGAAAATGGGGCGATCTCTCTCCTGCTGACCCTATAAGGTGAAGGCGAGCTTAGCATGGAGTTGAGGGGAGAATGACCACCCTTCCATTCTTTTTTCGGGGGGCAGGGGTGGGGTTGGGAGAGGGTCTCTCTGAGTAGCCTTGGCTGTCCTAGATTCACTTTGCAGACCAGGCTGGCCTCGAACTCACAATGATCCACTTGCCTCTGCCTCCTGAGTGCTGGGATTAAAGGCGTGCGCCACCACACCCACTTCACCTTTCGATTCTTGTGGATATGGTAAATTGGTAATCTTCAGGTCCATCTGATGTTGGAGGAAAGATTTGAAAATACAGATTGCTGAGGGTCCGATTCAGTGGCCCCGAGGATACATCCCTCTAAAAACATCCCGATGTGGGTAGGAGAACTGGCTCAGTGGTTAGGAGCGTGTACTGCTTTTAAAGAAGTCCTAAGTTCAGTTCTTAGCACCCACATCAGATGCCTCACAACTGCCTGTAACTCCCAGCTCCAGGGGAGCCAATGGCCTCTTCCAGGTTCTAAGGCCATATACCTGCATGTAGACATGCACATCCACACATAATTCAAAATAAGATATATCTTTTAAAAAATTATGAGGCCTCAGGGGGTTTGTGAAATGGCCCCAGTTTGCAGATGAGGCAGGATGAACACTAAATGCAAGGGAGCTAGGACTTAGCTCTCTCTTTCTTGCCCCAGCTAAGATGCTGGCAACCGTGGCCCTGCCTGCCATCTCTACCCCTGAAGTTTCCATTCTACCCCTTTGCTGGTATACTTTGGCTGCCTCTCAATGCCTCACAGCCAAACAACAAGAGGAGGGTGGAGAAGCCAGTACAAAAATTTGCCTTTAGTTCCCTCCAACCAAGTAAATGGGCATGGATGCTCTCCAAGCCACAGGACAAAAAAACAGCCAGAGTCTGAGTAAGCAGGTGAGGTGTCCAGGTAGGGCTAGGCCTCACCCTTCTGTCCTTGGCTAGAAAACGGTGTGTGTGTGTGTGTGTGTGTGTGTGTGTGTGTGTGTGTGTGTGTGTTTTAGTTTGAATCCCAGAAGGTACGCCTTATACTTATGCTATTTGTCTTTGTGTTGTCTTGACCTTGCTGGGTCCTTCAGGGGTGGTGAAGAAAGGCTAGGACAAGCCTTTACATATACATTTCTCATCTCTCTCTACCCGAAGAGGAGTGCCACAGCATGGCTGACTCCCAGTGAGAGATTAGTGAGCAGCTACTTCCAGTGGCTTTAGGCCTAATGACACTGGGGTGCCCACCCCTTCTGTTCAATCCACCTTGTAGATACACTTTTTATTTGAACCATCTTTAGCACTGGTTCCACCCCGTGGGAACGGGTGTGTGGGAAGCTGGCACTAGGAGATCTCAAGCCCAAAGACTGAAACCTCCGGCTTTGGGAGCTCCTGGATGCTCGTGTGACCCAACCCCGTAAGGACGTAAGGCCTCCAGAGGGGGCAGGGTGTGATTCCCAAGATGGGCATCTTCTTTATGCCGCTTCTGGACTGGCATTTGTTCTCGTCTTCCATGAGTGGGAGTCAAGCAGCCCCTTGAAGCTCAAAGTAGGTATCCAGTGTTCGTGGCTTGGGGGGGGGGGGGAGAGCTGAGTGCTGATCCTTGGGCTGACAATCAGTTTCGTGACCTTGGGTAAGCCACCACGACCTTCAGACTTTATTTTCTTTCTTGTGGCCCTCAGGAGGTTGGTGTGTGCAGTGGCTTTTTGTAGCTCCTAGGCTTCTGCATGCCAACCTCAGTTTTTGAACTCCACTCATGTGACTGGAAAGATCACAAGATGAACCTCACTGGTAGGAAGCTCTCCCAGAGCCTCCCAGAGGGGAAGCCAAGGCACGAACTGCCCTCTCCCGTCCCCCAAAGTCACCAACACCGTGAGGAACTAAGACTAGACTCGAATCCTTTGTCTCACCCTCCTGGAGAAGCTGATCCTGAGGCTCCATGTGGCAGAGGTTGGATGGGATACAGGACTGGATGCAGGGTCCTGGGATACAGGACTGGACATGAGGTCCTGCTTATCTATAGCAGCTCTGGACCAGGGATGATCCAGGAGTGTAAGAGTGGTAACTTGGGAGGAGACACACCGTAGCTGGCCCCTGCTTCCCTCGAGGCTTTTCTGACTTGCTTGGTGTCACAGGGGAAGGAAAGTGTTGTGCCTGTGCTCTGTGCCTGTGACTTCGTTTTTCTTATGTTTGTGACTATCAGTAGGCGGTTGTTGGCTAGAGCTTTCTTCTAATCACCTACCTCCTCAGGCCAGATTCCAAGCTTCCCCTGAAGGCCCAAGGCCCAACTTCTCAATAGTCCTAAAATAAAAAGTAGGAAACTGGAGCCCTCCCCCACCCCGTGTTAACTCTATTTTTCTGGCCACGTACCCTGCCTCCAATTCTTTATTAATCGTGCCTTATGATCCCAGCTTTAAACTTCGGGATGTGGATGGACCTTAGTGGCCATCGAGTTCATTATGTTGTTCAAACCCTGTGTTCTGATGAGGATCTGATGCTGGGAAGGGCTCAGTGGGCCAGGCTGGGCTCCCAAGCTTCCTCCCTCTATACCTTATTGCTCTCTTTCCTACTCTCTTCATCCATCTACTGCACATTCAGTTTCTTTTTCACAAATCTTTCAAGCACCCAGCCACCATGCACAGTTGCCCAGAAAGCAGGGAGGGCCCATTACGTTATCCTGGAGACCTGGAGCTAAGCCTTCTTCCTTTGGTATCAGGAGACCCTCAACATCAAATCCAAGGACTTCCTCACTGACTGCTAGAGGGAAATGAAAACAAACTTAGGTCAGCAATCTGGGCAGTTCCCAGTATAATTTTGTGTTGAGAATTTAGTGAAGACAGAAGAATCACTGAAGTCAAGGTTTATAATACACGATACCATTAGAAGACAAGGTTATACAGTGACAAAAAAGTGGCTTTATTAATTTTAAACAAATATTTTAGTATCATAATATAGGTGCTAAAGGTGTTCAAAGATGTATCACTGGGGGGATAAGGGTGTAGCTTATGTGGTAGAACACTTGCCCAGTGTGTGCACAAACCCCAGCACTGCAAAGAATGAATAAACAAACAAATAAAACATTGAAGGGTGTTTTGTGCTAGAGATACATTCTGGAGGAGGGGAGGGCCAGGGCGAACATCTGAGCTGTTAAGCATGTATCTAAGTTAAGTATTGAGCAGGGGAATGGAGGGTCTCTGCAAGTCAGAATCAAAGTGGGGAGTTTTCAAACTCCAAAGCCTGGAACACGCCCTGACCCATTACAGAAGAGTCTCTGTCTGGGCTTGGAACCCAGTCCTCGTAACTGCAGACTCCAAAATGTAGGTGAAGGGAGATCCAGAGGTTTAGAGGATTGTTGGTGCCTGAGGTTGCCAGTGGGATGAAATGGAAGTGTGAGACTGTTATGGGCCTTTGCTTCGTTCATTTTAAGATTGGGACTTTTATTCACTCCTGAGAATTGTCTTCTGGTTTGTGTCTAGGAGGAACAGGAGTCGGGGTGTTGGGTAGCAGGAAGGGAGGGGGAAGATGTTGGAACTGAAGCATCTAAGCTCTTGGGGACATTGTCACAAACCACCCCTCCCTTACTGCCAGGACCTCCTGCAGAATTCCCCCAATTCCATGTCTGGAGTCTCCAATAACCCCCAGGGGATTGTGGTCCCAGCTTCAGCACTCCAGCAGGGCAACATCGCCATGACAACCGTCAACTCACAAGTCGTGTCAGGTTGGTGCAGGGTTCTGGGGATTGTGGGAAGCATCCTTGGGAAAAGAAAGGGAGCCCCTAGGGAATTTCAGGGTTAGGGAGTGTTCTCCGCTAAGGGAGGGACTTCCGGTTTCGTGTCTTGACTGAAGTGTTCTGCACATAGTGAGCACCAAGACCTGACCATGATGCGTTGGAACAAATTTAAGTCAAAATTTCATAATCTCCACCTTCCCACCCTCCACCTCACCCCCCCCCCCCCGAGCCCCATACACACATTCAAGACTAAGTAAGGCCTTGTCCCTCCCTTCTCCGAAATATTTCCCACCAAAAACTCTACTTTTCTTCCTGGACATCATGTCTCACCTCACCCACGCCTCTCCTACAAGGGGAGCAAACATACATCCTGCCACTGCTCCCCCCCAAGAGTCTTCATATGTGAGTGCCAAGCAACTGGGGAACCTGCTTGCCTTCTCTTTTTTTCACACCTCCATGGCAGGGGACCCAAAAACTGGTTGTCTCCTCAGGTGGAGCCTTATATCAACCGGTGACCATGGTAACCTCCCAGGGTCAGGTGGTCACCCAAGCAATCCCCCAGGGAGCCATCCAGATCCAGAATACGCAGGTGAGTGTGTGGAGGTGTGTATCCTTGTGCATGAGGCACGGGAGGGGCGTCTGTGGTTGTTTACTGTCTGCTGGCACTGCTGCATCGGCTCACTTAGTTCTCAGGACAGGAAGCTGGATCTAAGCAAGGTTTTATCAGCTCCGGGGATCTTGTTGCCTCCAGAGTTTACATCAAAGGACCCTGCATCTCCTGTGCTTGGTCTCCAGCTCCAACCACGCTGCACCTCAGTGATATAGAGTTCAGACCTATAGAGAGATCTGAGGTCAGACACCTGAGATCTGACATTAACTGTGTGATCTTGCGTTCCTCTCTGGGCCTGAGTTCTTATCAATAAAGAAGGATTAATGCCATCACAGTCGACCTACAGGGCTGTGGTGAGGATTACCCGCGGTGAGGACAGGGAAGTGCTTTGCACACTGTAAAGTATCACAGAAATGCTAATAGCTATTGGATGGTGTACAGCAATCCTCATCTTCAGTACCCTCTGCATGACCCTTTTCAGCTGTTTCCTCTCCCATCCCCCACTTTCCCCCTGTCCCTTCACCCCAAGCCTCATCTCCATTCTCTGAGGGGGTGGTATGGGGTGAGAGAAAAAGGTGACCTCCCCAGGGCCCCCAAGAATAACTTGGGAGAAGGGGGTTAGCAGTGAGAGTGTGCCATTACTATGGCAACAGGTCCTTAGCCATTGGCCTCACAGGCTGCTGATGCTGATTTTTTTCTTCACGTGCCCTGAAGGTTAACCTTGACCTCACCTCCCTCCTGGACAATGAGGATAAGAAGTCCAAGAACAAACGAGGAGTCTTGCCCAAGCATGCCACCAATATAATGCGTTCTTGGCTCTTCCAGCATCTCATGGTGAGTGTGTGTGTGTATGTGTGTGTGTGTGTGCGTGTACGTGTGCATCTGTGTATGTGCATGCTGGGGTGTGGAATCATAGCAGGGGGTTATGAATAGCCCGCTGCACAGGTACCACACTCTGCATGCAGAGGCTGTGGTCTCAGAAAAAGGCTATGTTGGGTCCCAGCTTCAGGGCAGATCACAGGAGTCTTAAGTGGACCTAGAGTCCAAGGACTCCTGCGTCATTGTTGCTGCTACTACTAGCTCAAAAAAGGAAAAAGTGTGAACACAGGAAGTGGTGGCAACAAGCATCAGAAGAGAGTTAAACACCGGGCAAGTACATAACACTTTCTCCATCCTGAAAGCAATATACGTTGGCATGGTCCTCCCACAGCCTGTGCCTTCATTATGGTAGCCTTGAAAGATGAGGTGGGAGTGGCCACTGTGGCTTCCAAAGTCAGAATTCAGAACTTCCGGGCTAAATGGAAGATGTCTAGGCAACTCTATCAAAATAAGCACACTCAGTTAGCCATCCTGTTCAGAGCATGACCAAGCCATACAGGCAGAAGCATCAAGAGCAGCAAGGTCACCTGTGCATACAGACAACCTTCTCAGCCCCCAGGCTCCAGCAGAGACACTGAAAAGCTCCTAGTGACCAGACACAATAGAGGGATGACAGGCTTGAAGACAGGTACAGCAGGGTGTGGACTGTTTCTTCTACTAGTTGTGTGATAATTCCAAGGGCGTTTACTTCTCAGAGTGGTGAGAGTTGAAAGAGAGGACCAATATCCAGAGTTATAAGGTCAGACCTTAGCTAACTGTTCGCAGGGCATGGTGGTGGCCCATATCCTAGTACTTGGTAGGCTGAGGCAGAGGCTGGCCTGGGATAGATATCAAGACCCTGCCTAAAGAAAACAAAAAGAAGCTCTTCCCCTTTGAACCTTCTACTACAATGACTGAAGAGCAAAGTTGTATACAGTCTGGTTCTGTTGGGTTTGCTTTTGAGGTAGGGTCTTACTATGAGACCTGGCTGGCTTCAAACTCATGATCCTCCTGCTACGGTCTCCCCCAAATGCTAGAATTACAGCTGTGTGCCACTACACTGAGCTCAGAAGAGGGGTTTAAGGCTGACCTCCCAATATTTGTGGAATCTAGAGGTGAGCATCTGATGGGTTGTTTTGATTTAAGGAACCTGCTGATTTTGCCATTCTCTGACAGTGAGAGTAAACTTCCTACAGTACTTGTTGGAGGTGTGGGTATATCCGTCTAAATACATAGTCTCTCCAGCTTTGGCAAGTCTCCCAAGAGTAGGGATTGGGCATCATTCTATGAACCCTACAGCCTTGATTTACAGTGTATGGTCCTTCTTGGGACTTACTGGGTCTTCTAAAATGTCATTCCATAATGAGCTCTTTGGACATATTTGGGTTCTACAAAGTTTTGTTTACCTCTCTATGGTTATTTTTAAAAAGTGTGCCTGTGTGTGGGTGCGTGCATGCGTGTGTGTGTGTGTGTGTGTGTGTGTGTGTGTGTGTGTGTTGCCTAGGGGGTGGGGTACACTCCATATTGCATGCACCTAGAGACGAAGGCCAACGTCCAGTGCCTTCCTCTATCATTCTTCACGTTGGCTTTTGAGACACAGTCCCTCACAGAACCTGCAGCTGGCAGTTTCACCTAGACTGGCTGGCTAGGGAATCCCCAGAGTCCTCCTATCTACAACCTCACAGTGCTAGGGTGATAAAGCTAGGTGTTGGGGTACACACCTTTAACCTCACTACTCAAGGGCAGAGGCAGGCAGAGTTCTGTGAGTTGAAAGCCAGCCTGGTTTATGGAGCAAGTCCCAGGCCAGCCAGGGCAGCAGAGTGAGCTCCTGTCTGCAAAGAGCCACTCAGTGCTGCGGTTGCAGCTGCACCACACCCAGCTCTTCCACGGGTCCCAGGGACCCAGATTTAGGGCCTCGTCCCCTTCACCCACTGCTTCATCTCCGCAGCCCTACTTCTTTATTCTTAGGGCCCCAGGTCACATGGTGGACTGCAAGAAGGAAAGCGTTTGAGACCTATTCCAACAGCTGAGCTCTAAATTACCTGTGGTGACGTCATTGTGGCTCTGAGGACCAACTCGGGGACCACAGTGGTTGGGAACACTCGTGCTTGCACACATTGGGCAGGCCCTGGCTGCCCAGCTTGAGGAGAGAGGAGAAGGTGTGAAGGAGCAACAGACATCCAGGCCAGACCATAAATGTTCTGTCTCAGTTAGCACAGCTAGCTTATGGGTTGGTTAATTTGAAAGGCTAGCTAAAAAAAGGAACAGCCACCCAAAAGACATGTTTTATGTTAATTTAAAAAGATATACATGTATTCATTTGCTAATCTTTTGGTAGAGAGCCAACATCGTTTTTTTTTTTTCTGACTAAACTTCATCATTTTACTTGCTTAAACCTTTCTTATAATAAAACAACCTTGAATCCCAATTCCACGTCGAGTGGAATAAGAACATTAACTCTGGGGATTGAGTCTGGTTCTGGGATCTTTCTAGATTTTCATTCCAGTCTCCTTTGTGTGTCCCACCCAACTGAGGTAGTTAGCGTTCTTAAAAGCAAATTTGAGTCTCAGCATTTCCAAAGGTTTCTACCTAGTTTTCTCAGCAACAACCATTCCTTCCTTTTGCGCCGTATTTTGTTCATTAAGTCACAGAATCACAGGCACATGTGTGACCGGCGTGCACCAGTCTGAAGACAAGAGCGGCTGACTTTCTGATAAGTGGTACATGTGGCTGGCAAAGCTTCCACAAAGCGCTCTATTCACCCCCAGCCCGGGTCTGAAGCCAGCCCATGGTTTGAATGAGAATGGCACAGAGCATCCCCCTTAATCTGCCACCTTGGCTAACAGGTGATTCTGAGCCCTTCTATAAACACTAGCTTTTCCTGTTGCTATTCCATCAGGCAGAAGTTGTATTTCCTTTTTGCTTTTGTGCCCTGTCACAGGCCTCTTGTTTGCACTGTTCTGTGCCATGAGCAGTTGCAGAGATGCACTGAAATGAGAGAGAAGCCCAGAGGTGGGAAGTTAACTCCCAGGGCCTTCTTAGCTACAGGGCTGAAAATGAGACAGGGCCCCGTTGTCATGCTTAGCTGACGGCTTCCAGTCCCTGAAAGACTCTGGTGACATTTTCTTGCTATTTCTTCATGGCCAAAAGAGGCTAAACTCCATCTGGGAACAATAGGTCCACAGAAACCCAGGTCATGCAGGAAGCCCTGGGAGAGGGTCTTCTCCACGGAGGAGGGAAAGTCACCCTTCCTCCTCCTCAGCTGTAACCCCACTCCTGCCACTCCCCGTAACTGTCACCCTGAGGTGTCACCAATTCTACCCATTTCCATCCCTAAACTTGATGATCATCTGTGTGCCAGGAGGTCTTGGAGAAGAGCCCAAGGCCCAGCAGGACCACCATGGCCCACAGCTGCTGGTCTATGCTCAGCACTTTAGTACACCATCTCATTGAACTTACTGCACAAGCACCCTAGCAGGTCGGTCCTGCTGCCCCGTGGTACCAGTGGCAAAAGTGAGGCTCAGAGAAGACGCACGTTCCCCAAGAGCACGCAGATAGTAAGGCTGTGCCAGATATGAACCCACAGCAGCGTGACCCAAGGCTTTAGTGCCATTCAGCTCCACTGCCTTCCCATGACCTCAGGAAGCAGATAGGCAAGGCTCACAGCAAAGTCTGGACAAGGCAAAGCCGAGTCCCTATCCTTTCAGCCAGAGACCTGTTGTGCGAGAGTTTGGGCATTTTTATGCATCCGGGCTCAGGTTTTAGGGCTCCGGTTTTAGACCTCATGGTAGAGCTGCCGCATACACACCCCTTCCCCGCCCATCTGTTTCATCAGGATGGTGTGGCTCGAAGCCAGGGCCCAGCTGTGCTGCTGTGGCTCGAAGCCAGGGCCCAGCTGTGCTCCATGCACCCCCACCTCCACCCCTGCCACACAGAGACCAGGACCTTGTTCCAGGCCCTCTTATGAACCTGGCTTTTTTTGGTTAAAAAGAAAAAAGAAAAACAAAACAAAACAAAACAAAACGGAGGGCAGAAGAGGCACCAGGGGCTTCCTCTATATGACTTTTTAAATGGAAACATCAGGCACCATAAAATTTACCCTTCAAAATATATGATTCTAGAGTAGGGGTGTGTGGCACAGTTGGTAGAGTGCTTGCCTAGCAAGACAGATCCTCAGCGTAGAATACATAGCACATCATAGCATGTGCATGTAATGGCAGCACCCAAAAAGTGGAGGCGGGCACATCTGAAGTTTTAGATCAAAGCAAGTTTAATCTACACAAGTTCAAGCTCAGCCTGGCCTAGAGATAATCTGTCTCCAAAATAAAAACAACATAGGTCTTAGTATATTTATACTCCTGCATAATCATCACCTCTACTTAACTCCAGATAGTCTCCTCACTCCAAAAGAAATCCCACAGCCATCAGCCAACACCCCACGCCTCTCACAACCTGACTCCACTGCGTGTTTCTTCGGATCAGCTCTTGAAGTCTCACTCAAGTAGATCATAAGATGGTCTTTGGGACTGTGTTCTTTTAATTAGCATCACGAGGCTAGAGGCATAGCCCAGTGGTAGACCACTTGCCTGATTAGCATCATGTTGTCAAGCTCTATCCTTGCAGTAAGCACATCATTCTATCTTGGGATCACAGCACTGTGTGTCTAGATCACATTCTGTTTGTTCCTTCTCATTGAGAGACACTTAGGCTGTTTCCATCTTGGACTCTGAGGCACACTGCTCTGGATATTTGTGGATCTAGCAGGATTCCTGACAGTCTCTGTCAGCTTCCCAGCTGCCTTACCTGCATCCCTAGTGCCTTGCATGCTAGACTCAGGGGCTGGGAAAAACCAGCTCCAGTTCCAGGTGTAGCTCATGCCCTGTGCAGGATTCCTAGCCAAGAAGGGCAATGAAGGTGGAAGTCAGCCAGTTCCTTCCACACTCTGATGATGCTGTCAACCGCGCCACAGATGCTCACTGCCTTTCCCCACCGCCTTCCTGTGCTAAGCCTTGAAGGAATTACGGAGATGGGGTCTTGTCACCAGCTCACTGGCAGGACCCATCTGTCCCCCAGATCTAGACACAGCAATGCGTTCTATAGAGAGACTGCAGTCCCTTAAGGAGGGCACAACCCTTGGTGGCTAGAGGGTGTGGCATGGATTCTTTGACCCCTCTAAACCTATTTCCTCTGATGAAAAATGCGAATAAAACATCCAACTTGAGTGGGTTGTAGGTGAGCATAGAACGTGACAAGTGTGAAATACTTCAGTTGACAGAGGATCAGCTTCGGCTTCAGACGCTTCCGTTGTCTCCCTGGAGGCCCTTATCACGCGACTTATCTTAGACATTTTTGACAGAAATTTGAGAGAATCTGTGGAGGGAATTACCAACCTCTGAAAAATAACGTGACACAAAGACCTGATACATTCTTGTTTTCTGCTTCTTTATCCTCTTGCTCTTTTTGTCTGACGTTTCACAGGTCAGCTATCTATTTTAAATCACACTGTGAGGAGCAGGTGCCTGTGGAAAGGCCACAAGGCCTTAGTTAAAGTCAGATTCTCTACTCTCCTGCCCACTCAGCTGAGGTTAGTTGCATGTGAAAAAGACCCGTCTTGTTGGGGAACACTTCAGCCTGATGTCTTGAGAGGTCAAGCTAGAATGGGGTGCTAGAGGGGGAGCTAGAAGTTGTGTTACATTTCCTAGGTCCTGTCTCTTTTAATGCTCCAAGGGATGCTTTATTTATATCATCAAAGACACACTCGGGGAATTTGACCTTGACGCCCTAGGGGCCTGAATGTCCTGGATGCAGAATCCTGTCTGTGTGGTGACACGGGAAACTAGAATGTATGACAAGTGCTGGCCAGTGAATGGGAGACTTCAAAAAGGACATACTTGGGGCCACAAGATGGCTTAGCACGTATGGTGCCCACCACCAAGCCTGACAGCCTGAGTTGGCCAATCCCAGAAGCCACAGGGTAGAATGAGAAAACCAGCTCCCACAGGCTGTCTTCTGACCACCACACCTACACACAGAGAGACACATACACATGTGCACATACAGTAGTAGTAGTAGTAGTAGTAGTAGTAGTAGTAGTAGTAGTAGTAGTAATCTTTTTTTAAATGCCAAGAGCAAAGATATGACAGTTCAGGTCTATAATCTAGGCACCTGGGAGATAGAGGCAGGAGAGACAGGAACTCAAGGCTACCCTTAACTGATGAGTAAGCTCAAAGCCAGCTTGGGCTATATGAGACCCTGTCTCAAAAGCAAACACAACAGTATATACACAAAGCAACCGCTCAGAAGAGTCAGGAACGCAGAGTCAGTAAAGGTGAGAGACACTGGCTGCCTCTGCTGCTCAGATAGAGAACAGCATGCCTAGAACCAGGTACGGGGTGGGGTGGGGTGGGGGAGGTGGTGTTTAACACATATTCAGAGACTTGCCGCAGCCAAACAGGCGGGATGTCTGTTACAGTGACCAGCAGGAGACACGTCTTCTGGGGAATGGATGAGAAGGGCTATTGCTATCTGAGCCATTCAAACATAGAACCAGCTTGTTCAAATAAGGCAGGCGCCAGAGCATCAGGACCTGAGCTTGGGAGGCAGGGAGACCTGAAAAGCTCCTGCTCAGGGGGGCGCCCCATGTGCACCTGCTCTGTGGCTTTCCACAGGTCAGTTAGCTAGCTTCCCTGGCTCCGAGTTCCTCTTCCTAAAGCAGATAGAGCAGTGCCTGCGGTGTTAATTTTGTTTCTGTTGCTGTGGTTAAATATCATGGAAACAAACAAAACAGAACAAAACTACCTAGGGGAGAAAGGGGCTTATTTCAGCTTATGACTCCAGGTTACAGTTCGTCTTGTGGGGAAGTCAAGGCAAGAACTTCAAACAGCTGACATCCTCTCAGTCAAAAGCAGAGAAAAAATGATGAGGGAGCTTGCTTACCTGTTAGCTTTCTCCTTTATTAAACAGTCTGGGGCCCCGTGCCCGGGGAATGGGTACTGCCCATAGTTGTATGGGAATTTCCTATCAAGAGAATTAAGAGAAGACCCCCACACACACTTACACACACACATGCCCCCCATCTGTGCACACGCGCACACACAGGCGCACGCGCACACACACACACACACACACACACACACACACACACACATATGCCCACAGCCAACCTCAACTAGACAATCCTCAATTGAGACTCTCTTCCCAGGTCATTCTAGACTGCGTCAAGTTGGCAAAGCTAATCATGTGTGTAAAATGATTGATAATGTATTCTACACTGCAGTGCCTGCCTGGCAAGTGGCTAGCAGCCCGGTCCGGGGCACAGGGGATACGGACCCTGCTACTGACCTGCCGCTTACTACTTGCATAACTACAGCTAGTTGTTATGCTCTTCTGAGACTTTTTTTCTTTTTCCTCATATGTGACACGAGAACAAAGCCTAGCTCCTCGGTGCCCTGACAGTACATAGTGAGCACTCTAGCAGGGCGTTCCACACACTGTAAGTATTCAAAGGTAGGCAGCTGCTGTGGACATCACACAGGGGTAGTAACTTTCATCACCTGGTGGAAAGTGTTCCCACAGACTTCTGTATAACTTCATAGGAGTCTGATGGAGCTCAGCAGAAGGACAATCTGACCCATCAGAGCAAACTGCAACTTGCGTGACATGTGATGGCTGCACCGCAGGGCCCAGTGACCCAGTCTTCTCAGAACTGTTAAGTCACTGGTTAACCTGAAAGTGGAGACCAGCTGAGCCTTTACTACCAGCACTGTGAGTTCGAGGCTAGCCTGGTTTACAAAGAGATTCCAGGCTAGCCAGGGCTCTGTGTAACAGAGAAACCCTGTCTCAGAAAAACAAAAAACAACAAAAAAATTATTTGTTTGGGAGGTCAGAGAAATGGCTCCATGATTAGGAGCACTGCCTGCTCTTCCAAAGGACCTGGGATCAATTCCCAGAACCCACGTAGCAGCTCACAACTGTCTGTAACTCCAATTCCAAGGGATCTGACATCCTCACACCAATGCACATAAAGTAAAATTTAAAAATAAAATAAAATAAAAAAGAAAGTGGAGACCAATCAGGGACATTTGGCCAATCCAGGCCTCCAAGCCAAGGCTGAAGTAAGACATTACTGTCTTTATTCACCTGGACCATCTTGGGCTCCAAGTGGAGAGGCTGGTTATAGGACTCTTTGGTGTCTGGGCAATTTGGGGTGTTTATTTATAGGGCTCAGGGAGAGGACCCGGCACTTAGGGTGGACTTTAAGAATGGCTTGGGATTGGGTGGGATGTGGGCGGTCATTTTGAATAACAATCATCTGTCAAGTGATCATCTTTAACTGTGTTTTAACATTGCAATTGTTGCTGACAGAAGGGACTAAACAGTCCCTCCAGAATCCTCTCATCATGAAATTCTCTTCATCCCTGTTCTGGCCTTGGAGTTTGATGACCCACATGGTACTTTAGCATGACAGAAATGGGAGGCAGAAAGCAGCCTGTTGTGTTCTTGGCTACACCTGTCTCTCGATGCCAAAGAAACTTCGGCCTCAAACTTCTGCTATAGCCTGAGAGTGTTCTCCCACCCCCTGTTCATGGTCCCAAAGAGAAGCTGCCTTCTGACTCCCTGGGGAGGGTGGCAGAGTGTCAGAGCAGGAGAGGCCCAGAGCTCTCCACAGGAGACTAGTGGCTTCCAGAGGTACCTTCCAAAAATGTCTTAGGAGATATACAACCTCCCAGCATCTCTAAGAAACCTGAGACACAGCTTAGGAGAAAACACACACGCACACAGGACCTAGGGCAGTCCTCAAGGATGCAGGAAAAGAGGCCCTTCAGGAAACAGGAGCAAGGTACAAATGCAGCCTTTGCAGAGCTAGAGTGCATGTGCCAAGCCAAAAATTGCTCTTTCCCTCTCTCAACTCTTTTTAACACAGACACACACAATTGCCCAAGGTCTGGGGCCACTGAGAGGCAAGTCCAAGATTCAAACCATTTAGAAACTATGCTCTCACTCAGACTCCCAGGGCCACTTCTGACCCCTCTAGAGGTGGGGGATGTCTTGATAGACTCTTAGATACCCCCTCCTGACTGCCCCCCCCCAAATATTCAACAGTCAATCAAGGAGTAGCAGTTGGGTGACTTGCCTCCAGGAAGGATTCCCGGCATCTGACTCGGTGAGTCACCACCATCCTCCTTCATACCTGCAGGCCCCCCACCCCAAGCCTCCACATAAATTCACTCAACAAGTACACACCACACACGCACAGTGGGCCAGGCATTCTCTGTACAGATAGGGAAGGAGCTAAAGAGAAACATATGACCCCTTTTCTCAAAGACACTGGCACCCATCTCTTTGGGGTATCAGGGATCAAGTCACCCCCATAGTGGGAGGAAATCTCGGGGCGCACTTGAAGTTGGAGGTAGGAGACTGGGTGGGCTTAAGGTGAGCAGGAGTGGGGGTAGGAGCAAGTGAGGAGAAACCAGCCTTATGGCAGTGTGATGTGTGACGAACGGGCTGAAACACAGAAAGAACAGCTTAGAGACTCAAAACAGGAGGTCAGATGTTTCACAACAGAAAACTATACAGCAGCAAGAACAAAGAGCTACAGCCACTCAAAACCGTGGATGAGCAAATGATCTCATTAATAGAATGTTCACAGCCCAGACAAGATGTTGCACATGGCTGTAATCCCAATGCTCAGGAGATGGAGGCAGGAGGATCAGAAGTTCAAGACCACCCTCAGGTATGCAGTGAGTTCAGGCTGAGCTACATGAGACCCTGTCTCAGAAACAAACAAACAAAACAAAACAAAACAAAACCAACCAACAAACCAAAGAAAGAAAACGAGGAAAAACTGAGCCATCGTGTTGGAGGATAGGATACTTGCTACGTGGCAGTAGGTGACACTGTGTTGCTTAGCTCTCTGTGCCTCTCTTTGTGTTTTTAAGGAGCGGGGAGGAATCACCTTGCTTCCTCGCTTGTTCTGTCCATGCAGTTGTCTCTGAAATCAGGGTGCATCTGGCATCAGTGGTACTCTAGATGTGATGCCACATGGTCATCTGACCCTACTGCCTGCCTCCCTTTGTGCCGCAGGCCCTCCTGAGCAGTGGCATTCCCAAGAAAATGAAGACCCCCAACACAAGCTCCTGCCGCATGATTGTCAGGAGCGAGGAAAGCAAGAAAGGTTGGGTAGGCTCCAGAGCAGGTCTGGGGAAAGGGAAGCCCAGCTCCCTACTGAGTGTAGTGGCAGCGTGGGCTCTGCTGATACCTACAGGCTGATGTTCCCCATGCAACAGGTCCCTCTGTGACCCAGTCAACCACATGGTGAGACCCACATGCGCTAGGGAAGTAGAAGGGTCTCGAAGGGTGGCCTTGAATGAAAGATGTTGCCAGAGATACAAAAAATCAGTAATCGATTAGTTCCTTCTGACCAGAGCTCAGTCTTCAAAGTAAAGGCCCCTTCAATGTTCTTGGAGCCCAAGGAGACAAGAGCTGTGGATGTATAAAGGGCAGAGTTGGGGAGAGCTGCCAAGGAGGTTTTTTTGTTTTGTTTTTTTAGTTTAGGTTGCAGAGGGAGCCAATAAAACACCTACTTAATGCATATACTTCAAGCCCCTTGGCTTGAGTGTTCACCTGGAGGTGTCTGGGATGCCTCTGTGCATCTGTAAGGGCAACATGCTGGTTTGGTCAGCCCATTATATCCCTCTGAAGTTCCAAGAGGTAGGTGCCTTTTCTACTTTCATGCTAATCGGAGAAAGGATGAAAGACACAGAACAAGTAGCTGAGGCCCTACAGTTGCCAGATGGTGGGGCAAGACTCCACCCTCACCTCAGTGGCTCTTCCCCACCAAGCAGCCTAGCCCAGTTGTCGAAGTTTTTAGGCTGGTACTGTGAAGGATCTGGAATTTGCTAGTCAATTCTATACCTTTCTCAAGGAAGAGTCATTCGCTGGTAGGGAGTGGTAGCTTGGGCCCTGCCTTCCACCTCCAGAGAACTTCCTCCAGCTTCCATAAGCACAGTGCTTACCTCCCAAGATCTCATTTCTCTCCCTCTCTTGTCCTTGGCCCCAAGCCTTTCCAGTTGTGCTAAAAGTAGCACTGACTCAATCACGGTCTGTCCAGGAGCCAAGACTATTTTGACTCTGCCCTTGGGGATCATGTGGTCTGGGGCGTGTACAAGCTGGACTGCTGCTCCCCTGGCACGCAGCTGTGGTGCCAGGAATGTTCTGGCCCACACACCTGTTCCCAAAGCTGGGCTAAGTGTTTCTACTCATCCACAGTCTCCACCCTGGGCCTCCTGCGGCGCTACTCTGGGAAGGGAGAGGTTGTGGGACCTAGTAGTAGAGGTTGATAGCAAAGGGTCTAATATCCTTATCCACAGAACTATCAGTAAGTATTGGGCAACACTCATTCTTCGAGACAGACGGAAGTATGTCAGCCTGTGTCTAAGATATTCAATCCTTGAGTGCCGGCGGCAGGGTCTTCTTAGAGACAGGAAGCATCATCCTTTCATGGAGATGCTCATCTGTCTGCCTTAATGTAAGTCATGATGTAAGCTCCCTGCCTTGAAGGCCCATTTCTCCCTTACTGGAGTAGCTCGGCTATTCCTCAAAGCCCAGTTGAGGCCCCACCTCCCTAGGCAGCCTCCCCCAACAAAGCCAGACCACCTTTCTCCTATGACCCTAAGAGCCTTCAGTAGAAGTGCCCGTCCCCCCCCCCCCAACTCCACCTCCCCCCACCACCACATCTTTCACTTCAGCTGTGAATGCCTAATTTCAGGTGTCTCTGACATCCGGCACTCAGGAAGCAGCAGGCGTTATGCAGCCTGTGTAAGCTGATGGTCCAGCTGTGCTCCAGAACCAACCTCATCCACTACTGCATCTTATGTCCACTGACCCATACACTCATGCACCATCACTGGACATGAACACCAGCCCTGTGACTGGTACGGGCACTGGTGAGATAACATCTAATGAGCCAGAGTTCCCGCCCAAGAGCAGCCCAGAGCTTCCTGGTGGCTACTTATGTCCCTGCATGATGAGCGAGCGTAATGCACTTATTCAGAGGCCTTAGCCTCAGGGAGCTGGAAAAGGCATCCCTGAGGATTTGACCCATGACAAATTTTCAGTGACACTCAGAAATGCCCACCATGGGAAGTTGAGAGAAGAGACCTCAATACTAGAACAGTAATAAAGGACACGGAGCCCGAAAGGCTATCTTTTTTTTTTTTTTTTTTTTTTTTTTTTTTTTTTTTGGTTATGTGGTCAACTCACATACCTATAGGCTGCAGATCTAACTAAGTATAGATTAAAAATATTTGGAAAAAATTTTCACTAAGCATGTACAGATTATTTTCTTAAGTATTTCCCTATAACGTCTGTTTCCACGTAATTGTCTGAGGCATGTAAGTAATCCAGAATATTCTGCACCCAGGAGAATATGGCCACCATGTAGTCCTTTTCTCTGAGTTTCCATATTCTCAGTGCCAGCTCTGCATAGGATGTATAGGATATAATGTAAATAATACTGTGCCACGTTATGGAATGAGACTAGATCATCCAGATATTGCTGTCTAGGAAGGTTTTGTTATCCTCCATGGATAACAAAGGAAGATTCTGTTTTGTTCACAGATCTGCCAGCCATGGAAGCTGCTTGGCTCCCTCCTGTGACCCTTGTGAAGGAGGGCAGGAGCATTATCAGGGCCCCAGAGTCCCTGCCTGTCCACCCTTACAGGGCCTGACATCTCCCCTTCTGGCCTTCCTCTGCTCCCTCCCAATTAGCATGAAATTGGCTCTGGTGACACTGTTGTGCGTTCCTTCTTGTTAGACTCTTAATATTGTATGAATCACATGCCCTGGTGTGGCGGTCAGGGTCAGAGGTGTGAATTAAAACAACACATGGTTCTGATTGCTTTAGTCCGGGGACATGGAGGCGGGCTGAAGCGGCTGCTTTCCTTTGTCACGGCCAATGTCAGCACTTCAAGGGCTCCAACGCTCCAATTCCTCCCTCTGTGAGCTTTAAACAGCTTGCCCATGTCACCCCATCCTCACAGTGCAAACTCCTTCCAAGTATTTAATCATTACATAACTTAATAATGTCTCATTAAATGCCAGTGCCTGAGGTCTCGTAGCCTGTTACAGTAGCGCTAGCTTGAGAGCCCCAATCTCTGGGACTTTCAAGAGCCCCAGGCATTTCTTTTCTGCTAGCAACACAAACAGAAGGAATGATCCTGGTCTGAGAATGCTAGACGGCTTGGTCCTCTGCCCCCTAGACCTCCAGGTCTCCTCTACTTCTAGGATGAACCTATGGTCCCTTTAAACTCTCCTGATGCCTACTAGATGTCAGGAATTTGTGCTAGAGCCCCAAGAAAGCCCTAGAAACACGTTAGCTCAGTGCCGTCTGGCTCCACACACATTGGCCCCCAGGCTCTCCCTTTCTTTGAATTTTGTTTCCTTGTTAGGATTGTATTTATGGTTTTTTGTTTGGTTTTTGTTTGGTTTGGTTTTTTGTTTTGAGAATCTCCTGTAGACCAGGCTGGGCCCCTGCTTTTACCTCTGAAGTGTGGGATTATAAGCATGAGCCACCACACCCAGGCTTTGTTTAATGTCACTCAGCTCAGTCATCCTCCTGTGACTCTGGCCGTTACCTGGTCCCTTCCTCTCAGCTTCCACAGTACTCAGGACCGAAACCAGAAACTACAGCGTCTCTAACTTCACCATTGTCTTCCTCCATCGTTGGTCATCTGTGCGGGGAGGCAGTGGGGACATGTTATTAGGTGCGCACTGTGTCCACGTGAAGTGTGAGAGCAAACGTGTAATCAAGGCTGGACCAACGTGTGCAAGACCCCAGGAGAGATCTCTACTACTCAGGCCCCGCCCTCCCTGGGAACACAGAGCCTCAGTCTGAAGAACTGAGTTGGTACTGCCATTTGAGTGACAGCGTAGCCTGGGTGCCCTGGAGCTCTCTCTGTAGAGCAGGCTGGCCTCAAACTCAGAGATCTGCCCGTCTCTGCCTCCTGAGTGCGTCACCACTGCCCAGCCCACCTCGCAGTCCGAATTGGTTTGATTAAACAAACTTAAATACACGGAACCATTTTAAAGGGTTAAAAAGCCCTATGGCAATGGTGTGCCATTGTATTTAGCCTGTCTCTCCAAATGTCCAGTATAAATCTGGACACATAGTAGATATAAATAACAATTAATTTCGATTGCATTGATTCACGTCCCCCACCCCCACCCCCACCCCCGCCCACTTACTGGGGCCTTTGGAGACTGTTATTGATCCTAGCTCTGAGAATGCCTGCCTTCCTGAGGGATCAGGTGAGAGTCAGGGGAAAGTGCCTTGCAATCAATACTGAACTGACTCTGGGACCCAACCTGGACCCCACTGTGGCACTGTGTTGGGGGAGCCTCTGTGTACACTCCAGACCTATTGTCCTCTAGAACAAACATTACCCTTTCCCCGGTTTTGGCAACCAAGCCATGAGCTGTGTCCGTGCCTTGGGAATGACCTCCAGGATGGCCCGGCCCCTATGTGCCTACACTACTCATTAGCCAGCTCTTCTCTCATTGCAGCACCCCTACCCCACAGAGGATGAGAAGAGGCAGATTGCAGCCCAGACAAACCTCACCCTCCTGCAAGTAAACAACTGGTGAGTTGACATCACCTGCCCACAGGCTCTCAGATCCAGGGGCACATGCTTGGCAAGGGACTGCAGAGCAGGGAGAACAGACAGAATGCCCAGACCTACCTCAGCCTCAGCTGCACTGTCCGGCCAGTCCTCTTCCCTTGTGGCCTAGATCCAGGGAGCAGGAGTAAGGCTATTCAACTGCAGCTTCTCAGCGCCCTCTGCTGGGAAAGTAAGTCAAGCACATCTCTGGAAACTTAATGACTTCAGAAAAGACAATAGTGCCAGACAATCTGGGCTCAGCAGCCTGGTGGAGACAGCCTGGAGGGTTTTGCCTAAGGTACCAAAGGTACAAGCAGCAGTGGCTATCTGGTCTACCAAAAAACTTTACAAAGTAAGGTGGGAAGGAGGAGGGTGCCTTGCTGAGCCAACAGAAGATGTCAGAGCCCTTGTCAGCTTCTGGCCAGCCTGGATGGAGGGTACTAGACCCTAAAGCTTGGCCCCTGTTATAAGCATAGAAGTTGATGACTGTGAGGACAGCTCTTCCCTTCTCTCTTCACTTCTGAGGGATCTTGAGTAGGGATTTCTGATACCTCCTCATGTATTCTTCCCATCCTGCCTTTGGTCGCCGAGCCTCAGGTTATTTACAAACTCCTCAGCCATAAAGGGCATCCTCTGCCCCCCCCCACCCCCCCCACCCCCCATCCCCCCACCCCGCCCCAGGCTGGTACACCTGCCTACTAACACCTGGGGGCAGTTTAACTTTGACATCCTCCCCACCCCCAACACCACCCATGTGATCCAGGTGGTGGCTAACCGGATCTTCACCAACGCCCCTCGGCAGGTTCATCAATGCCCGGAGGCGCATCCTACAGCCTATGCTTGATGCCAGCAACCCAGATCCTGCTCCCAAAGCCAAGAAAATCAAGTCTCAGCACCGGCCCACCCAAAGATTCTGGCCCAATTCCATTGCTGCTGGGGTCCTGCAGCAGCAGGGTGGCACCACAGGGACGAACCCTGACGGTAAGACCAGAACTAATGATGCCCTAGGTTGGAGCTGGCGAAGCTCCTGGGAAGCAAAGATTCAAGGGCTGGGTGTCTCCTTAGCCAGAATCCTGTCGTTACTTCTTCACTAGGTTTATTTTCTATAAAGCTAACTAAGAAGGGCTGTTTTGTGCACATTTTTTGTTGTTTGTTTGTTTGTTTTTGTTGTTGTTGTTTGTGCTTTGTTTGAGGCACCAGCCAAGGACAATACAGGCGGTAAACCTTAAACCCCTACCCAGATCTAGCCAATGGACGGAACACTCTCCACAGTAGAGTGGAGAGTGGGATATTACTTTCTCACATACTCTGGTGCCTCACCTTTGACCATGTCCCCTGGAGGGGGAGACCTGATGGCACTCAGAGGAAGGACAGCAGGTTACCAAGAAGAGACTTGATACCCTATGAACATATAGAGGGGGAGGTAATCCCCCTCAGGAACAGTCATAGGGGTGGGGAGTAAGGGGAAAATGGGAGGGAGGGAAGAACGGGAGGATACAAGGGAAGGGATAACCATTGAGATGTAACAAGAATAAATTAATAAAAAAAAAAAAAAAAAAAAAGAGACAGGATCTCATGTAGTCTGACCTCAGACACACTATATAGCTAAGACAATCCTTGGATTTCTGATCCTCCTGCCTCTGCCTTCTTGGTGCTTACAAGTATGAGCCGCGGCACCCAGTTCTCGTATACGTTTTTAACAAACCTAAAGCAAGCTCACAAAGGAGTGGGAGATGGTGGTCCCTGGAGCCAGTGGCTGCTCAGCAAAGCCCCCTCATCACTCCTTGTGCCCCCCGGGTTTCCCCGAACAGTCTGTATTTGCTTAGCTCTCCAAGGCTAAGGCCATCTATAAATACCAAAGCAGGCAGCTGGCTTGTGAACAGAGGCCAAGAGAAGCTTTGTTCTTCCAGATTTCTCCATCACCCCCTCCGTATATGCTCTTCAAATTGCGTGTCTCCTTGTGAACAATGCATAATTTAATAATCGGCGAGAGATTTCTGAGGTTGAGGGGAAAAGAAGATCACCGTGTGGGCACCCGTGTGCATGCATATCTTCCCGCAGATGGCTGTACATAGGTTCCTATGTGATGGGTCACCATCTGTCAAGGTTGACTAGGAATAAACCGAGGTAGTTATGAACAAGCTGGCAGAAAAAATCTCAGCTCTGTCAGCGCTGACACAGCTTCCTGGAACCATGACTTAGCTGTCCGAGACTCAGTTTCCTCCTTCAGAAAGCGGATCGGGACACCTGTCTCACAGCGTCGTTAGAAAGACAAACAAACAAATAAATAAGTGCTTCCTAGACTTACATATAGGATACGGAGCATGTAGTAGCCTAGAGTGTTGCTGCCTGGGATGACGCAGAAGTTGAAGAATAAGGCGGACGGGAAGCCCTGTGCCAGTGAGTTGTCTGAGTCAGCGTTTGGTGCTCTTACAAACAAGAGGCCCCACCATCCCAAGACCCAGCCCACCCACCCTGTTCATCAGTAAGGTGTCTGGGCCCAACCATGAGCCCTTGCCTAGTCCTAACCTTTGTCCTGTCCCGTGCAGGTTCCATCAGCTTGGACAACCTGCAGTCCTTGTCCTCAGACAACGCCACCATGGCCATGCAGCAGGTCATGATGGCGGCGCACGATGACTCGTTGGATGGGACCGAAGAAGAGGATGAAGATGATATGGAGGAGGAGGAAGAGGAAGAGGAGGAGCTGGAGGAGGAGGCTGACGAGCTGCAGACCACGAATGTCAGCGACCTGGGCTTGGAACACAGTGACTCCCTGGAGTAGTCAGGCAGCCCAGATGGCACTGGTCACCGAGCAGAAAATGAGTGTCATCGGGAGGGCTCAGGGTGGGAGGGAGGGGAAATGGGCAGGCAGCACTAAGGAAGTTAGGCCCTAGCTTCCTGGAATCACGGCTTGAAGAAATGCGGAGGAGACGCCCTGTTCCTTTCCAACCACCAAGCTTCAGTGAAAACCTAGTCCCGGACCCTCAGACTGCAGAGCACTCGATTGCTGGGGCCAGTCAAACAGCCTGTGAAGAAAGACACTGAGATCTGGACTCACCAAATTCCACGACGACAGATGACGCCCGTGCCTCCACCCGGAAGAGGACTTGAGTTGTTTCCGAGCCCTGCCCTGTGAGGTGGACAGGTGCTGTTTGCAGAGTGGACCTTTGCTAAGGGGCAGACTTGGGAGGGAAAGATGAGACAGAGGGGGCTAACATTCTGCCCCGCCCCCCCCCCCACCCGCAGAAGAATCTGAGCTCCTTCAAAAGACTCAAGGACAGGAGGGAACCCAAATGCATAACGGGTGGCCAGAGGCAACATCATGCACAGCAGATCAGAGTGGGACACGGACTACAAGGGCTCCAGCTTGCCCCATCAGGGCCCTGTCTCCTGGCACAGCAGCCATGGATGTAGGAGAGGGGGAAGGAAGCCAAAAGACACTCCTCCTCCTTCCTCTCTGAGAAACACACTGTCAGTGGGTCCAACCTGAAGAGGTTAAGAGCAAACTCTCCATCTGGGTCAGCTCTAGGACCAAGCAGAGCCTGGATCAGGAGCCATATTAAGATGACTTTGGGGACCACAGCTGTCCCTAGGTTGTCACACATCATAGCTCCTGTAACAATAGGACCATGGTATCTTACCCTAGATGCTCCTCCTACCCTCAGATGGAGCTCTTCAGATACCCCAGTCCCCTCCGTAATTACGTGGTGGGACTGGGGGGGGGGAGGGGCGGGGATTCTTCCCACTCCACAGGTCCCCGCAGTATCCCTCTGCTCTCAAGCTGGCGCCACCAGCTTCTAGCCTCCTTCTTCATTCTGCTCTCCAGAGAAGGCAGAAGAAACGTTTGGGAAGAAGTATTATCCCAATGGGAAGCCAGGGTCTGAAGAAGGTGCTATTGCTCTTACCTTCAGTACCCAACATGGCAGGGGACTAGCGCACAGCTGGGCTGCATACACCGTTGTGCTCGGCACTGGAGGAACTGGGAGGAGGCTTCATACCATCTGCCCTCACACACATCTAGGCTTGGAGGGCCCACGATTGGCACCCGATCCTCCTGTCCCCTCCCACCCTATGGCTGTGAAAGACAGGACTGATCACGTGTGTGTTTTCCATTGGGTGTAATGTGGTGGATGTGCAGTTTCATTTGTAAATGTGCATTGGCCATCTCCTTCAGTGGTAGGATGTGCGTGGCTGTCTGGCTCAACCAGAGGGAAAACTTGGCCTTCTGGGCTTTCCCCTCCTCCGCCTGGTTGGGTTGGAGCAAAAGGATAGTCACTTTTTCTGAGGTCTCCCGGAAATGAATGTATTTCTCCCCCCCCAAAAGAGCTGATATTTAATGTTTTACTAGGGATTTTTGAGAAACAAATAACCTTATTTATAATCTGGGTGATCCAATCATTTTTTTACTCCCTTTTGATGCCATACGTAGAGGAAAAGCAAGCTTTTTGGCCTGAGACTTTTGCAACACGCAATGGGATAAAACATATTTCCTCTCCTGGTCCATTTTTCTTGTTAAAATACATACATCCACACATGACTTCTTCCACTCAGCACCGTGACATGCACCCTACTCAGCACGGACATGTGTGCGTACGTGCACATGGATACACACGCCTACTACATCTCCCTCCCAGACCCGTCCACCTGCCTAATGTTATGCAACCTCCTTCTGATGTATCCACCAAACCAGAACTGAATGTGGCCGCGAAGTTTTCAGTAAACCTTATCACCTATCGAACTGCTGATGCACAATTTTCTCTTCCTGTGATTGCCTTAGAGGTTCCTAGTGCCTTCAGTGGGACCCTGGGCCAGACAGAAACTGAAGGCCTAGCATCTACCGTATTGAAATGACCTCCCTCAGGAAGGGACAAAGTAGAGGGCTCTTGGGGTGACCTTTGTTAGCCTGTCTGGAGGGAAACATGGTCCACTTTGCCTTTAGTGTGTCTTAAGTCAGACCATAGAGAAGACAGAGGAAGCTCTGTGCTGCCCTCTCCTGACAGTTTTCTGCACTGCAGTCAAGACCTACCTTCCACCACAGTCCTCCCTTTCAGATCTTTGTATTTCCCACTGTGGCCCTAGGACTCTATCATCCACGGCCTACACTTCACTCTCATATGCCCACCTTCCTTTGTTCCACAGGCGGAAAGTCCTGAAACCTGGAAGGAGGGAGGTGCAGCCCGGCACTGTGTCCAGGGGATCCCAGGGGTCATCTCTGCACTCCCTAAAGTCAGGCCAAGGATGCAAAACACACCTCAGGAACTACATCCCAAAGAAATTAGACTAGCTTAGCTCTCCTCTCCAGGGTTTTTCATCTGGGTGCCATCTTTTCAACCATGCTGCCAACTAAGGGGGTTTGTGGTGTGGCTGGTTGCGTGCTCCGGAGGCAGCAAGCGCATTGCATAATCCAGATGCTAACAAAGCCAAAGAAATGTCCCCTGTGGGTAATGACCGAAAGGGAATGCTGGGGACAAAGGAGGATGGGTTTCCTTAGCTCAAAACTAAACTCTGATATCAGGGTCCAAGAAACTGTTCGGTCTAGCTTCTGCCCGTGATACTCAGTCCATCAGGAAAGCCCTTTCAGGCTTGCAAATCCTGCTGAAGATTTAGACATCCTTGACCCAGAAGCCCCTCTACTGATTTACATAGGCCAGATGACGGCAGTGACTCACAGCCTGCAACCTGCTCAGTCTTAAGCCTAAGGAGCTCACTGTTGTTTCAGCACATGTTTGTTAAACCCTCACTCTGTCCTGGGCTCTGTTCCACACACCAAAGATACAACTGTGGTCAGTGAAGCCCTTCGGGGGGAGGGGGGGGTTGAATTCTACCAGCCTGGGTTAAAGCCACAATCTGATCATCTGGGACAGAGTTGCCAACAAGAGCTGCTCAGGTCAAGTATGATGCTGAGATAATATTCTGCTCACAGACACACGTGTTGCTCAGATCTGTTGCTTTTAAGATTCTTGCACCGACACTTAGAAATTGGAGGATTGCATATTTAAACAAATGAGATTCCTAGTCTGTCCTGAAAGTCAGGCAATTTGGGACCTACATTCCTGCAGGAGCATGACTGGGGCAACTGAATGACCGGTGTCTCTGACATTCCCACTCCTGTGGTAGCCCAACACTGAGGCTGAGGTGAGCTGTGGCTATTCTAGGACTGTACTTACGTGGTTGCGTAGATATCTGTCTGATATCTAATTGGGTTAGAATGTTTTGTTTTGTGTGTTTCTATTTGGTCTGGTGGTATCGGGGATTGAACCCAGGGCCTTGAAAATGCTAGGCCAATGTCCTATCACTGAGCTACATCCCAATTCTCTCTCTCTCTCTCTCTCTCTCTCTCTCTCTCTCTCTCTCTCTTTCTGTGTGTGTGTGTGTGTGTGTGTGTGTGTGTGTGTGTGTGTGTGTGTGTGTGTGTGTTTAATTTTTGGCTTTTTTTTTTAGTCTCAATAACGTGTCCAGTCTGAGTTTGCACTTGCACCTTTGTGATCCTGTTGCCTCATCCTTCCAAGTAGCTGGAATCACAGGCCTATACCACCAGGCCCAATTTGCTTTATTTTATTGGTGGTGGTGGTGTCTTCCTGTGTAACACAGGCTGGACTAGAACTAGTTATGTACACCAGGCTAGCCCCAAACTCACTGTGCAGTACAGGCAACTTTTACCTCTTCATCCTCCTATTTCAGACTCTAGCGCTGGGATTGAAAATGTGAAGAACTAAATGGATGTCTATAAGAAGGGAACTATTTCTCAAAACCTATTTCTCCATCAAGAATAAGAAAGCAAGATGGTCCAATAGGGCTCTGCCTTGTAAACAAAATATCAGAGAGAATATATTTGTGGAAAAGCAGATAGCTCTGCCTTTTCTTATACTTTGTACCTATATCCCACCCAGATACCTCCGCTCATGTGTCCCTGCCATTCTGGCCTTGAGAGGTAATAATGGGCTCCCATGACCAGTGTTTCCTCAGGAAGATTGTCCATGGAAAATAGACTTCAGGGGCCCTTGAAATGGCTCAGTGAGTAAAGGAACTTGCCACCAAACCTGACCATCTGAGTTCAATTCCTGGACCTCACAGGGTGGAAAGTGAGAACTGAGACTTCTACGTTGTCCTCTGCCCTCCATGTACCATACTTTGGCATACGTGCCTCCCACACAAATAAGTTTGCTTTTGTTTTGTTAAAGAAAACACATTTCAGAGCTAGGCATATGCACACACCTGTACTCTAAGCACCTAGGAGACAGGGGCAAGAGGATGGAAGAGATTGAGACCGGTTTAGTTTATATAAAGAAGTTCCACCTGGGAAGGGCGAAGGAAAGCAGGAACGCGGAAGGGAAGGGGCAGGGGAGGGTTTAGGGAGAGGAGTCTTCAGATCCTCTTTCAAGTTCCTTCCTACATATCTTCCTTCCTTCTTTTTTCCGTACAGACTCCAACCTCAAATCCAGTCACCCATTCACTAAGTTTTCATAGGTGCCTACTATGTTCAGGATCCATCTGGAGTCGAAGGATAATTCAGCTTTGCAGGGCATCACAGACCAGGGGATAAGTACCAAGGCTGGCACAGAGTGCTGGTTGGATTACGCTCTGTGCCTCTTGGCCTCTTATTCCTAGCCCACAAACAAGGCAAGTTTTATTACATCACTTTCAAGTGTATCTTCTGCTTTTATATTTCTCAGCCTCTCTCTGGGCCGATCCCATTTAGCCCCTTTGCAAATTAAATGCATCTCATTAAACTGAACCCATTTAGGACAATGCCCTTCAGGTGTGTGCATCTTCGTACATCTTTCATTTTAAGACAAGTGTTTGATTTATTTTCATCTCATTAAACGCTTTAAAATTATGTGCATCTCATTACACTCCGCACAGTGAGATGACTTATTTCAGGTGTAGACATTACACCCAGAATTACCAGGCAAGAATATGATTTTTTTTCTCGTTTCATTACAAGCCTTACAATTTATGTGCATCTCATTACAATCAGCCATTTAAGACAATTCCCTTCAGTTGTATGGGGCTCATTATACCTTTTCAGTTTCTGATTTTTTTTTTCATGTTATTTATTTGGAGAACTCACCTTAGGTGTGTATGTACCTCATCTCCACCTGTTACTCGTGTGGATTTCTGAGTGGTTGTTCACGTCATTGCATTGTAAAATGTTTATTCTATGAAACTTCTTGAAGGCCAGCTATGCCATCTTCTGGGCCTCTTATGGTGGCACTGACAGGAAGGATGACTGGCTTCTCTGGGCTCTGCTAATAATCTCCCCTATTACACAGAGACCATCAAAATCATTTGTCCTGGTTTGCACACTGAGGAGGTAGATGGTATCTAAGTTCCCTTTTGGTTGATACCTTCCCTTTGGTTGATACCACAAAACTGCAGTGCTGTAGACAATGGCTCAACAATTCTTAGCGCCTCCTGAAGAAGTGCACAGATACCCACCCCAACTGGGGAATTAGATGAACACTACAATCCAGCTCCCAACATCTAGAAGACCACAAACATCCATACATTCACCCAGGGCATGGAATCTGAGCTCCATCTCCAGGCAGATGCTCAACCGCTGAGCTACACCCCCAACCTATGTTCCCCTTTAGACTAAATGGAGTGTGTATCCACATGGGGACACCTGTCGGAGTCTCCCCAGCTCCCTCCAGGCCTAGTAGCTTTTGACATCTCTTTTCCAACCCTATGCTGAGGACTCTCAGCTGGAGTGCACCTTAGGATTTCTCAGCAGGAGTTTTTGGAGTTGCAAATCAAAGCATTTCAGAATCTGGACCAGGAGCTGCACTTTTACTGGCACCTCTGAGATTCTCAACTTCTAAACTCAGCTCACAAAAAAATCTTCCGGGTCGTAACCTGGGGCTGACAATGCTGGGTGCTCTCAGCATTGTCCTACCAAGTTAGTGTTAGCAACTGAACGAGAGTCATGATGAATAAACAAACCCCCACACAGAGACCTGTGGGCCAGTGTACCCACTCACCCGTGGCATATTGGGAACCTCAGGTCTACACACTAAGTATTGTCTCCCCTTCCCCTCACAGCGCCCATTGCCTTCCAAGGCCAAGAATGCCCATCCCTCCGTTCTCTACCCTAGAAGCGAGAGCTGAGGTGGGAAGAGTTAAGGGTACAGAGGCAGGAATGCTGCCTGGCTCCAGGGCTCACCTGCTACAGGAGTGCTTGGGGGTGTCCTGACTTCATCCCTGGTTTCTAGCTGTTCCAGTCCTGACACTGGATCCTAACTCCTGGCAGCATCTCTGAGTATCTCTGCGCTGCTTTGTCTGTTTCCTTCTCTGTCACTCCACGTGTCCCCTTAGGAGTGAAAATAGAACCTATTCTCAAAGCTCAAAATAACTCTGACTTGACACCCTTCTCTTCCACCTCTTCTTGGAGTGAACCTGCTGAGGAATCAGAACACATGAACTTCCTGCCTACTGGTCCATCTCCTCTTCCTCAAACCCAGGGTTCAGGAGTTCTACACTCAGCCCCAGGCCTCCCTGGCCTCTCACCAAGCAAGATTTAATATGATAGAGTTGGCCATCATTGCTTAAATCTGTAATCCCAGCACTTAGGAGGCATAGGCAGGGGCATCAGTAATTCAGGGCTAGCCTTGGTTACATAGAAGTTTGAGGGTAGCCTGGACTACATGAGACCATATCTCGAAAAACTAACAACAAAAAACTAATTAAAAATTAGTTTTTAGCCGGGCGTGGTGGCACACGCCTTTAATCCCAGCACTCGGGAGGCAGAGCTAGGCGGATCACTGTGAGTTCGGGGCCAGCCTGGACTACAAAGTGAGTCCAGGACAGTCAAGGCTACACAGAGAAACCCTGTCTCGAAACCCCCCCCCCCCAAAAATTAGTTTTTAGCCAGGCATGGTGTTATACACCTTTAATTCCAACCCTAGAGGCAGTGATATTCTGTGAATTCAAGACCAACTTCCTCTACATAACAAGTTCCAGACCAGCCAGAGCTACATAGATATTAGTTTTTAGGTTGTGAGTGGCTTGGTGCAAGAGCAAAATGTGTAGCCTGTGTGAGACCTTGGGCTCAATCCCAGCACTGAAAATAAAATTATTTAACCCAATATGTAGTGCAAGGCTTGGGCGTGGTGACACATGCCTTTAATCCCAGCACTCCGGAGGCAGAGGCAGGTGGATTACTGTGAGTTCGAGGCCAGCCTGGCCTACAAAGTGAGTCCAGGACAGCCAAGACTACACAGAGAAACCCTGTGTTCGAAAAACCAAACAAAAACCAAAACCAATATGTAGTGCAGCTAAGAAGTGAGACCAAGGTCAAACCCACACTCCTTATATGAGACAATCTGCCTCCCTAAACCTTGGCTTGACCAGAACAGGCCTTCAGGGCTGAGGGAGGAGACTTTTAATCCCTGAAATCCTAGGAGGTGTTTGCTTCCCTGAGCGTGCCCTCACCTGTGCCCTACAAAGACAGGCACGGGGGAGGAGACAGCGCTCAGAGATGTTGGTTGCAGCCTCCGTCTGCCTTCCCTCAGCACTCACCCATGCCCTCTGAACTTAGGAAATTGCTTTCTACATATCTCTGCTGAGTGGTACGGGTGGTTGGGAGGGGGAAGTCAAGGAGCTGATCTTTCATAGAGAAACCGCCTGGGAAGGAGGAGCGGGCAGAGCCCCTTGCTGCTGATGGCAGCACAGATGAAATTTAGAGAGCCGTGTGCACTGAGTCCAAGTGACGTGGCAGTGACAGCCAAGCCTCCTCCCCTGACCTGTGTAGGAAGCTAACTTCTCTCCTGGTTGCTGGGGCGGCATTTGGGGCTGACACTGGGCACAAGACGGAAGAGGAACAAAGCTCTAGGAACTTTTGCACAAACTGGCATAGAACAGGTAACCCACACAGAGAGGGCACTCAGCTGAGAGCAGAGGACTGGCCCAGGACCCTGGGGCACTGTCAGACCCAGCCACACTGGTGCTGGAGGATAATAAAATGATTCTGTTCCAGGGAAAGAGAGGACAAAGCATGGCGCGAGATAAGCTGGCCTGGAGGAATACAAACACCTGGCCCTCACTTCTTCCAGCCTATGATTCAGTTTTCCTGTTCTTTCCTGTTCTGGGACATGTGGGAGCAGCAAGAGTAGGGACAGTTCTGAAAGTGGAGGGAGGACAAGAGAGGAGAGAGAGGAAAGAGAGAGAGAGAGAGAGAGAGAGAGAGAGAGAGAGAGAGAGAGAGAAGGAGAGATTGTGTCCCTGGGTGTTTTTTTTCCCCCAGACAAAGCTATTATCGAAATGCCAACTAGCTCCTGCCTGGCCAATTTGCATATTCCATGCTGAGCTCTTGGAAACAGGATGAATATGCATGAGGGGATGCATCTGATAGGAGGTGGGGCTGCTGGGCTATGAGCTAAGGTGGCTCATTGTTCTTTAAAGAAGCAAGGCATTAAAAAAAAAAGCAAAGCACCGTCCAGGTCAGCAGAACGGCCTATGCTTCCCTCTCCCCAAAAGAAGAGGAGGCTCAAACAGAAATCCAAATGACTACGATCCTCTCGGGCCCCACAAAGAAATACATAATCAAGAATGGGAGTGTCTCTTCTCTAAAAGTAGCATATAATTACTCCCGTCTCGTGCGTCCTAATCATGGAGGCTGGCTCAGGGATGAGAGTCACCTCTCCCAGCTTCCAGGAAATGAGGCTCCTCTCCCTAGTTCTTGCTTTCTGAACAGGAAAAACCAGCACTCTGGGGGAGCCCCAGCTTTCAACCTCCTACGCAGATCCTATAATGCTCTCCGTGACCAGGCTGTGCTGGGAGAGCCTAGGACATGTGGGCGCTCAGCAGTGCCCAAGGAATGGATTCAGTCAAGTATTTGAAGATTTAAGTTGAAATGCATCTTAAGGCAGCTGGTCGGCTCTAGGGGTGTAGGTGAGTTGGGAGGCCATGTCTATCTTGGGATGGCCCTGGCTTGATGCTAATCACACACACACACACACACACACACACACACACGCACACACACACACACACACCTTACAGTAGAGGACTGTGTCTACTCACTGATGGCCTGCAGCTCTCAATGGCCACTGACTGAAGACACAGTAAGAGTGGAACCGGCTTGTTTTATAATTTTGTAGAAAAATCCCAACTCATCCTACAAAACTTGGGGCCAACAAAGTATTTGTCATGTTGTTTTCTTCCCGAAGAATCGTGGCCGTTTCCCACCCTAAAACAGACAGAGAAGGTTGACGAAATGCCCACCCTGCCTCCCATGGTGTGCTTCCACATAATTAAAGGCTGGCCTCCAGCACCCCAGTGAGTTTTCCTACTGGGACTTGATCGGACTAGATTTAGAGAAATCTTTTAAGAGCAATGCAGTTGGGTTCAGGAACCTGCCAGCCACTCCCACCGCTAATCTACCTGAGAGGGCTCCTTGGAGATGAGACCCTCCTCTACTGATCGTCAGCAGCCTAGACTTGGTGTGGGTTTTGTGATGGAGTGTGATAGACCCTGAAACGCAGCTCAGCATTCGGGCTTCCTGTCCAGCCGACATTGTTATGGCCCTTCAGAGTGAGAAGCCAAGGGGACGGCCAAGAAGAGAGAGCATTGATTTCACCTGTTAGTGCGGTCTGAGCCTTCCTTTGGTTCAGACTCCATTCAGAGCTCTAGCAAGCCTGAACGCTTCAAGCAAAATTTCTCCCAGAACGTGGTGTAAACACTAGCTATGGGGAGGGCTTGTTTGAAGTGGGCTTGGAGCCCGGGATTTTTGTGTCCCTTCTGGGTGCAGTCAGTACTGCTGGACACCAAACCTTGACTCTCGGGGATAGAGGGAAGGATGGGGAGGATAACTTTCATGTTCCCTCTCAAAGGAGGTGAGAAAACCAAGGCACCCTTCCCGGCCGCCCCCTCCCCGCCGCCCCCTCCCCCCGCCCCTTCCTGATAACCTCCTCCTGGAATGAGAGGGTCCCAGACACTTGAGATTTATTTTTAACCACCACTGGCTTTGATTAGCTTGTCTCCGGCTGCTTCAGACACCTGCTGGCAGGATAAATTGGGGGAAAAAGAAGTGGCTGACCCAGATTTGATCAACTCAAGGCAAGAAGAAAAGCTTTTCGTGGGGGGTGGGGGTGGGTGGGGGGGTGGGTGTTGTGTCACTAGTTCCCCTTTTCTGAAACTGATGAAAAACCCAACAATTGGCAAAATGTTAAACTTCCCAGTGATCACGTGCCATCAGTGACCTTTGACATTTGTATCCTTAGGGCGGATGAGCTGCAAAACTGAAGTCACCTTCTGTTGTTGTTGTTGCTGTTGTTAAAGACCTAGTATCCATGACAGTGCACAGATTCTGATGATTTTTGTCTCTTCCATCTTACATGGCAGCCTGGGGGTTCTCTGTATAGCTTGGCGCTGTGAGCGTACATGATGGGGCTACAGGTGCTGCTCTGGTAGCTTCCCTGGTAGAGTAAGGTCCTCCACCTTTGTCCTCCTCCCCTGCCCAAAGATTGCCTCTTATTTGCTTCAAGAAAAGCAGAAGCCTAGGAAACCAGTGGCAAGAACCCACTCAGTCTTCTATTGATGCTTCTGTCAGGCTTTCTATGGAGTGGCTCACGTTGAGTAAGCAAGCACTATGTCCCCAGGCATCAAGGAACAGCGACTTGGATGAGACCTAAATGTCAGTCCATCGCTATTAGCTCCTAAGTAGCCTCCGGCGAGTGACTGACCAGCTCTGCTTAATGGCTTTCTCCTCTGGAAAACCCAGAAGACATGAGCACGTACCTGCTTCTGACTCTAGGTTTCTGTGATGTGAGGCAGTGGGTAGTAAGTGATAGGGCTGGTAGCGGGCACACGGTGATCAGGTGATCACTCCATAAAGCTGTGTGTGTGTGTGTGTGTGTGTCTGTCTGTCTGTCTGTCTGTGTGTGTGTGTGTGTATGTATGTGTGTGTGTGTGTGAGTGTCTGTCTGTCTGTGTGTGTGTGTGTGTGTGTGTGTGTGTGTCTGTCTGTCTGTGTGTCTGTGTGTGTGTGTGTGTGTATGTATGTGTGTGTGTGTGTGGTTTAAAAGCCAGGAGCATGGGAACTGGCCGGGTTAGTATCATTCAAGCTAGAAGATGAAAGGCTACGGATTCAGGCTATGCTAGGACAGACTCAGCATCCAGGATAGAAGGGGGCAGCATTCACCTGCTGGCTGTCGAGGCTGACAGATGCCTACTATCAATGCCAGAAACTACATGAGGAGTTAGTGCAGCTGGGCCTCGGGCTACAGTAAGGATAAGCAACCTTACAAGATGCTGTTGCCATGGGCCCCTGAGGGCAGGCAGGGAGTACTGGCACAGCTCAGTGCAGGAAAGAGGTGCAGTCTCCCAAGTAGCTGAACTACTTCCCCTCCAGCCCCTAAGCTCCACGGGCCCTGAAATCCAACCTGGCACCCCAGTAAGAGGCACTGCAGCTTACTGGCAAATCCCTGGGATTTTCTATCTCCTCCTGGCCTCAGACCAGCTAGTTACTACCACACATAGCATAGCCAAACAGCAATAACTTAGGAGAGCATGGATGGCCTCCTTCTGTGGCACAGGCAGCCTCACCACATCCCACGACCCCACCAGTGCCCACCACAAGGCATCTTTGCCATGGCCAAAGACCCACATGACATCATTTCCCTAGAGGGTTTCCGAACACAGAGCCAATGGACACCACTCTCCAAAAAGCATGAAGAATATTAATTAAATGAAGGTTTATTTCAAAATTAGTCTTAAGAGTATAAGCTGGGTTGAGGGCTGGAGCCAGACTACAGAATGAGTGGTGAGGGCACCTGCCTTCCCCAACACAGGTGGAGAGGACACAGCGTCACCGGCCCTGCGCCCGATCATGCATCCAATGAGTAACTAGCACTAGAAGCCAACAGCAAAGGACCCCCCCCCGCATGTGCGCGCGCGAGGTTGCTCATGTTTAATCCAGGTTAAGCTATACACGTTTAAATACACGCCGGAGGTTACGTGGTGTCATGCAATCCCAGTGATGGAATGACTTTCTTGCTCAGTGACCTCCTGCAGCGAGGCTTGCTCCAAAGGTGAGGTTAGGTAGGACAGAGCACTGAAAGGAGAAGAGGAGAGAGGTCATGCGCGCAATCACGAAGAGCAGAAGCTCCCCACTCCCCAGGACCAGGCAATCAATCCTGAGTCATCCTTCCGAGGACAGAGGAGGATGACAGGTGTCGGTTACAGTATCAAGCATGGCAGTTTCCAGGGCCCATGGATCTAACTCTGTGACTTTCAGGAAATGCCTTCCCTGTCCATGCTTGTTCTTCACATACACATCAGGGTGTTCCTGAGCTTCTCGTGGGGTTGCTGAAAGACTTGTAAAATACGCTCAGTAAATATTAACTACTTTTATAAATTCCCTGACATTTCTGTAGGTCACACTTCAGCTCACCAACCACACATAACCCATTTCTGCAAACTTCTTCGAAAAACTTCTATTCTTGCAAAGTCTTTAGGAGTCATAAGTTCTTCCTCATTTTTACCCTAAGTTCTTCCTATTTAAATTTCATCTTAATCTCTCTGGTCCCCGCAGAAAGAGTACAGTTTGAGATTTCATAATCAGGTTCCATAAACCTGCAACTCTTCTAAGTCTTGTTGGAATGTGGAGCAAGAGCTCATAAAATGACGGGTCCAGACAGTGCGTGGTCCCCAACGGCCAGCAACGTGCAAAAAGAAGACAAGTAGGCAGTGTAGGGGTCCTCACAGGAGTCTACAACCACCCAGTATGCGTGTTTGGCAAAAGATCTGAGCCTGGATCTCAGCAAGCCTCTTGTGCCATCAGTTACAATAAAGGAGAAAAAGATAGATTAAATAGGCCGGGCGGGTGGTGCCTTTAATCCCAGCACTCGGGAGACAGAGGCAGGCAGATCGCTGTGAGTTCGAGGCCCGCCTGGTCTACAAAGTGAGTCCAGGACATCCAAGGCTACACAGAGAAACCCTGTCTCAAAAAAATAAAAAAAACAAAAACAAACAAACAAACAAACAAAAGAATAGATTAAATTATACCTTGGGCTGAAATGAGGAAGAATCTAGGACAAAGATATTCTACAGCTTGACCAATGAAATTAAAAGAAGGGAGAAGAAGGGAAGGAAAGGCTATGCATGTTGTTTTGTTCGTTCGGTTGGTTGGTTGGCTGGGTTTCTGTTTTTGTTTTGTTGTTGTTGTTGTTGTTGTTTAAGATATATTATTGCCTAGGCATGGTGCTGTCCCAGCATTTGGGAGGTGAAGGCAGAAGATCAGAAATTTCAAGAATTTCCTCCGCTACATTTAGGGTTTGAGGCCAGCCTGGGCTGCATGAGATGCTGGAGTTGGGGATAAGACGGAGAGAGAGAAAGGATAGAGATTTGGGAGGGGCGGTTGGGAGGGTGGGGAAGGGGGAGGGGGGCGGGTATCAGAGACAGGCAGACTTAGGAGATAAATTATCAAAATGTATGGACACCCCCCCCCCATGTCCTGATGCAAGTAGTTAAACTGAAAACACTATATATAAAAAACCAAAAAACCAAAAACAAAAAAACCAAGGTGAGCTGTATAGTGACTAGGTCACCAATGCCACTCAAAGTCCCTGACTTTGTCGTTGTACCTTTCCCTCTTCTCTTTTTGCTATTCTGGAAATGGACCCCACGGCCTCATACTTGCCAGGCAAGCACTCTACAGCTGAGCACCACCCCAGCCCTGACTCTTTAGTTGTGATAGTGGCATTACGTCTCTGTGTGCAATTCTTAGGTTTTAGAAACGTACACTGAGATACTTATGGGTGAAAAGAATGATAACAGAAATCTGCTTCAAAGCAATATTGCTGGATAAGAATGTAAAAACTGGCATGAGCTGGAGAGATGGCTCAGGATTTAAGAGCACTGGCTACTCTTCTTGAAGAGCCAGGTTCAATTCCTAGAGCTCCTGTCCCAAGGAAACAGACGCCCTCTTCTGGCCTCTTTGGGTACTCACAAAGGCGAACAAACATGCAGGGGCTAGACACATACAAATAAATAAGAATTTTTAAAAAGATTGGCCGTGAGTTAGTGAGGCTGGAAGAGAAGAACCATCCTCCTTACTGTTGCCTGCTCTGAAAACTTCTGTAATAAAATGTTCAAAAAGGACAGCATTAACTGTGGCTCAACAGAAAGATGCTTGTCTGGCATCTATGAGCCCTGGGTCTCCAGCAGTACTCCCTTACATAAAATGGAATAAAAAAAAAAATCATGACATCATTCTCCTTTCAAGTACTGAAAGCACTAACTTATTTTTCAGGCTTTGTTTTTCCTGACTAAATACGGCATGATGCAAACGCCAAGAAACTTTCTCCGTAGTAAGTCCCTTGTTGGTGTCCTGTTCTTTATGAGGACTCACAGTGGTGACCTGACGTGGCAGAATCTCCTCGGGCCTGCCCGTGACACCCATTACCGTGAAGCTCCCATGATGCCCATGTGCTCTATGTGACCACTGCCTGGTCAACCTGGTGTGGGTGCTCTGAGGGGGTTTCCGCCTGAGCTCCACAACTTGGGCAGGAACTCAGGGGACCCTTCTGTTCTGGGAGGAGGGCAGCTGCACTCACCTTTTAAAATGTAGTCCGTTAGCAATGTAGGCACCTTCTCGTTATCCTCCTTCATGGCGAAGAGAACTGGAGAAGGAGAGAGAGAGAGAGAGAGAGAGAGAGAGAGAGAGAGAGAGAGAGAGAGAGATGGGCCAAGATACTACCAGGGGGTGGAGCTTGCTTCTAAGGCTAGCTAAGCAGGAGAGAAGCGATTTGAGGAAACCTGGCATTCGCTGAGTGAGTATGGCCTAGCTGAGTCCCTCTACAATCTCTGTCAAAAGTCAGGAGTCTTGGGGTGAGAGAGAATACACTCAGAAAGCCACAGGGTTGTCTCTGCAAAGTGGACCCACCTGTGATTTCTTCCAATTCTCCCCTTTTGGCTCATCTGTAATTTCCATACCATTTACCAAGTATATATCTTTAACAAAAATAAATGAAGCAATTGCCCACAATGATAAAATCAGCTTTGGGATACAGTCAACCTAAATGTTAATATTAATCCCTGAATCACTAATAGGACTGTGCTGTTTGTTTTGGGTTTTGAGACAGGGTCTCACTTTATAGCCCTGGCTGGCCTGGAACTCACCATGTAGACCAGGATGGCCTCAAATTCACAGAGACCAGCCAGCCCCAGCCTTTTGGAGTACTAGAATGAAGGAAGTGCCCCACCATGCCCAGCTATGAACTTGTCTTTAAGGATATTCTACTCACATTTTTAAAAAATGTTATTGCAGCTGGGCATGGTGGCACACGCCTTTAATTCCAGCACTCAGGAGGTAGAGGCCAGAGGATCACTCTGAGTTTGAGGCCAGCCTGGTCTACAGATTAAGTCCAGGACAGCCAAGGCTACACAGAGACACCCTGTCTCAAAAAAAAAAACAAAAAAAAAAAAATTATTGCAATAATCCTCACCTTCAATTCACTGGCCACAAATGAAGTTTATCTAACAAATCTTTATGTTGTATCCTGTTGGGAGGATATGAAGTCCTGAGTGAATGTGTTGACACAAGTACAGCCAGGTAAAGGACCCTGATGTCTCAGACCCAGGAAAATCACAGAGCCTTCCCCAGGTGAGGCTCATAATTGGATGCAAAGCCTTACTCTGGCCCAAGTATGGATGTTATGAATCATTAACCCTTAGCTAAAACCAGTATATGCAGGAACTGGCAACCACATCTTTTCCCCTTCCCCTTCCCTTGACTACAACCTGAAACTGCTCCGCTACAGAGATCAGCTGACCTGACTCCTCTTGTTCAGTGGTATACAATAAACCCACCCCCTTGATTCAGATGTATAAAATTAATGCACTGAGTTTCCAGACTTCTGCGTGACATCTCCATTAGTTCACGTGGCCCACCCAATGTTAGCTTTTCTGTCTGTGTGTCTGTCCTTTCTTTTTTCCTCATGACCCAAGTCAGGTCAACCCCAAGCCATGCAGGTCATGGCAATGGCCATTACAGTGTTAGACTATATAGAGCTTAAGAACTGTGGGCTCAGCTGGGCAGGATGGCTCACGCCTTTAATCCCAGCACTCCGGAGGCAGAGGCAAGCGGATCTCCGTGAGTTCGAGGACGGCCTGGTGTACAAAGTGAGTCCAGGACAGCCAGGGCTACACAGAGAAACCCTGTCAAAAACAACTGTGGTCTCTCAGGGAGCCTACACAGCTCTTGCTGAAATACTTCCTTGACTCATACAAGAAACAAACAATAGGAAAAGTTTTAAAGCCTATAGGCTGTTAAGGATTATGTTTTATAAAAGTTTTAAAATTGCATTTTCTAGGGTGAGAGTGTAACTCAGTGATGGAACACTGATCTAGCAAATATAAGGCCCATGTTCCATCCTCAAACAAACGAATACTTTCTGTTATCTCATATTCACAACTTCCATTGTTGAAGTCAACTTTAAGGAAAATTCCATTTTAAAAAGTCTCTGAGCTTATTTATGACATGAACAGAAGCATCCAACAGTAGGTTCCTTCAGCAGTAAGCTTCTTTAAATAGTCTTACACCAACTTATGAAACTAGGAGATTTACATGCCTAAATCAGACTTATCAATAAAGAAGGCCAAAGAGCATATATTAGCTTCGTAAGAAATGCATCCTAAAATAGAAAAATCTAGAACAGTGTATGGAACCACTAAGCAGTTCTGAGTGTGAGACCACAGAGGATGTTTCTATCCTAATGATCCTTATATTCTCCTTAATGAACATATTTCACTTGTATAAGCAGAGTGAGCCGTGAAGAGCAGCGGGCCCTCAGTCAGGAGGCAACTGTGACAAAGGTGGGATCCCAGATGCACTTCCATGTTCTCCTGCTTTTGAGGCTGGATAATGAAACTTGGAACAGAGTCAGGTCCAGGTGAAGAATGCAACCCAATATGATGCTATAACTCACCACCAGCCATGGCCAGGTGGAAAGACTGGACCTATAGTCTACCAGGGTTTTGTTTTCTTTATGTTCTTGGATAGATAGTCATTTCAACTGAATTAGATGCTGGGGATCCTGGCGTCTTCGATTTGTTTAAGGGTATATCTAAAATGTTTGAATTACACGTGTTGTGGTGGGTGGATGTGTACACCAGGGCACGCGTGTAGAAGCTAGAGGAAACGTGCCGAAGAAGGAAGAAGGTGGTTCTCTCTTTCTACCATGTGGTCTCAGAGATGGAACTCAGGCCCCCTGGCTTGGTGGCAAATGCCTTTACCTGCTGGCTCTGTGGTGTATTTAAATGCAAATTCAGGCCAATTAGTTGGTTAAGTATTTTGCAACTGAGCCTGGTCAGACCAGATGCCATTCCAAGAAGAGCGCATTAAAGACGCAATAACCTGACTTACACAACGTGTATCTGAGTTCAGTTTAGATGCTTCTAAACTGAAGCATCTATATGGTCCAGTCACATGAGCTAGACTTTGGCCTGGGTCCTTGATTTAAGGAACAGAGAACAGAGAGCAGCCATTATTCGTGAACTCATACAAGGATCTGCAAAAGTTGGTACTTACATAACCTATATGAGAATCAGTATCCAGAATCATATCCTATAGGAGAATCAGTATTCAGAATCATAACCTATAGGAGAATCAGTATCCAGAATCATAACCTATAGGAGAATCAGTATCCAGAATCATATCCTATAGGAGAATCCGTATCCAGAATCATATCCTATAGGAGAATCAGTATCCAGAAAGACAGACGTGTAAGACTCTAAAAGGAGTAAGACTTTAGACCGTGAACTGTCCACTTGTAGAAGAGAAAGAATGCTAACAAATGTTTTTGTTTGTTTGTTTGTTTGTTTTGTTTTTCGGGACAGGGTCTCTCTGTGTAGCCTTGACCGTCCTGGACTCACTTTGTAGACCAGGCTGGCCTCGAACTCACAGCGATCCGCCTGCCTCTGCCTCCCGAGTGCTGGGATTAAAGGCGTGCGCCACCACGCCCGGCCTATGCTAACACAATGTTAGCTGGTGAAATCAAACACTGGATGAAGAAGGGCTGGAGGGATTGATTGCTCGGTGAGTAAGGTTCTGGCCGAGGACCACAGCCATTCCCAGCACCCGTGCTCCCAACCACCTGAAACTGCAGCTCCAGGGGATATATATGGTGGCCTCCTCTGGCAACGGCACACATGTGGCACATATGCATACATAAAAATAAGTCTTTAAAACTGGGTTACAAAATTTTGTAACTTTGGGCTGGAGAGATGGCTCGGCAGTTAAGAGTACTGACTACTTTTCCAGAATGAATATTCAAGTTCAATTCCCAGCACCTACATGTTGGCTCACAGCCATCTGAAACTTCAGTTTCAGGAGATCTGGTATGTGTCTGTGTGTGTGTGGCGTGATACTGAACACCGAATGCAGAACCTTGTGAATGCTGTGCAAGTACTCTCCACTGAGCCAAAAAGAGGTTAAGAGTACTTGCTGCTCTTGTAGAAGACCCAGGCTGGGTTTCCAGTACCCTTAAGGCAACTCACAACTTCCTGTAACTCAAATTCCATAGGGTTCTCTTCTGACCTCTGCATTGTACATGTGGTACACTCAGATGTGAGCAAAAATACTCATACACATAAACTAATAAGAAATCTTTATAATTAATTAATTAAGCATGGGCTGGACAGGTGGCTCAGAGTTTAAGAACACTGTCTACTCTTCCAGAGGTCCTGAGTTCAATTCCCAGCAACAACTTGGTTGCTCTCAAGCATCTGTAATGAGATCTACTGCCCTCTTCTGGCGGGAAGGCACACATGCAGGCAGAATTTTGCCAGTAGGTGGTGGCACATGCATTTAATCCCAGCAATTGGAAGGCGGAGTCAGAGGCAGGCAGATCTCTGTGAGTTCGAGCCCAGCTTGGTCTACAAAGAGAGTCCAGGACAGCCAGGGCTCTATTACACAGATAAACCCTATCTCGGAAAAACAAAAAGCAAAAAACAAAAAAAAACGTAATTAATTAAAAAACAAAGCCTAGCCAGGCACTATGGCACATGCCTTTAATCCCAGCACTCAGGAGCCAAAGGCAGGTGTATCTCTGTGAGTTTGAGGTCAGCCTGGGCTACTAAGCGAGTCTAGGACATCCAAGGCTACACAGAGAAACCTGGTCTTGAAAAACCAAGATAGATAGATAGATAAATAGATAGGCGGATAGAACCTATGGCTGGGCATATTGCCTGCACCTATAATCCCAAAACTCAGGAGACTGGTTAGGCCAATGGAGTTCATTATCTGGCTTGAGCTGTATATTGAGAACATATCCCAAAAAGAAAAAAAGGAGGAAGAAGAAAGAAAAAAGAAAGGAAGGAAGAAATAAAGAAAGGAAAGGAAAAAGAAACAAAAAAAAAAAAAAGGAAAGGAAAAAAGAAATAGGTCTCAAAAAAAAAAAAAAAAAAGGCAGGCCATGGTAGCACACACCCTTAATTTCAGCACTCAGGAGGCAGAGGCAGGTGGATCTCTGTGAGTTCCAGGATAGCCAGGGCTAAATAGAGAGACTCTGCTGCAAACCAAACCAACAAAGGTAGCTGGAGAGACGGCTCAGTGGTTAAGAGTACTTGCAGCTCTTGCAGAGGACCCAGATTCAGTTCCCAGCACCAACATCAGCGCAGCTCACAACTGACTGTAACACCAACTCAAGGGCATCTAATACCTTCTTCTGACCTCCATGGGCACCAGATATGCAAGTGGTGCACATACATGCATGCAGGTAAAACATTCGGACACATAAAATTTAAAATAAAAGCCGAGCCTGATAGTACAAGCTTGTAATCCCAGAGGCTGAGGCAGGAGGATAGCCAATTTGAAGCCACCTGGGTTACATAATGAGTCCAGGCCAGCCTGGGCTACTAATGTCTCAAAAGTTAAGAGGCAGAGTGCATAGCTCTGGGGTAGCAAGCACCAGTTCCCTAGGTTCAGTCCATAGTAGTGAAAATCAAATCTCAGTGCATATTTATGCAAATATAAAGATCTGAGCAGATGCCTGTACTTTGAAGTTAAAATTCCTGATTCTCAAGGACGTGGTGTCTATGGATGTTGGCAAGATCTGTTTGCAGCACACCCTGCTTTTGTTCTCTAGACAGATAAAAAAGGAAGCATTTCTTCACCCTTAATGTGGGGATGGTGTGTGGTGGTGGTGGGGAATATCTGAAGATCAGAAGCCCCCCCCCTTCCTCCAGCAATACCTATATCCCTCGGGCCCATCCTCTCCAGAGCAGCCACAGTGCACCCAGCAGCCTTGTGAGCTGTCATTCGACACACCTAGATGCCTGGAAAAATGGAATTTCACCAGGCGTGGTGGTGCACACCTTTAATCCCAGACTCTGGAGGCAGAGATAAGTGGATCGCTGTGAATTCAAGGCCAGTCTGGGCTACAAAAGTGAGTCCAGGACAGCCAAGGTTATAAAGTGAAACCCTGTCTCAGAAAACCAAACCAAAACAAACAAACAAACAAACAAACAAAAACAAAAAACAAAAAGAAAGAAAGAAGGAAGGAAGGAAGGAAAAATCGGATTTCTTTCTAATCCACTGAGCATGTCACCAAGTCTCAGTCTAGAAGTTTTCCCCTAAGAAAGCCTAGCGGGCACTGTTATCTGAAGCTGGCCTTTCGGGGGTTGTTACTGCCTCACACATCCACAGGTAGATGGATTCTGCCTACGGGATTCTGCCAGCTAACGGGAAGAAGAGGCAGCCACTTCCTGGAAGGAAAACTAGACTCCATTCTTTCCCAGCAGCCTCGCTCTTCCCAAAAGGCCTTGCTGCACATTAAAAGTACAGCAGGGGGCGCTGGAGAAACGGCTCAGAGGTTAAGGACACTGTCTGCTCTTCCAAAGGCCCTGAGTTCAATTCCCAGCAACCACGTGGTGGCTCACAACCATCTATAATGAGATATGGTACTCCTTCTGTATTAATAATAAATAAATACATCTTTAAAAAATAAAAAAGAGTAGTCTCTGTTAAAAAAAAAAAAGTACAGCAGGGTCCACAGAGCTCTCTGCTCCAGGGGACCCAAGTGTGGATGGTCCGGGTAGGGAAGGCAAAGTCTAGGGAGCTGCAGGGAAAACAGAAAACTCTTCCCCACCCATCTAGTGCCTCCCCAACCTGGGGACCACAGCAGAGCATTTTAAATTTGCCGTGTTCAAGAGGATACAGTACGTGGAGAAATTTTGTCCGATGTAAAGCCATCCTAGAGGAATCTGGGAACCGCGAACCAGAGGTGCAGAGGCAAGGAGGGATGTCATGCAAGGCCCCGGGGCTGAGGACGAGGAACTCACTGTTTGTCAGCATCTGCAGGTCTTCCACTGAAGGAGGAGAGGATTTCTTCTCATAAGGGATGACTGTGTTCAGATACTGCCAAGACAAAACAGCATGCAGAGCCTGAGACGTGGTCCTTCCTGGGTGGAGGCACAGTGGGCAACTGGCACAGGGACCATGCTTTTCTTCATGTGCTGGGTAGCACTCACAGCCACCATATACCACTACCACAGAACCTTCCTCTGCCTCCTCATGTCCTTCTCTAACGTAGGCTTTCCCGTATCCAGTGGGGGAAAACTTCCACTATCCCAATGTCTACGTTCTTAATCTGCTAAAGTCTTTTTGCTTCTCAAAATCCTGGGGAGGGTTTCTCCTCCTGGATGGTAGCTGGGGCAGTGGGTAAAGGTTTAATTTTCAGAGTGCAGTTTGAGAAGAAATTATTTCTCTTTTGTCAAACCCAAGATCTTGACTGTCAGATTGGCTCCCTCCTACAACAAAGCAAGCCCCAAGGTACCCAGCCAGTGAGCATCGAAGAGACCACTAGGCCAGAAAACTCTTCTCAGGTTCCAAAGGAGCCCAAGGCACTAAGCACAAGATCAACAGGTCTAGAATTGTAGTGTGGGCCCTGTCACTGAGGCTGTCAGTACAAGGCTGCCCTGTGACGCTGGTCCTCAGTTCTCCCCGGAACAGGAAGGGCTGCTTAGATGTTCCTAGTCTTTCCAGGCAGCAGTCTACAATTCTAACACTTAGAATTCAGACCCAACCATATACTTTATGATGACTTATTCCACAGTTTCAGAGTTGTCAGTGCACACACTGCCAAGTCCATTTGATTTTGTACTCTATGCGGGGAAGCCCAGGACTTCTCACCATAGCCCCTTGAGGGCCTAGCAACAACAGGTCACAGCACATAACGGGCGGAGTTGTTGAACTCTGCCTTAATACCCAGAACTGCAAGTTGCATCACAGATGCCATAGTTTGGAGGTAATGTGTCTTCCAAAGGTCTATATACAAAGCCTTGATCCCCAAGATCATGGTACTGGGATGCACTATGGCCCTTTAAGAAGCAGGGCCCAGGAGGAGATCCTTATGCAGTTCCTTAAAGGATATTGAGTATTCTCTCTTGAACCCTTACCCACCTTATTCTGTCTCTGTCTCTCTTTTCTCTATAAAGTTTGACATGGGATTGCTTGTT